>NC_053039.3:152580856-152883886 GCF_002575655.3 Aegilops tauschii subsp. strangulata
CTCCTGTTCATCCAGCCTCCACCACATGCTACTCCACCGGCTATTGTTCGACCAGCCCTCTCCACGGGCTCCTGTTCAACCACCCCTCCACGGGCTACTGTTCATCCAGCCCTCCACCGTTTACTGTTCATCCTGCCCTCGACGGGGTGGTCCTGTTCATCCTGCACTCCACGGGGGTCCTGTTCATCCTGCCCTCCACGGGGTCCTGTTCATCCAGCCCCAACCGGCTCGAATGATCGGGGTCCTGTTCATCCAGAGGCAACGCCACGGAGTCCTGTTCATCCACCCCCACCGGGAACTGTTCATCCAACCCCCCCGCAACACTCACTGTTCATCCAGAAGCCGAATCGATCGGCTTCAGTTAGCAGCAGCAGCGAAGGAATCGCTCGATCGGGTTCAGTTAACAACCATCGATCGATCGCTCGGGTTTAGTAACTCTTAGCCTGCAGTGCAATCGCTCGGGTTCAGTTAGATCCCAACGCCTCGCTTGGGTTCAGTTAGAGCCCAACGCCTCGCACACACGCGCGTACCTACGAGAGAAACGCGCATCGCTCGGCCCCCGACCATCCACCGTAACCGGGGACTCCCCGATATTTTCCGCGCCCTTGCTTCTACCATGGTTTTTTCCGTCATGTACGGCCCAAAGAATGTCATGCAGCTGTGTCTCCGGCCCGCCCAGGTGGAAAAGCACATTTTCTGTCTTGATTTTTTGTCATAGAAGTAGGACCCCACCACATCTATGATGATACTGAGTTTTGTCACAATTATCGTCATAGAAGTGTCATAAGCATGACAAAAAAATTCGTTCGGCCCAAAATGCCACGGATGTGTCTTTTTTTTGTAGTGCCTGTTTGGGTTGCCGGCGGGAGTGGTCGCGCCGAGCAAAAACTCTCGCCAGTCCGCTATCATCGCCATGATGTCGGACTTCAACGCGCACGGCCTTGACCCATCCTGGGCCGAGCCGCCAACGGAGAAGGTGCAGGAGTTCTTCGATAATTTGTCGGAGGCTTACGTCCGTGACGAGCCGCTTCTCATCCAGGACACCACCCAGGTGGAGCTAGACTACATCACCGCCAGGGCGGTGGAGGCGGCGCTCGCCAGGGAGGCCGGTAGCGCTGGCGGCGTGGAGGACGAGGCCGACGCGGCCGTGGAGGAGAGGGAGCTCGCCCAGTGGGCGGAGTCTGCCGGGGAGGCTAGCGGTGCCAACGCCGAGGCCCCCCTTGTTGAAGATGCGGGCGACGAGTCGTCTGAAGAGGAGGTCGAGGTGAACGACCCCCCGGTCGCGGGGAGGCAGCGTGTCCTGATGCGGGCCAGCTCTGGTGAGCCGATCCGGCCCGGCAGGATCACGCAGCGGCAGCCTCCCCAGGAGCAGCTCGTGCGCGAGACGAGGGCGATGAAGGCCGCGGCAGCAACGAAGGCGGCGAAGGCTGCGGTGGCGAAGAGGAAGGCGACTGCTTCCTCCTCGTCCAAGCGGTACTGGACCCCATCTCCTTCCTCTTCGGGCAGCACCTTGGAGGCCGAGTTTGACCTCGGATCTTTTAGCCCGGCGAGGAAGAGGAAGCTATTGGAGGAGGAGGTGGAGGAAGAGTAAGTATTTCGCCCCCCGCATCATCTCCTGACGTCACTCCAATGTTATCCCTCTTTGATTTGGTGTTATCTTCACAGGGACGTGGAGACGCTGGCCCAGAGGGTGGCAAAGAAGGCCAAGGCCTCGACGGGCGACAAGCCCCCGGCGGGTACTTCGCATACACCGTTGCTGGTGGATAGCAGCCCGGACAGCAGCCCCCGGCGTAGCCCCCGCTTCAGTCCCCAGCGTAAGCTCATCACTTACTCCTCCATTGATGAACCTTGGGGTGTGAATCTTTGATGCTGATCTTGCCCGGTTTGCAGGAGAAGAATGACAGTAGGAGGAGCTGCCGAGGGCCACCCCCGACACGCCTCCCCTCTCGACCAAGCCACCCAGAGGGGCATCCCCGGCAAGGGCATCCACCACCGAGCCCACGCATATGGAAGAGGAGGAGGCGAACTTGGGTGCCGGGGGTTCTGCCCTGGTAAGGAATGCTGGCAGGGAGGGCGCCACTTCTTCCCGACCCGGTGAGGGTGAGTTATTTGCTTTCTGTCCCTGTTCTTTCTTCTTCTTTTTAAACCTCGACCTTGGCTCTGCTTCATTCCCCTTCCTGGTATCCAGACCCTTCCTCAGCAGACCGGGGGGACATCGACACCGTCATTGAGGAGGTCGCCAGGGACACCAAGGCCGAGGCCGACAAGATCGCCACCGAGGAGGCCGCCAAGACTGCCACTGAATAGGCCGCCAAGGGGCCTGCCGGGGAAGCCGGCAAGGCCGCTGCCGAGGAGGCCAGCACGGGGCCTGCCGGGGAGGGGGTGGTTGATGACCAACCTTCCTCCTTTGCTGCCTCTGGCTCGGGTAATTACCTGAAGGTGAGCGACGACCTATTTGTCCTCCTCCCAAGGACGGCGAGCACCAGGGCGCCCACTAAGGGGGAGGTGTTCGATGACGAGGTGCTCGCCGCCGCCGGGCTTGAGGTTGTTGACGAATCAAGCGCCGGTGGCGGCGGTTCCCAGGTGGAGCAGCTCCTTCGTGCCATGAGCGCCAACTTCCAGAAGCTCCAGGCGCTTCACCGTACCCGCCTGGACAAGGCAAAGTCCAGGATGGCGGCGGTCGACAAGGCGGAGGCGGATCTCACGGGGCGCGTCACCGAGACCTAGGTGTGGTTCCGCCAGGCCCACGAGGAACTGAAGGTTGCCCAGGATCTACTGGCTGAGCGCAAACAAGAGCTTGTCCTGAAGCAGGCTGATGTCAAGAAGGCCCAGGAGGTGGCGAAGGAACATGCCGCCAAGGACGAGGCCGCTCGGCACCAGCACCAGGCCGAGCTGAACTCCCAGGAGGAGGACCTTGCCGCTCTCGAGGAGGCGCTCGCCTCCACCCTCCGCGGCAAGGATGACGAGGTCAAGACGCTTGCCGTGTAGCGGACCCAGGAGCTGGAGCAGAGGCACAAGGAGGAACTCAATGCTCAGGCCAGGTCCACTCCGGCAAGGTGAAGGAGCTGGAGGTAGAGCGGGATGGGCTGAAGGAACAAGTCCTGTAGCTGGCGAAGGAGAAAGACACGCTCAACGACGCTTTGGTGGAGGCGCAGGCCGCAGTCCTCGGCAAGACCGAGCTGCTCTCCAAGGCCAACGACTCCATCAAAGACCTAAAGCTGAAGCTGGAGGGTCTTGAGGGGACGCTTTCAGAGGTCAGGGCCCGGGAAGAGACCCTGACCAAGGACCTGGAGGAGGAGAGGCAGCTGCGGAGGAATGACGCCGCCGAACACAAGGAGTACGCGGAGGGCATAAACCGTTGGGTCAGCCGCCTCGCCGACGTCGCTGCAGGATCACCACGAAGCTGGCTACCATGGGGATGCCGAATGTGAGGTACGCCCCGGAGCCGAACGTGAGTCCCAATGCCAAACTGACCCTGTTCTTCGAGGGCATTCTTGTAGCCCTGGAGCAGCTCCGCTCTAACCGGGAAACTTATCTGGCCAACGAGTCCCAAAGGCTCTGCCGGGGCGCCCTGACCAAGGTGCTCACCAAGGTGGCGTTCTGGAACCCCACCGTCAACTTTGCTAACGCGTTGGAGAGCTTGCTGGAGGAGGCGGACCTAACGGTGCTTAGGGAGCGTATCAAGCCCATCATCGACTGCGTCCATGGAGTTGAGAGGGTGGAGGGCCAGCACCGGGACTAGGCACCCCGTTTCTCGTCGCCGCTGCGAGTTCAAGACCAAGACTATTCTATCTTAAGTTAGAACCGCAGCGATTATTTGATGTAATATAACTCTGTAGTACTTCAATATCACGCATGCTATCTTCCCGTTAGATCTTTCTTTGTATGTTTGCACCCTACGCTTGTTGAGATAAGGCTGCTGGCGCGTAAACCCATTCCATGGTGCTTTGAGGACGGATCCTTAGCATCCTGCCGGAAGGGCGCTTGCTGCCGGGCAAGCCACCTTGCCACTGCCAGCGCGGTCGCTTGAACTGTCGAGCGGACTCGAAATAGGACAAGAGCGCTGCTGGTAGCGGGTAGGCCACCTTGCCGTTCTCAGCGCGGTCGCATGAACTGTCGAGCGGACCGTACGGGCCTGCATCCTGGCCCAACTAGAGGTTGGGTTTCTAGTCGTATGCAGGCCGTGCCGGCCCAGTAGGCGGGCTTTTTTCCTTTATTTCAAAAAAATGAAAAAAAAATCCCCCAGACCACGGCGCGCCTCGTGCCACATGGTGGGCCTTTGGTCCCGGTTCGTGTTAAACCGGGACTAAGGGGGGGGACCTTTAGTTCCCAACCTTTAGTGCCGGTTCCAGAACCAGTACTAAAGGTCCTTACGAACCGGTACTAAAAGATCTTACGAACCGATACTAAAAGTCGTTTTCCTACTAGTGTTATAGAGCTTGTTCAAAACTAGTGTAAAATTATTTGAACTAGCTTATAGAGCTAGTTCTACTCTAGTGTAAAAAAATTGTACTAGGCTATAGAGCTAGTTCAACTCTAGTGTAAAATTATTTGTACAAGCTTATAGAGCTACTTTAACTCTAGTGTAAAATTATTTGAACTAGCTTATAGAGCGAGTTCAAATCTAGTGTAAAATTATTTTTACAAGCTTATAGAGCTAGTTCCACTCTAGTGTAAAATTATTTGTACTAGGCCATAGAGCTAGTTCAACTCTAGTGTAAAATTATTTGTACTAAGCAATAGAGCTAGTTCAACTCGAGGGTAAAATTATTTTAACTAGCTTATAGAGCTAGTTCAACTCTAGTGTAAAAATATTTGTACTAGGCTGTAGAGCTAGTTCAACTCTAGTGTGTAAAATTACTTGTACTCGGCTATAGAGCTAGTTCGAATTTAGTGTAAAATTAGTACAAGCTTATAGAGCTAGTTCAACTCTAGTATAAAATTATTTGAACTAGCATATAGAGCGAGTTCAACTCTAGTGTGAAATTATTTTTACAAGCTTATAGAGCTAGTTCAACTCTAGTGTAAACTTATTTGTACTAGGCAATAGCGCTAGTTCAACTCTACTGTAAAATTTGGTTTAACTAGCTTATAAAGCTAGTTCAACTCTAGTGTAAAAATATGTGTACTAGGCTATAGAGCTAGTACAACTCTAGTGTAAAATTATTCGTGCTAGGCTATAGAGCTAGTTCAACTCTAGTGTAAAATTATTTTAACTAGCTTATAGAGCTAGTTGGACTCTAGTGTAAAAGTATTTGTACTAGGGTATATGCCTAGTTCAACTCTAGTGTAAGATTATTTGAACTAGCTTATAGAGCTAGTTCAACTCTAGTGTAAAATTATTTGTACTAGTCTATGGAGCTAGTTCAACTCTAGTGTAAAATTATCTGAACTAGCTTATAGAGCTAGTTCAACTCTAGTGTAAAATTATTTGTACTAGCCTATAGAGCAAGTTCAACTCTAGTGTAAAGTTATTTGAACTAGCTTAGCGCGCTAGTTCAACTCTAGTGTAAAATTATTTGAAGTAGCTTATAGAGCTAGTTCAACTCTAGTGTAAAATTATTGGTACTAGGCTATAGAGCTAGTTCAACACTACGGTAAAATTATTTTAACTAGCTTATAGAACAGGTTCAACTCTAGTGTAAAATTATTTGTACTAGGCTATAGAGCTAGTTCAAATCTAGTGTAAAATTATTTGAACTAGCTTATAGAGCTAGTTCAACTCTAGTGTAAAATTATTTGTACTAGCCTATGGAGCAAGTTCAACTCTAGTGTAAAATTATTTGAACTAGCTCATAGAGCTAGTTCAAATCTAGTGTAAACTTATTTGAAGTAGCTTATAGAGCTAGTTCAACTCTAGTGTAAAATTATTTGTACTAGGCTATAGAGCTAGTTCAACTCTAGTGTAAACTTATTTTAACTAGCTTATAGAGCTAGTTCGACTCTAGTGTAAAAAAATTTGTACTAAGCTATAGACCTAGTTCAACTCTAGAGTAAATTATTTGAACTAGCTTATAGACCTAGTTCAACTCTAGTGTAAAATTATTTGTACTAGGCGAAAGAGCTAGTTCAACTCTAGTGTATAATTATTTTAACTAGATTATAGAGTTAGTTCAACTCTGGTGTAAAATTATTTGAACTAGATTATAGAGTTAGTTCAACTCTAGTGTAAAATTATTTGTACTAGGCTATAGAGCAAGTTCAACTCTAGTGTAAAATTATTTGTACAAGCTTATAGAGCTAGTTCAACTCTAGTGTAAAATTATTTGAACTAGCTTATAGAGCTAGTTCAACTCTAGTGTAAAATTATTTGAAGTAGTTTATAGAGCTAGTTCAACTCTAGTGTAAAATTATTTGTACTAGGCTATAGAGCTGGTTCAACTCTAGGGTAAAATTATTTTAACTAGCTTATAGAGCTAGTTCAACTCTAGTGTAAAAATATTTATACTAGGCTATAGAGCTAGTTCAACTCTGTTATAAAATTATTTGTACTAGGCTATGGAGCTTGTTCAACTCTAGTGTAAAATTATTTTAACTAGCTTATAGAGCGACTTCAATTCTAATGTGAAATTATTTTTAGAAGCTTATAGAGCTAGTTCAACTCTAGTGTAAAATTATTTGTACTAGGCTATAGAGCTAGTTCAACTCTGGTGTAAAATTATTTGTACTAGGCTATAGAGCTAGTTCAACTCTAGTGTAAAATTATTTTAACTAGCTTATAGAGCTAGTTGGACTCTAGTGTAAAAGTATTTGTACTAGGGTATATGCCTAGTTCAACTCTAGTGTAAAATTATTTGTACTAGGCTATAGAGCTAGTTCAACTCTAGTGTAAAATTATCTGAACTAGCTTATAGAGCTAGTTCAACTCTAGTATAAAATTATTTGTACTAGCCTATAGAGCAAGTTCAACTCTAGTGTAAAATTATTTGAACTAGCTTATCGCGCTAGTTCAACTCTAGTGTAAAATTATTTGAAGTAGCTTATAGAGCTAGTTCAACTCTAGTGTAAAATTATTTGTACTACGCTATAGAGCTAGTTCAACACTACGGTAAAATTATTTTAACTAGCTTATAGAACTGGTTCAACTCTAGTGTAAAATTATTTGTACTAGGCTATAGAGCTAGTTCAAATCTAGTGTAGAATTATTGTAACTAGCTTATAGAGCTAGTTCAACTCTAGTGTAAAATTATTTGTACTAGCCTATGGAGCAAGTTCAACTCTAGTGTAAAATTATTTAAACTAGCTTATAGAGCTAGTTCAAATCTAGTGTAAAATTATTTGAAGTAGCTTATAGAGCTAGTTCAACTCTAGTGTAAAATTATTTGTACTAGGCTATAGAGCTAGTTCAACACTACGGTAAAATTATTTTAACAAGCTTATAGAGCTAGTACAACTCTAGTGTAAAAATATTTGTACTAGGCTATAGAGCTAGTTCAACTATAATGTAAAATTATTTGTACTAGGCTATAGAGCTAGTTCAACTCTAGTGTAAAATTATTTGTACAAGCTTATAGAGCTAGTTCAACTCTAGTGTAAAATTATTTGAACTAGCTTATAGAGCGACTTCAATTATAGTGTGAAATTATTTTTACAAGCTTATAGAGCTAGTTCAACTCTAGTGTAAAATTATTTGTACTAGGTTATAGAGCTAGTTCAACTCTAGTGTAAAATTATTTTAACTAGCTTATAGAGCTAGTTGAACTCTAGTGTAAAAATATTTGTACTAGGCTATAGAGCTAGTTCAACTCTAGTGTAAACTTATTTTAACTAGCTTATAGAGCTAGTTCGACTCTAGTGTAAAAATATCTCTACTAGGCTATAGACCTAGTTCAACTCTAGAGTAAAATTATTTGAACTAGCTTATAGAGCTAGTTCTACTCTACTGTAAAATTATTTGTACTAGGCTAAAGAGCTAGTTCAACTCTAGTGTATAATTATTTTAACTAGATTATAGAGTTGGTTCAACTCTAGTGTAAAATTATTTGAACTAGCTTATTGAGCTAGTTCAACTCTAGTGTAAAATTATTTGTACTAGGCTATAGAGCAAGTTCAACTCTAGTGTAAAATTATTTGTACAAGCTTATAGAGCTAGTTCAACTCTAGTGTAAAATTATTTGAACTAGCTTATAGAGCTAGTTCAACTCTATTGTAAAATTATTTGAAGTAGTTTATAGAGCTAGTTCAACTCTAGTTTAAAATTATTTGTACTAGGCTATAGAGCTGGTTCAACTCTAGGGTAAAATTATTTTTACTAGCTTATAGAGCTAGTTCAACTCTAGTGCAAAAATATTTATACTAGGCTATGGAGCTAGTTCAACTCTATTGTAAAATTATTTGTACTAGGCTATGGAGCTAGTTCAATTCTAGTGTAAAATTATTTGTACAAGCTTATAGAGCTAGTTCAACTCTAGTGTAAAATTATTTGAACTAGCTTATAGAGCGACTTCAATTCTAGTGTGAAATTATTTTTACAAGCTTATAGAGCTAGTTCAACTCTAGTGTAAAATTATTTGTACTAGGCTATAGAGCTAGTTCAACTCTAGTGTAAAATTATTTGTACTAGGCTATAGAGCTAGTTCAACTCTAGTGTAGAATTATTTGTACTAGGCTATAGAGCTAGTTCAACTCTAGTGTAAAATTATTTTAACTAGCTGATAGAGCTAGTTCAACTCTAGTGTAAAAATATTTGTACTAGGCTATAGAGCTAGTTCAACTCTTGTTTAAAATTGTTTGAACTAGCTTATAGAGCGAGTTCAACTCTAGTGTGAAATCATTTTTACAAGCTTATAGAGCTAGTTCAACTCTAGTGTAAAATTATTTGTACTAGTGATACGTCTCCAATGTATCTAGGATGTTTTATATGCATTTATATGCTATTTTATATGATTTTTGGGACTAACCTATTAACCTAGAGCCCAGTGCCAGTTCCTATTTTTTCCTTGTTTTTGAGTATCGCAGAAAAGGAAAACCAAAATGAGTCCAATTGACCTGAAACTTGACGGAGCTTATTTTTGACCCAGAAGAAGACCATGGAGTAAAGGAGTTGGGCCAGAAGAGTCCAGGGCTGCCCAGGAGGGTGGGAGCCGCGCCCACCCCCCTGGGCGCGCCCCCTACCTCGTGGACAGCCCAGAGACCCCTCTGACTTGTTCCCGACGCCAAAACCTCTTATATATACCCAAACTTCCAGAACATAACCTAGATCAGGAGTTCCGCCTCCGCAAGCCTCTGTAGCCACCGAAAACCAATCTAGAACCGTTCTGGCACCCTGCCGGAGGGGGGAACCCTCACCGGTGGCCATCTTCGTCATCCCGGCGCTCTCCATGACAAGCAGGGAGTAGTTCACCCTCGGGGCTGAGGGTATGTACCAGTAGCTATGTGTTTTATCTCTCTCTCTCTCTCTCATGTTCTTGATGTGGCACGATCTTGATGTATCGTGAGCTTTGCTATTATAGTTGGATCTTATGATGCTTCTTCCTCTCTACTCTCTTGTAATGGATTGACTTTTCCCTTTGAATTTATCTTATCGGATTGAGTCTTTAAGGATTTGAGAACAGTTGATGTATGTCTTGCATGTGTTTATCTATGGTGACAATGGGATATTCACGTGATCTACTTGATGTATGTTTTGGTGATCAATTTGCGGGTTCCGTGACCTTGTGAACTTATGCATAGGGGTTGGCACACGTTTTCGTCTTGACTCTCCGGTAGAAACTCTAGGGCACTCTTTGAAGTACTTTGTGTTGGTTGAATAGATGAATCTGAGATTGTGTGATGCATATCGTATAATCGTACCCACGGATACTTGAGGTGACATTGGAGTATCTACGTGACATTAGGGTTTTGGTTGATTTGTGTCTTAAGTTGTCATTCTAGTGCGAACTCTTGAATAGATCGATCCGAAAGAATAACTTTGAGGTGGTTTCGTACCCTACAATAATCTCTTCGTTTGTTCTCCGCTATTAGTGATTTTGGAGTGACTCTTTGTTGCATGTTGAGGGATAGTTATATGATCCAATTATGTTATTATTGTTGAGAGAACTTGCACTAGTGAAAGTATGAACCCTAGGCCTTGTTTCAACGCATTGCAATACCGTTTCTGCTCACTTTTATCATTAGTTACCTTGCTGTTTTTATAATTTCGGATTACAAAAACCTATATCTACCATCAATATTGCACTTGTATCACCATCTCTTCGCCGAACTAGTGCACCTATACAATTTCCATTGTATTGGGTGTGTTGGGGACACAAGAGACTCTTTGTTATTTGGTTGCAGGGTTGTTTGAGAGAGACCATCTTCATCTTACGCCTCCCACGGATTGATAAACCTTAGGTCATCCACTTGAGGGAAATTTGCTACTGTCCTACAAACCTCAGCACTTGGAGGCCCAACAACGTCTACAAGAAGAAGGTGGTGTAGTAGACATCAACTAGGCAATAGAGCTAGTTCAACCCTAGTGTAAAATTATTTGTACTAGGCTATAGAGCTAGTTCAAATCTAGTGTAAAATTATTTTAACTAGCTTATAGAGCTAGTTCAACTCTAGTGTAAAAATATTTGTACTAGGCTATAGATCTAGTTCAACTCTAGTGTAAAATTATTTGTACTAGGCTATAGAGCTAGTTCAACTCTAGTGTAAAATTATTTTAACTAGCTTATAGAGCTAGTTCGACTCTAGTGTAAAAATATTTGTACTAGGCTATATACCTAGTTCAACTCTAGTGTAAAATTATTTGAACTAGCTTATACAGCTAGTTCAACTCTAGTGTAAAATTATTTGTACTAGGCTATAGAGCTAGTTCAACTCTAGTGTAAAATTATTTGTACTAGGTTATAGAGCTAGTTCAACTCTAGTGTAAAATTATGTTAACTAGCTTATAGAGCAAGTTCAACTATAGTGTAAAAATATTTGTACTAGGCAATAGAGCTAGTTCAACTCTAGTGTAAAATTATTTGTACTAGGCTATAGAGCTAGTTCAACTCTAGTGTAAAATTATTTTAACTAGCTTATAGAGCGAGTTCGACTCTGGTGTAAAAATATTCGTACTAGGCTATAGACCTAGTTCAACTCTAGTGTAAAATTATTTGAACTAGCTTATAGAGCTAGTTCAACTCTAGTGTAAAATTATTTGTACTAGGCTATAGAGCTAGTTCAACTCTAGTGTAAAATTATTTGAACTATATTATAGAGCTAGTTCAACTCTTGTGTAAAATTATTTGAACTAGCTTATAGAGCTAGTTCAACTCTAGTGTGAAATTATTTGTACTAGCCTATAGAGCAAGTTCAACCTAGTGTAAAATTATTTGTCCAAGCTTATAGAGGTAGTTCAACTCTAGTGTAATATTAATTGAACTAGCTTATAGAGCTAGTTCAACTCTATCGTAAAATTATTTTAAGTAGCTTATAGATCTAGTTCAACTCTAGTGTAAAATTATTCGTACTAGACTATATAGCTAGTTCAACTCTAGTGTAAAATTATTTGTACAAGCTTATAGAGCTAGTTCAACTCTAGTGTAAAATTATTTGTACTAGGCTATAGAGCTAGTTCAACTCTAGTGTAAAATTATTTGAACTAGCTTATAGAGCTAGTTCAACTTTAGTGTAAAATTATTTGTACAAGCTTATTGAGCTAGTTCAACTCTAGTGTAAAATTATTTGTACTAGGCTATAGAGCTAGTTCAACTCTAGTGTAAAATTATTCGAACTAGCTTATAGAGCTAGTTCAACTGTAGTGTAAAAAAATTTGTACTAGGCTATAGAGCTAGTTCAACTCTAGTGTAAAATTATTTGTACTAGGCTCTAGAGCTAGTTCAACTCTAGTGTAAAATTATTTTAACTAGCTTATAAAGCTAGTTTGACTCTCGTGTAAAAATATTTGTACAAGGCTATAGACCTAGTTGAACTCTAGTGTAAAATTATTTGAGCTAACTTATAGCGCTAGTTCAACTCTAGTGTAAAATATGTGTACTAGGTTATAGAGCTACTTCAACTCTAGTGTAAAATTATTTGTACTAGGCTATAGAGCTAGTTCAACTCTAGTGTAAAATTATTTTAAATAGTTTATAGAGCTAGTTCAACTCTATTGTAAAAATATTAATACTAGGAAATAGAGCTAGTTCACCTCTAGTGTAAAATTATTTGTACTGGGCTATAGAGCTAGTTCAACTCTAGTGTAAAATTATTTTAACTAGCTTATAGAGCTAGTTCGACTCTAGTGTAAAAGTATTTGTACTAGGCTATAGACCTAGATCAACTCTTGTGTAAAATTATTTGAACTAGCTTATAGAGCTAGTTCAACTCTAGTGTAAAATTATTTGTACTAGGTTATAGAGCTAGTTCAACTCTAGTGTAAAAATATTTGTACTAGCCTATAGAGCAAGTTCAACTCTAGTGTAAAATTATTTGTACTAGGTTATAGAGCTAGTTCAACTCTACTGTAAAATTATTTGAACTAGCTTATAGAGCTAGTTCAACTCTAGTGTAAATTTATTTGTACTAGCCTATAGAGCAAGTTCAACCTAGTGTAAAATTATTTGTACAAGCTTATTGAGCTAGTTCAACTGTAGTGTAAAAGTATTTGAACTAGCTTATAGAGCTAGTTCAACTCTAGTGTAAAATTATTTTAAGTAGCTTATAGATCTAGTTCAACTCTAGTGTAAAATTATTCGTACTAGACTATAGAGCTATTTCAACTCTAGTGTAAAATTATTTGTACAAGCTTATAGAGCTAATTCAACTCTAGTGTAAAAGTTTTGTACTAGGCTATAGAGCAAGTTCATCTCTAGTGTAAAATTATTTGAAACAACTTATAAAGCTAGTTCAACTCTATGGTAAAATTATTTGTACAAGCTTATAGAGCTAGTTCAACTCTAGTGTAAAATTATTTGTACTAAGCTATAGAGCTAGTTCAACTCTAGTGTAAAATTATTCGAACTAGCTTATAGAGCTAGTTCAACTCAAGTGTAAAAAAAATTGTACTAGGCTATAGATCTAGTTCAACTCTATTGTAAAATTATTTGAACTAGCTTATAGAGCTAGTTAAACTCTAGTGTAAAAAAATTATACTAGGCTATAGACCTAGTTCAACTCTAGTGTAAAATTATTTGTACAACCTTACACTACTAGAAAAACAACTTTACGTGAGAAACATTAGTCCGGATTTGTAAATGAACCGCATTAATGGTACCATTAGTCCCGGTTCGAATGACTATGCATTATTCCCAGTTCATTTGTGACATATAGTACCGGTTGGTGGCTTCAACCGGTACAAAAGGGGTGATAGCCTTTAGTACGGGTTGGCGGCTCCAACCGGTACTAAAACCCCCCCTTTAGTACCGGTTGGAGCGACCAACCGATAATAAAGGTGGTGCGCTGCCACCCGCTGTGCACAATGTTTAGTCCCACCTCGCTAGTTGAGAGGAGCACGCACCGGTTTATAAGCCCGCCGAGGCTACCGTGTGGAGATCCTCTCTAAGTAGGCCTTTGTTAGCCTATTGCAAGTCTTCTGCCCTGTGGGGCCTACTGGGCCGTATGGGCCTGTATCCTGGCCCAACTAGAGGTTGGGTTTCTAGTCGTATGCAGGTCGTGCCGGCCCAGTAGGGAGGCTTTTTTTCCTTTATTTCAGAAAAAAAATCAAAAAAATCCCCCAGTCCACAGCGCGCCTCGTGCCACATGGTGGGCCTTTAGTCCCGGTTCGTGTTGAATCGGGACAAAGGGAGGAGCTTTAGTCCCCACCCTTTAGTGCATGTTCCAGAACCGGCACTAAAGGTCCTTACGAACCGGTACTAAAAGTCGTTTTCCTCCTAGTGTTATAGAGCTAGTTCAACACTAGTTTAAAATTATTTGAACTAGCTTATAGAGCTAGTTCAACTCTACTGCAAAAAAAATTGTACTAGGCTATAGAGCTAGTTCAACTCTAGTGTAAAATTATTTGTACAAGTTTATAGAGCTACTTCAACTCTAGTGTAAAATTATTTGAACTATCTTATAGAGCGAGTTCAACTATAGTGTAAAATTATTTTTACAAGCTTATAGAGCTAGTTCAACTCTAGTGTAAAATTATTTGTACTAGGCTATAGAGCTAGTTCAACTCTAGTGTAAAATTATTTGTACTAGGCTATAGAGCTAGTTCAAGTCTAGGGTAAAATTATTTTAACTAGCTTATAGAGCTAGTTCAACTCTAGTGTAAAATTATTTGTACAAGCTTATAGAGCTAGTTCAACTCTAGTGTAAAATTATTTGTACTAGGCTATAGAGCTTAGTGTAAAATTATTTGAACTAGCTTATAGAGCTAGTTCAACTCTAGTGTAAAATTATTAGTACAAGCTTATAAAGCTAGTTCAACTCTAGTGTAAAATTATTTGTACTAGGCTATAGAGCTAGTTCAACTCTAGTGTAAAAAAATTGTACTAGCTTATAGTCTAGTTCAACTCTAGTGTAAAAAAAATTGTACTAGCCCATAGAGTGAGTTCAACTCTAGTTTAAAATTATTTGAACTAGCTTATAGGGCTAGTTAAACTCTAGTGTAAAAAATTTGTACTAGGCTATAGAGATAGTTCAACTCTAGTGTAAAATTATTTGTACAAGCTTACACTAGTAGAAAAACAACTTTACGTGAGACACATTAGTCCCGATTTGTAAATGAACCGGCATTAATGGTACCATTAGTCCCGGTTCGAACGACTATGCATTATTCCCGGTTCATTTCTGACCTATATTACCGGTTGGTGGCTTCAACCGATACTAAATGGGGTGATAGCCTTTAGTACGGGTTGGTGGCTCCAACTGGTATTAAAGACCCCCCTTTAGTACCGGTTGGAGCCACCAACCGTTAATAAAGGTGGTGCGCTACCACCCGCAGAGCACAATGTTTAGTCCCACCTCGCTAGTTGAGAGGAGCTCGCACCGGTTTATAAGCCCCGCCACGGCTACCGTGTCGAGATCCTCTCTAAGCAGGCCTTTGTGGACCTATTGCAAGTCTTCTGCCCTATGGGGCCTATTGGGCCGTACGTGTAAGTGCATCTAGTGCCCCTTAGTGATTTTGGTGTATTGAAGACTTATAGGTTAAGAGACTAATGTGTTTGTGAGTATACACAGGTCTATAAGTCTATGAGGAGTTTGATATTTACAGAGAAAGTCGACCCCTAAAAATGAAGTTCTTCGACTGAAGACTTTGTGTTACTCAAGACTTTCTGAAGACTTTGAAAGTGAAGAAATAGGTGTAACTTTGAAGACTTGGCATTCATTCGAGGAACATGAAGCGTGAAGACTTTTGTTCTCGTAGTTTCATTTTCTCTTTCTTGAGTCATAGGAAACACCGTACTGTTAAAGGGGGTCGAGGAAATACTAAGGAAAAATTTCCATGTGATGCTCAACTCAAAATCCTACACCTACCAATCCCTTCGAGTGAAGCCATTGGAAATCTCATACAGTTTAGTCATATTCTTCAGTGACAGAGACGAAGTTCTTCGGGTCTCTGAGGAATTTGTTCTGATTGAGGACTTAGGAATTCGCTAGTGCGGATTGCCTAGCCATTGAGGAACATGATAGCCCTGAGGAATTTGATACTCAAATTTCCGACCGTTGCTGAGCCTTGTGCCAGCTGTCCCAAAATATCTACCCACCTAACGGTCATATCATTGAAGGGCATTTATGTCTTATCATGTCGGGCTGCTCCCTAGGCTATAAATAGCCGCCCCTACAACCACTAGCTGGTTGGCTGCTCCGAGAGAAACTGACACTTGTCATTTGAGAGCATCCCATCCTCCGAGGACTTTGAGCGAAAATCATCGAGTGAGGAAAACCCAAACCCAAACACCTACAAACCCAAAGTGATTGAGCATCACTGAAGAGATTGATCTTGTGTGGGTCCGACACTTGTTACCTTTGAAGACTGTGCTTCTTCCAGAGGTTAGGCGTCATGGTCTAGAGCATCCAAGAGGAATTATGGATCGCCGAGTGACCGAGTTTGTGAAGGTTCGGAAGTCACCTGAAGACGTACCACAAGTGATTTGGCGAGGTCTGTGTGACCTTAGCTCAAGGAGAATACGGTGAGGACTATGTGTCCGGGACTGTGTGTCCTCGGGTTTAAATACCTAGCCGCTCCAACCAGATGTACAACTGAGACAACAGTTGGAACTGGTCTACCAAATCATTGTCTTCACCAAGCTTACTGGTTCTATTTCCTCAACTCTTTCATTTCCTCATAACTGTGTTGTGGGCTTATTCATATATGTGTTTGAAGACTTTGACTGAAGACTTTCTCAATTTCCTCAGTTCAATTTCTTCAGTCTGTTTGTCTTCATTCTGTGTTATCCTGTGTTTACGCTTTCTGTACTCTGTGCTTGTCTTCATTTCATCATGATGACCATACTTGTGTTCTGTTATGCTACTTTTGAGTACTTATTCCGCTGCAAGTAGTTTTTTGCTAAGGAATTTCCTCACCTGCAAATTCCTCAGTAAAGAATTCATAAAAATCGCCTATTCACCCCCCTCTAGTCGATATAACGCACTTTCAATTGGTATTAGAGCAAGGTACTCCCTTGTTCCATGTGATTTTGGTTTAACCGCCTGGAGTTTTAGTTATGTCGACCGCAGGTATGATCCAGGTATCTGCTGGGTGTCCCACCTTCGATGGGATGGACTACCCCTACTGGAAGAATAAGATGCGAATGCATCTTGAGGCAATTGATAACGATCTCTAGTATGTTGTGGAAAATGGTGTTCCCTCAGTCACACCTTCTCTGAATGCTGCTGATGTGAAGAGATTCAAGCAACTCGATTCTCAAGCGAACAATATCATATCTCGCCATCTAAGCAAAGGATAGTATGGAAGAGTGAGTGCTCTGGAAACTGCTAAGCTTATCTGGGATAGGCTCTCCAAAGTCAACAAAGGAGTCTCAACACAGTGTGACTCTCGAGTTGATGTTCTTCGCAATCTCTTCAACCGCTTCAAAAGACTCGACAATGAAAATGTTCAACAAACCTTCGATCGCCTCACTGACATCTCAAATGAGCTTCAAGCACTTGGTGCCACTGATATCACCGACCATGAGGTGGTGAAGAAATTGCTGAGATCGCTTGATTCCTCATTTGATACTCTGGCACTGATGATACAAGAGCGTGCTGACTACAAGTCACTTGATCCCACTGATATCCTTGAGAGGCTAAATACTCATGAGTTCCAGCTTGCTGAAAAGAGAGATCTCTATGGTTCGAGCTATGGTAGATCACGTGCCCTGAAGGCCAAGGCAGTGTCTGAATCTGAAGATGAAGATTATGGTAGCAGCCTTGGTGATCCTGAAGAACTGAGCCATGAACTAGCACTGCTCGTGAAGAAATTTCAGAAGTTCTCAAGACATGGCCGCTTTGTAAAACCCTCAAGGAGCAATGATTCCTCATCCAGTGACTACAAGAAGAGGCTATGCCACAAATGCAAGAAGCCTGGTCACTACATTCAAGACTGTCCTCAGTGGGAAAAGGAATCAAAGAAGAAGAAATACAAGGATTATAGTTCTGATGACGCGAAGAAAAAGAAGAAATCATCAAAATCTTCATCATCAAAATCCTCGAAGTCTTCATCTCACAAGAAGAGCAGCTCCAAGAAGGCTCGGGCATTCATTGGCAAGGAAATGGACTCTGAGGCTGAATCTGAGGAACATGAGTTAGAGGAGGCATCTGAGGAGTCCGAGTCTGGTGTGGCGAGTCTGGCTCTCGCTACTACATTCGTCAGCAAGTCTATCTTCAACTCTGAAGAAAATGGCTCCATCAACAAGCCTGATGAAGACAATGATGACTACGCTCCCACCTATTGCTTCATGGCAATGGGTGCCAAGGTACTCAAATATACCTCCTCTGAATCAAGTGAGAATGAATCTGATGAAAATATCAAGCCCAGCTACTCTAAACTTGCAAAGATTGCTGTGAAACAACAAAAGGCTTTTTAAAGGGTTCAAAACATGCTAGACAAAAGTGATGATATGTTGGGTGAAGAAATGGATCGCACTAAAACCTTGACTGAAAATCTTCAGAGACTTCAGACTAGGTTTGACAACCTTCAAGGTCATCATAACACTCTCTTGTATGATCATGAGAAGCTTTCTTATGAATTTCTTCAAAGAAAGCAAGATCTTGAGAAGCTAAGAGTGAGTTATGAAGATCTTCAGAAGGAGCGCGATTCATTACTTGCTCAACAAATCAGCGCTGCTCAGGAAGAATGTGTTCCTCCATGTTTGAAATGCATTGAATGTGAATCTGCTAATTCATCACCTGAATGCTCAGATGCTTCTAATGCTACAAATTCTTCAACTGCCTCTGCTATGACTAATTCCTCATCTGAGGACATTGCTAGTATCACTGATGATGCAGGGCTGAAGGAATTGTACATGACGGGCATGTACAAAAGCCTCAAAGGGCATGAAACTCTTTGTGATGTGCTTAAAAAGCAGATCCTCAACAGGAACCCTAGGAAAGAGGGTATTGCCTTTGAGAGGAAACTCAACGCTGATGGTACATATTGGAAGCCTGAGCAGTACCCCAAAACCACATGGGTTGCTGCAAAGGGACCTCCAGTTGATCCATCCAACTTATCTGGCTTTACATGTGAATCTCCTCATTCTTCTGATGAGTCATTTGACTCCAATTATAAACTGTTCAAAAATCAGAATGGTGAAGTATTTGCTAGATATGTTGGCACTAACTGCAGGAACGGTTCCCCTATGAAGAAAATCTGGGTTCCCAAAAGGTGTCTTGAAAGTCTTCAGGTGAATGTCATCATGACACCACCTGTGAAGAATAGGAACCCCAGATCAAATTCTTCATATGGACCAAAGTCTTCGTATGGATCCAAGTCTTCATATGGACCAAATTCCTCACGTGGATCAAATTCCTCAAAAGGGTCAAAGTCCTCATATGATCATCATCGTGCTAACCCCTCTGTTTCGCAGGGAAGAGCTAAGGGCTATGAATATGAGCATTATTCTTCTAAACCATTATGTTCATAAGTCCTCGAAGAATTTCTCTACTTATTCATATGCTTACCTTAACACCTCCTACGTGAAACGAAATGGATTGGCTTCTATGCCACCTTTCTCGTATGGAGCTCGCAGAGTGATGAACTCTTTGCCACCCCCTCAGATGTGGGTGGTGAAGAAAAAGACCTAATTTCTTATGCAGGGTCAGGTCTCCAGACGTGCGTAAACGTCTGAAGAATTTGCTGGAGACCTGAAATTGCCTGAAAGGACGCAGGCTAATCATGAAGAAATGAACTTTCATTTCTCACGTCTTCTACTGCTTTGTCTGTCTATTGCTTGATGAAATTGATATGATGAATTGATGTCATATTCTTCACTTATGAAGTATATGAGTTCGTAAGCTGCACTAATTCATCTGCAGGATGATCAACCCAAAGCCAATGAGTGGGTCCTCGATAGTGGATGTACAAATCACATGACTGGTGACAAGAATCTATTGATTGATGCTCCCTTATCTCCATCGCATCTAAAGCATATCATTTTTGCTGACAAAGGCAAAAGTCATGTATTGGGTCTAGGTAAGGTTGCGATCTCAAAGGATCGACACATGGACAAAGTCATGCTTGTCGAGTCCTTAGGATACAACCTCATGTCTGTCTCAATGCTTTGTGATCTTGATATGGTTGTTGTCTTTGGCAAGTATCGTTGTGTTGTGATCATGGAAGTTGACAATTCCAAAGTCTTCGAAGGCTTTAGGAGAGGAGACTTGTATATTGTTGATTTCCTTACAGGACCACAACCAGCCGTGTGCCTACTTGCAAAAGCTTCAGAAGGCTGGCTATGGCATCGACGACTTGGTCATGCAGGCATGAGGAATTTGCACACGCTTGCGAAGAAGAAGCATGTCATTGGCATTGAGAATGTCAAATTCCTCAAGGATCACTTATGCGGAGCCTGTGAAGCTGGGAAGATGACAAAGGCTAAGCATCCAGCAAGGACTATCATGACCACTACTCGACCATTTGAATTGCTTCACATGGATCTGTTTGGTCCTAATCATTACTCAGCAGTTTCAAATGATGCATCTCAATATGGCTTTGTTATTGTTCATGATTATTCTCGTTACACATGGGTACACATTTTTACTTACGAACATGAAGTGCTGGAAGTCTTCAAACGATTTTCCTCGAGGGCTTCAACCAACTTTGGTGTGAAGATCAAGCACATTAGAAGTGACAACGGAACTGAGTTCAAGAATTCTGGTTTTGATGACTACCTTGATGAACTTAGTATTACTCATGAGTTATCTGCTCCTTATACTCCTCAGCAGAATGGCGTCGTGGAGCGCAAGAATAGGACTCTTGCTGAGATGGCTTGCACTATGCTTGATGAATACAAGACACCTCGTCGCTTCTGGATTGAGGCAATTGATACTGCATGCCACATCATCAACATAGTTTATCTTCACAAATTCTTCAAGAAGACTGCCTATGAACTCCTCACTGACAAGAACCCAATGTGAGTTATTTCAAAGTCTTCCGTGCTAAATGTTCGATTAGAGATCCTCATCACAACTCTAAATTTGCACCGAAAGCACATGAAAGTTTCATGCTTGGTTACGGAAAGGACTCGCACACCTACAGAGTCTTCAACAACGTTCTTCACAAGGTTGTTGAAACTGTAGATGTGCGGTTCGATGAAACTAATGGCTCGCAAAGACAACACCTACCTTCTGTGATAGATGAACCAGCACCTGAGGAATCTATCAAGTTCAAGGCTACTGAGGATGTCATTCCTACCGAAGAATCTGCTGAAGAATTCAACCCAGAACATGAAGAATGTCGAGCTGAGGCACCTGAAGAAAATGGTGCTGAAGAAAATGCTGATCAAATTCCTCAACGACAACCAGCTCATCCTCGCGTTGCAAAAGAAGTGCAAGTTGAAAAGATCATTGATGATATTGAAGCAGCAGGTCCTCTCACACACTCAAAAGCTTCTCATTTATCTAACTTTTGTGGGCACTTTGCTTTTGTCTCTATCACAGAGCCCACTAAGGTAGATGAAGCATTTTTGGAGCCTGAGTGGATTCAAGCTATGATAGAAAAATTACATCAGTTCGAGCTCAACAACGTCTGGGAACTGGTCAAACGTCCAGATCCTCGCAAGCACAATATCATTGGCACAAAGTGGATCTATCGCAACAAGCAAGATGAAAATGGCCTTGTGGTGAGGAATAAGGCACGGCTTGTAGCTCAAGGCTACACACAGGTTGAAGGAATTGATTTCGATGAAACTTTTGCACCTGTTGCTAGACTTGAGGCTATTCGCATATTACTTGCTTATGCTAACCATCATGATATCACTTTATATCAAATGGATGTGAAAAGTGCATTCCTCAATGGTAAGCTTGAGGAAGAAGTATATGTTGCTCAACCCCCAGGTTTTGAAGATCCAAAGCATCCTGACAAAGTCTTCAGACTCAATAAGGCCCTCTATGGCCTCAAGCAGGCCCCTCGGGCGTGGTATGATACTTTGAAGGAATTCCTCGTGAAGAAAGGCTTCAAACCCGGTTCACCTGACCCAACTCTTTTTACTAAGTCTTATGATGGTGAATTGTTTGTGTGCCAAATATATGTTGATGATATTATCTTTGGCTGTACTCACCAACGTTACACTGACGAATTTGGTTATATGATGAGAGAGGAATATGAATGTCTATGATGGGAGAATTGAAATTTTTCTTAGGTCTTCAAATTCGTCAACAGCGCAATGGCATATTCATATCTGAGGAGAAGTACCTCAAGGATGTACTGAGGAAATTCGGCATGCAAGATTGCAAAGGGGTCAAAATTCCTATGCCCGCAAATGGCCGTCTGTGCACTGATGAAAATGGTATTGACTTCGATCAAAAGGTATACCGCTCCATGATTGGCTCTTTATTGTATTTATGTGCATCTAGGCCAGATATTATGCTTAGTGTTTGCATGTGTGCCCGAGTTCAAGATACACCGAAGGAATCACACCATAAGGCTGTGAAGCATATTCTTCGATATCTAGCTCACACACCAACACTTGGATTATGGTACCCCAAGGGCTCGGCTTTTGATCTCATTGGATATTCAGACTCCGACTATGCCGGTGATCGTGTGGACCGCAAGTCAACATCAGGCACATGCCATTTCCTCGGACGATCTTTGGTATGTTGGTCCTTGAAGAAACAGAACTGCGTATCACTGTCTACTGCTGAAGCTGAGTACATTGCTGCTGGTTCTTGCTGTGCTCAATTGCCGTGGATGAAGCAAACTCTCAAGGACTACGGCGTCAACGTGAAGAATGTGCCTCTCTTCTATGATAATGAGAGTTCCACCAAGATTGCTCACAACCCAGTTCAGCACTCGAAGACAAAGCACATTCGGATTCGTCATCATTTTCTTCGTGATCATGTGTTGAAGGGTGACATTTCTATTGAGCATGTGAAGACTGAAGAACAGCTAGCCGATATCTTCACAAAGCCCTTGGATGAGAAGAGATTTAGCAAGTTGCGGTGTGAGCTAAATATCTTAGAATCTTCGAATGTTCTTTGAAAAGGACACTCATCCTAACACTTATGCAAAAATTGATGACTTAGATGTGCAACACATGAAGTAAAGTTTTTCTTCAATCAATGAAGACTAACAATCTAAGTGTGAAGAAACTAACGAAGAATTTGATTCTCAGAGCCCTACGACAATTGTACACGGTGTCTGAAATCATCATTCTTATACGGTGGGTCTCGCCACCACCAAAAGTTGAAAATCTTCAATTTCAGTTTTTCCTCGGTTTTGAAATTCCTCAGTTGTTCATGTTCTTCAACTTTGCATTCTCTTCACCGTTTCTGTTGTTGTTCTTCATTGGCTATAAATATATATGAGTTTATGTCCTCTACAGCATTCACTTATTGCTATTTCTTCAAGTTACTTTTTTCTGCTAAGTGAATGTGATCGGACCCTTCCCCCACGATGCTAAACTCAATCCAATTTATTCACAAATTCTTCATGTGCGTTCTATTTGAAACTCGTTCAAAATCTTCACTGTGTCCTTGTCAGCTGAAGAATTTGTGAATGGAACTTTTAACTTATCTTATCTAAATTTTCGGCTTTGCCACTCAAACCGTTCCGCATTCCACGAAACACTTATCTATTCACCCATGATCTCACACGATCTCCACCTCTCGGTACGTGGGTGACACATGTCAGTACGTTCGTCCAAATTCTTCGGGCGAACAGTTTTTCATCGTGGCTATATATACCCCTCCCCTTCCTCACTTCTCTTTTACTCCTCTCGACCTCACTCCAGCTCGAGCTTCTCAAACCCTAGCACCGCCGCTACTTCATTGTCGCCGGTGAGGAAGAGCTTCACTACCTCGACCTCATCACCGTCGTACTCGCGCCGGCCGTGGATTTCTTCCCTCCGCCGCCGCCGTAGCTGTCTTCCTCTCCCGAGTTAGTGCGTGGGAGATCTGAACTGACGAACTTCACATCTCCACTTTCCAGTTCGTCGTGTTCTTCGTCCAGGGTAATTAAAAGTTACTTCTACTGCCCTCCTTGATTCAAATGATTACTACAAAATCTTCAAAGGTGTTTTTCTTCAAATCCTCACACACTAAACACCTCACATGTCACATGTTCTTGATTCGTTTCTCTAAGCAACATTTTTTCTTCAAGATTCCTCAATTGTGTGGATCTTCGATCTATACAACTCTAGAACCTAAGACAAAATCGCTTAGTGAAATTCTTCAAGACTCATCTGGTCAAATTCCTCAAACTTGTTCTTTTTGAAAAAACTTCTGAGAACGCATATGACCTCTCCAAATTCCTCGCAACTATACTCTGTTCACAGGTACTCATGTCCGTTGCTGAATCACTAGGTTCTCATCAACTTAACTCATTTGCAGCGTTCCTCGAAGAGAAGTGGCATACATCTTCAGAAAATTCCATTGTTCAAATTCCTCATCTGAAGAAAATGGCTGATGGAAAGAAGCCACAGAAGGGATGAAAGAGGCCTCAGGTCAACACTGCCTTTGAAATCCCTGATGACATATACAAAGACTACTGCACTCCTGATGAGGCCAAGCTTGGAAAGGAGGACAAGAATCAGCGCAAAGTGCCCATCCAGAGGATAGAAAGGAGATGGGAAAGAGAGTGGAGGGAGTACAGGTATGTTACTCCCAAATACATGAAGAAATTCGCTCTAAATCCTCCATGCCCAAGACCTCCGTTGGCACCTGGCCAAGAAGCAGATCCCACCAGCCTCAAGCGTGGTGAGGATTATCCTGATGAATGGGCCAAGCACCAGGCCAAATTGGCCAGAAAAGCAAGAGAAGCAGTGAGGAAATTCAACAAAGACTCTGCTGCTGCTGCCACTGCTGAGGCCTCTGCTATCAAGCCGAAGAAGGCCGTGGCAAAGAAGCCTGCTTATAAGCCAAGTGCTTCATCTTCAATGCCCTCACGACCAAGTTCCTCAGCAATGCCCTCACGGCCAGAATCTTCAGAGCGCTCACGGCCAACTCCTCATGCTGCTCCCGCTCCAAAATCTTCTGCTCCTCCGCCAAAGTCCTCAGCTCCTCCGACAAAATCTTCTGCACCTGTGCACCTTGCCACGTGCCAAAGGACGACAGGCATCTCTATTGCCTCAGGAGCTTCTGCTAGTTCCTCAGCTGCACCACATTGCCACGTGCCAAAGGCCACTACTGGATGTGGCTCTCGCCCAAGTCCTCACAAGAAGCAGGTCGCCTTCCATGTGCCGTCTGATGAAGACGAAGCTGATGATGAGGAACTTGCCGAAATCATCAGAGACAGGCAAGTCAAGGCCACTAGAGCCAAAGGCAGCAATGTGCCTCTTCTTTTGGATCTCAAGTTGATCCTCGATTACATTCATCTCTGGCACAAGGACCCGAACACTCCTATGCCTGATTTCAAGTTGACACCTGGCCAAAGTCATATGCTGACTGCCTTCATTCAAGAAGAGAAATGGAAATTTGAAAAGGCCAGGCAGATCAAGAAAGCGCAGTACAGGAAGGAGCGCTTCCTGAAGAAAATTGTTGTCTCTATGACAACTGAAGAACTTGTCACTATTCAATCTGAGATCAAGAAACTCTGTGATGAATTTGATGCATACCGTGCTGACTGGCTTGGAGCCAAAGTCAGGTTTGCGAAACTGTCTGAAAAGTTCACCTCCAATGTTGCAGCCTCAACGCAACAAGAAAATCCTTAGGTTGAAGCATCTGCTCAGCCGACTGAAGAAAATGCCAGCACCACTGATGACATTCAGGCTGCTGAAGAAAATCAGAGTACCAGGGCTGATGACTGCATCCCAGCCGCTGATGAAATTGCCAGGGCATCCACTAGTGGTGCGCCTGAAGAAACTATCAGGACAGCTGAAGCTTCAATGGCTGTGCCTGAAGAAAATGAAGAAGTCAGGGCAACTGCATCAGTTGTGCCTGAAGAAATTCAACCAAATTCCTCTGCTCCTCCTGCGCCTACTCCAACTCCAATCCTTCCATCTACATTAGATGTGAAGAAGACCAAGGCTGCAGAGCGTGCAGCTGTGCAGAAAAGGAAGGCATCAACTTCATCAGATTCTTCAGCTCCGAAGAAGATGAAGCCTTTGACCAACTCTTTTGCAAATCCCATTGATACTGTTCCTATCTCCACCATGCCATCAAAGGACCTTGTTCCTTTTGATGAAGATTATGTGATTCCTAGTGAATCCGATGAAGAGAATCCTTCTGTTGCTTCGTCAGAGCAGTTGGATGAAGAAATTGAAGTGGATGCAATCCCTTCAACCCCCACAGTTTCCTCGCCTGTGCCTCAGTTCACTGCTGAAGAGGCCGGCGTTGAAGAAATGGAAGAAGAAGATGTGGACATTGGCTGTACCACACCCGTGCTGTATGATGACTTTTGGGAAAGTCAGCACCCCAACTCTCCACTGTTCACACCATTGCAACAAATTCCTCAGTCCCCAGTAACTACAGTACAAATGGGCTCTGAAGAACCACATGCCACACCGTTTGTCCATGAAGAAATTCCGGCCACTAGTGCTGAAGAAAATGAAAATGAAAATGAAGAATTGAAGACCCAGGCTGTCACTGAAGAAGAAGCTGAAATTCCTCAGCCTGTGCAACCTGAGATTGCGATTCCGGAGGTGATAATGCAATTGACTGACACTCCTCAGCCCAAGCCAAAGGATCCATTCTCAAAGAAGCAAAAATTCAAGGTTGATGATTTCTTTGGCGAGCACGTGTTCTTCACTGACTACAATCCCTATGATTCTGCTCGTCTTAGAAGGAAGCGCTTCTGGACCGCCAGCCAGGCCAACTTCTATTCTTCACTGCTCTTCAACAAGGACAAAGTCTTCGACCACGCGCATATTCCTCGTGTGGACATGGAATCACTGCCATGCTTCACTCCTGTCCTTAGTGTGCTTCATGACACAGGTCTCCTCAACTTTTTCATAGACATAGTTGATTGGAATCAAGAGCTCATTCTTCAATTCTATGCAACACTGCACATCATAGGAGATGCTGACGATGTGAACTCCTCGGTTTTGGACTGGATGACCGAAAACACTCACTACAAGGCACTGGCCTCTGAATTACTTCACGCCCTGCCCATCAGTCCTCCACCTGAAGGAGCTCGTTGCTTGTACGAAGAGTCTGAACTGACTGCCCATTATATGCAAGTCCTTATGAAGCCTCTAAAACCTGGTCAAGCCTCAAGGACCAAATTCCTCGTGAAGGAATTGCAGTATGTACCAAGGACAGTCTATCGCATTCTGACGAGGACTATGAGACCAATCAAAGGCCACGACTCCTCTGATGAGGAAATTGTTGGCGTCATGAAGAATCTGGTATTCAACATCATTCATGGCATACCCGTCAACTATCATGATTTCTTCGTGAGGACTCTGGCAAATGTTGCACTTTCTACATTTGAGCTGAAGCCTTATGCACCATGGATTATGAGATTCCTCAGAACAAGGTCTTCACTCAACTACAAGGCTGATTTTCAAAATCACCTCAGCTACTTGCCCCCAATCGAAGTCCTCAATCAGACCTATTCCTCAGCTGATGAAAAGGGCAAGGCACCTGCTGCTGTTGATGAAGGCATTCGTCCATTGGATGGTCAGTTTCACAAAGCTGCATCTTACTCCACCAATGATGACTCTGCCACTCATGACTCTGCCGCTAATGCTTTAAAGCCAAATCCTCAAGCCACAGGTCCTCGTGTAATGACTGATCGTGAGCTTCTCCTCAGTCTTCACCAAAAGGTGGATCGAAACCATAAATGGGTTAAGCGTCAGTTTGGTTCTATTCTTCACAACATGACTGCTACACATAATGCAGTGAAGAAAAACTATTACTACCTCCATGAAGTCTTCGGTCGCACCTAGGCTATTCTATCACATGTATATGGTGAAGAAGATCTGAAGAAAATGGGTCTCAAGGAAGATTTTGACTGGTCTGCTCCTCCACCGAAGAAATACAAGAAGGTCAAGGTTCCTTCCTTGGTGGCCAGCTCATATTCTTCATCGCGCGAAACCGACGAGCATGAAGACTTGGACGACACTGCGGCAGGCCCTACTACGACAAACGACCCCAACAACGCTGGCGCTCCTCCATCAACATGACATTCTTCAGAGGCGTTAGTCCTCATTTTCGAGCCTTTTGGTCATTCGATGACAAAGGGGGAGAAATTTGAGTTAGTCTTCAAGCGGGTCTATCTATATGGGTGTTTTTTTAAGTTACAACTCTCGTTCTTTTGATGACTTTGCTGGATCGAGTTGTAAACTTAAACTCTATGGTGGCCTGATACTTTTGCTGTGTTCTTCTACATGCTTATCCCTCGTTAATGTTAATGCACACATGCTGAATTACATCAGTCACCATATTTCATCATGCATTTCAAATTCTTCATATTATATGTCAAATGCGTGTATGAATTACAAGATATAGAGGGAGATCTCCATGATACTACTCTTCAAGTGTGCATCGCTTCAAAAGAAAATTCCTCACTATGCACATCTTCAGGGGGAGTTCTTCTATATCTTGCAATCAAATTCCTCAATATCCGTTTTTACACTTCATATGTTTATCCCCATTGAAAACTTAACCTATATTGTCATCAATCACCAAAAAGGGGGAGATTGTAAGTGCATCTAGTGCCCCTTAGTGATTTTGGTGTATTGAAGACTTATAGGTTAAGAGACTAATGTGTTTGTGAGTGTACACAGGTCTATAAGTCTATGAGGAGTTTGATATTTACAGAGAAAGTCGACCCCTAAAAATGAAGTTCTTCGACTGAAGACTTTGTATTTCTGAAGACTTTGTGAAGACTTTGAAAGTGAAGAAATTGGTGTAACTTTGAAGACTTGGCATTCATTCGAGGAACATGAAGCGTGAAGACTTTTGTTTTCGTAGTTTCATTTTCTCTTTCTTGAGTCATAGGAAACACCGTACTGTTAAAGGGGGTCGAGGAAATACTAAGGAAAATTTTCCATGTGATGCTCAACTCAAAATCCTACACCTACCAATCCCTTTGAGTGAAGCCATTGGAAATCTCATACAGTTCAGTCATATTCTTCAGTGACAGAGACGAAGTTCTTCTGGTCTCTGAGGAATTTGTTCTGACTGAGGAGTTAGGAATTCGCCAGTGCGGATTGCCTACACAGTGAGGAACATGATAGCCCTGAGGAATTTGATACTCAAATTTCCGACTGTTGCTGAGCCTTGTGCCAGCTGTCCCAAAATATCTACCCACCTAACGGTCATATCATTGAAGGGCATTTATGTCTTATCATGTCGGGCTGCTCCCTAGGCTATAAATAGCCGCCCCCTACAACCAGTAGCTGGTTGGATGCTCCGAGAGAAACTGACACTTGACATTTGAGAGCATCCCATCCTCCGAGGACTTTGAGCGAAAATCATCGAGTGCAGAAAACCCAAACCCAAGCACCTACAAACCCAAAGTGATTGAGCATCACTGAAGAGATTGATCCTGTGTGGATCCGACGCTTGTTACCTTTGAAGAATGTGCTTCTTCCAGACAGTTAGGCGTCATGGTCTAGAGCATCCAAGAGGAATTGTGGATCGTCGAGTGACCTAGTTTGTGAAGGTTCGGAAGTCACCTGAAGACTTACCACGAGTGATGGGCGAGGTATGTGTGACCTTATCTCAAGGAGAATACGGTGAGGACTGTGTGTCCCAGGTTTAAATACCTAGCCGCTCCAACTAGATGTACAACTGAGACAACAGTTGGAACTGGTCTACCAAATCATTGTCTTCACCAAGCTTACTGGTTCTCTTTACTCAACTCTTTCATTTCCTCATAATTATGTTGTGCGCTTGTTCATATCTGTGTTTGAACACTATGACTGAAGACTTTCTCAATTTCCTCAGTTCAATTTCGTCAGTCTGTTTGTCTTCATCCTGTGTTATCCTGTGTTTACGCTTTCTGAACTCTGTGCTTGTCTTCATTTCATCATGATGACCATGATTGTGTTCTGTTATGTTTAATTTTGAGTACTTATTCCGCTGCAAGTAGTTTTTCGCTAAGGAATTTCCTCACCTGCAAATTCCTCAGTGAAGAATTCATAAAAATCGCCTATTCACCCCCCTCTAGTCGATATAACGCACTTTCAGTACGGGCCTCCATCCAGGCCCAACTAGAGGTTGGGTTTCTAGTCGTATGCAGGCGTGCCGGCCTAGTAGGTGGGCTTTTTTTTCCTTTATTCCAAAAAAATTCAAAAAAATCCCCCAGTCCACAGCGCGCCTCGTGCCACGTGGTGGGCCTTTAGTCCTGGTTCGTGTTGAACCGGGACTAAAGGGCGGGAGCTTTAGTCCCCACCCTTTAGTGTCGGTTCCAAAACTAGCTCTATAGCCTAGTTCAACTCTAGTGTAAAATTATTTGTACTAGGCTATAGAGCTAGTTCAACTCTAGTGTAAAATTATTTGTACAAACTTACAGAGCTAGTTCAACCCTAGTGTAAAATTATTTGAACTATCTTATAGAGCGAGTTCAACTCTAGTGTGAAATTATTTTTACAAGCTTATAGAGCTAGTTCAACTCTAGTGTAAAATTGTTTGTACTAGGATATAGAGCTAGTTCAACTCTAGTGTAAAATTATTTGTACTAAGCTATAGAGCTAGTTCAACTCTAGTGTAAAATTATTTTAACTAGCCTATAGAGCTAGTTCAACTCTAGTGTAAAAATATTTGTACTAGGCTATAGAGTTAGTTCAACTCTAGTGTAAAAATATTTGTACTAGGCTATAGAGCTAGTTCAACTCTAGTGTAAAATTATTTGTACTAGGCTATAGACCTAGTTCAACTCTAGTGTAAAATTATTTGAACTAGCTTATAGAGCTAGTTCAACTCTAGTGTAAAATTATTTGAACTAGCTTATAGAGCTAGTTAAACTCTAGTGTAACAAAATTTGTACTAGGCTATAGAGCTAGTTCAACTCTAGTGTAAAATTATTTGTACGAGCTTACACTAGTAGAGAAACAACTTTACGTGAGACACATTAGTCCCGATTTGTAAATGAACCGGCATTAATGGTACCATTAGTCCCGGTTCGAACGACTATGCATTATACCCGGGTCATTTGTGACCTATATTACCGGTTGGTGGCTTCAACCGATACTAATGGGGTGATAGCCTTTAGTACGGGTTGGTGGCTCCAACCGGTACTAAAGACCCCCCTTTAGTACCAGTTGGAGGCACCAACCGGTAATAAAGGTGGTGCGCTGCCACCCGCAGTGCACAATGTTTAGTCCCACCTCGCTAGTTGAGAGGAGCAAGCACCGGTTTATAAGCCCGGCCGCGGCTACCGTGTCGAGATCCTCTCTAACTAGGCCTTTGTGGGCCTATTGCAAGTCTTCTGCCCTATGGGGCCTACTGGGCCGTACGGGCCTGCATCTTGGCCCAACTAGAGGTTGGGTTTCTAGTCGTATGCAGGCCGTGCCGGCCCAGTAAGCGGTCCTTTTTTCCTTTATTTCAAAAAAATAAAAAAAATCCCCCAGTCCACAGCGCGCCTCGTGCCACGTGGTGGGCCTTTAGTCCCGTTTCCTGTTGAACCGGGACTAAAGGTGGGGGGGCTTTAGTCCCCACCCTTTAGTGCCGGTTCCAGAACTGGCACTAAAGTTCCTTACGAACCGGTACTAAAAGTCGTTTTCCTACTAGTGTTATTGAGCTAGTTCAACACTAGTGTAAAATTATTTGAACTAGTTCAGAGAGCTAGTTCAACTCTAGTGTAAAATTTTTTGTACTAGGCTATAGAGCTAGTTCAACTCTAGTGTAAAATTATTCGTACAAGCTTATAGAGCTACTTCAACTCTAGTGTAAAATTATTTGAACTAGCTTATAGAGCGAGTTCAACTATAGTGTAAAATTATTTTTACAAGCTTATAGAGCTAGTTCAACTCTAGTGTAAAATTATTTGTACTAGGCTATAGAGCTAGTTCAACTCTAGGGTACAATTATTTTTACTAGCTTATAGAGCTAGTTCAACTCTAGTGTAAAAATATTTGTACTAGGCTATAGAGCTAGTTCAACTCTAGTGTAAAATTATTTGTACAAGGCTATAGAGCTAGTTCAACTCTAGTGATACATTATTTGTACAAACTTATAGAGCTACTTCAACTGTAGTGTAAAATTATTTGAACCAGCTTATAGAGCGAGTTTTACTCTCGTGTGAAATTATTTTTACAAGTTTATAGAGCTAGTTCAACTCTAGTGTAAAATTATTTGTACTAGGCTATAGAGTTAGTTCAACTCTAGTGAAAGATTATTTGTACTAGGCTATAGAGCTAGTTCAACTCTAGTGTAAAATTATTTGTACTAGGTTATAGAGCTAGTTCAACTCTAGTGTAAAATTATTTGAACTAGATTATGGAGCTAGTTCAACTATAGTGTAAAATTATTTGAACTAGTTTATAGAGCTAGTTCAACTCTAGTGTAAAATTATTTGTACTAGCCTATAGAGCAAGGTCAACTCTAGTGTAAAATTATTTGTAAAAGCTTATAGAGCTAGTTCAACTCTAGTGTAATTTTTTTTGATCAAGCTTATAGAGCTAGTTCAACTCTAGTGTAAAATTATTAGAAGTAGCTTACAGAGCTAGTTCAACTCTAGTGTAAAATAATTTGTACTAGACTATAGAGCTAGTTAAACTCTAGTGTAAAATTATTTGTAAAAGCTTATAGAGCTAGTTCAACTCTAGTGTAAAATTATTTGTACTAGGCTATAGAGCTAGTTCAACTCTAGTGTAAAATAATTTGTACAAGCTTATGGAGCAAGTTCAACTCTAGTGTAACATTATTTGAACTAGCTTATAGAGCTAGTTCAACTCTAGTGTAAAATTATTTGAACTAGCTTATAGAGTGAGTTTTACTCTAGTGTGAAATTATTTTTACAAGTTTATAGAGCTAGTTCAACTCTATAGTAAATTTATTTGTCCTAGGCTATAGAGCTAGTTCAACTCTAGTGTAAAATTATTTGTACTAGGCTGTAGAGCTAGTTCAGCTCTAGTGTAAAATTATTTTAACTAGCTTATAGAGCTAGTTCAACTCTAGTGTAAAAATATTTGTACTAGGCTATAGAGCTAGTTCAACTCTAGTGTAAAATTATTATTCGTACTAGGCTATAGACCTAGTTCAACTCTAGTGTAAAATTATTTGTACAAGTTTATAGAGCTAGTTCAACTCTAGTGTAAAATGATTTGTACTAGGCTATAGAGCTAGTTCAACTCTAGTGTAAGATTATTTGTACAAGCTTATAGAGCTAGTTCAACTCTATTGTAAAATTATTTGTACTAGGCTATAGAGCTAGTTCAACTCTAGTGTAAAATTATTTGAACTAGATTATAGAGCTAGTTCAACTCTAGTGTAAAATTATTTGAACTAGCTTATAGAGCTAGTTCAACTCTAGTGTAAAATTATTTGTACTAGCCTATAGAGCAACGTCAACTCTAGTGTAAATTTTTTTGTACAAGCTTATAGAGCTAGTTCAACTCTAGTGTAAAAAATTTTGAACTAGCTTATAGAGCTAGTTCAACTCTAGTGTAAAATTATTTGAAGTAGCTTACAGAGCTAGTTCAACTCTAGTGTAAAATTATTTGTACTAGACTATACAGCTAGTTCAACTCTAGTGTACAATTATTTGTACAAGCTTATAGAGAGAATTCAACTCTAGTGTAAAATTATTTGTACTAGGCTATAGAGCTAGTTCAACTCTAGTTTAAAATTATTTGAACTAGATTATAGAGCTAGTTCAACTATAGTGTTAAATTATTTGAACTAGCTTATAGAGCTAGTTCAACTCTAGTGTAAAATTATTTGAAGTAGATTATAGAGCTAGTTCAATTCTAGTGTAAAATTATTTGAACTAGCTTATAGAGCTAGTTCAACTCTAGTGTAAAATTATTTGTACTAGCCTATAGAGCAAGGTCAACTCTAGTGTAAAATTATTTGTACAAGCTTATAGAGCTAGTTCAACTCTATTATAAAATTATTTGAAGTAGCTTATAGAGCTAGTGCAACACTAGTGTAAAATTATTTGAAGTAGCTTATAGAGCTAGTTCAAGTCAGGTGTAAAATTATTTGTACTAGATTATAGAGCTAGTTCAACTCTAGTGTAAAATTATTTGTACAAGCTTATAGAGCTAGTTCAACTCTAGTGTAAAATTATTTGTACTAGGCTATAGAGCTAGTTCAACTCTAGTGTAAAATTATTTGTACAAGCTTATAGAGCTAGTTCAACTCTAGTGTAAAGTTGTTTGTACTAGGTTATAGAGCTAGTTCAACTCTAGTGTAAAATTATTTGAACTAGATTATGGAGCTAGTTCAACTCTTGTGTAAAATTATTTGAACTAGCTTATAGAGCTAGTTCAACTCTATTGTAAAATTATTTGTACTAGCCTATAGAGCAAGGCCAACTCTAGTGTAAAATTATTTGTACAAGCTTATAGAGCTAGTTTAACTCTAGGGTAAAATTATTTGAACTAGTTTATAGAGCTAGTTCAACTCTAGTGTAAATTTTTTTGTACTATTCTATAGAGCTAGTTCAACTCTAGTGTAAAATTATTTGTACAAGCTTATAGAGCTACTTCAACTCTAGTGTAAAATTATTTGAACTAGCTTATAGAGCGAGTTCAACTATAGTGTAAAATTATTTTTACAAGCTTATAGAGCAAGGTCAACTCTAGTGTAAAATTATTTGTACAAGCTTATAGAGCTAGTTCAACTCTAGTGTAAAGTTATTTGTACTAGGTTAAAGAGCTAGTTCAACTCTAGTGTAAAATTATTTGAAGTAGCTTATAGAGCTAGTTCAACTCTAGTGTAAAATTATTTGTACAAACTTATAAAGCTAGTTAAACTCTAGTGTAAAATTATTTGAACTAGCTTATAGAGCTAGTTCAACTCTAGTGTAAAATTATTTGAAGTAGCTTATAGAGCTAGTTCAAGTCAGGTGTAAAATTATTTGTACTAGATTATAGAGCTAGTTCAACTCTAGTGTAAAATTATTTGTACAAGCTTATAGAGCTAGTTCAACTCTAGTGTAAAATTATTTGTACTAGGCTATAGAGCTAGTTCAACTCTAGTGTAAAATTATTTGAAGTAGCTTACAGAGCTAGTTCAACTCTAGTGTAAAATTATTTGTACTAGACTATGCAGCTAGTTCAACTCTAGTGTACAATTATTTGTACAAGCTTATAGAGAGAATTCAACTCTAGTGTAAAATTATTTGTACTAGGCTATAGAGCTAGTTCAACTCTAGTGTAAAATTATTTGAACTAGATTATAGAGCTAGTTCAACTCTAGTGTTAAATTATTTGAACTAGCTTATAGAGCTAGTTCAACTCTAGTTTAAAATTATTTGTACTAGGCTATAGAGCTAGTTCAACTCTAGTGTAAAATTATTTGTACAAGCTTATAGAGCTAGTTCAACTCTAGTGTAAAGTTGTTTGTACTAGGTTATAGAGCTAGTTCAACTCTAGTGTAAAATTATTTGAACTAGATTATGGAGCTAGTTCAACTCTTGTGTAAAATTATTTGAACTAGCTTATAGAGCTAGTTCAACTCTATTGTAAAATTATTTGTAGTAGCCTATAGAGCAAGGTCAACTCTAGTGTAAAATTATTTGTACAAGCTTATAGAGCTAGTTTAACTCTAGGGTAAAATTATTTGAACTAGATTATAGAGCTAGTTCAACTCTAGTGTAAATTTTTTTGTACTATTCTATAGAGCTAGTTCAACTCTAGTGTAAAATTATTTGTACAAGCTTATAGAGCTACTTCAACTCTAGTGTAAAATTATTTGAACTAGCTTATAGAGCGAGTTCAACTATAGTGTAAAATTATTTTTACAAGCTTATAGAGCAAGGTCAACTCTAGTGTAAAATTATTTGTACAAGCTTATACAGCTAGTTCAACTCTAGTGTAAAGTTATTTGTACTAGGTTATAGAGCTAGTTCAACTCTAGTGTAAAATTATTTGAAGTAGCTTATAGAGCTAGTTCAACTCTAGTGTAAAATTATTTGTACAAACTTATAAAGCTAGTTAAACTCTAGTGTAAAATTATTTGAACTAGCTTATAGAGCTAGTTCAACTCTAGTGTAAAATTATTTGAAGTAGCTTATTAGAGCTAGTTCAACTCTAGTGTAAAATTATTTGTACAAGCTTATAGAGCTAGTTCAACTCTAGTGTAAAGTTATTTGTACTAGGTTAAAGAGCTAGTTCAACTCTAGTGTAAAATTATTTGAAGTAGCTTATAGAGCTAGTTCAACTCTAGTGTAAAATTATTTGTACAAACTTATAAAGCTAGTTAAACTCTAGTGTAAAATTATTTGAACTAGCTTATAGAGCTAGTTCAACTCTAGTGTAAAATTATTTGAAGTAGCTTATAGAGCTAGTTCAAGTCAGGTGTAAAATTATTTGTACTAGATTATAGAGCTAGTTCAACTCTAGTGTAAAATTATTTGTACAAGCTTATAGAGCTAGTTCAACTCTAGTGTAAAATTATTTGTACTAGGCTATAGAGCTAGTTCAACTCTAGTGTAAAATTATTTGAAGTAGCTTACAGAGCTAGTTCAACTCTAGTGTAAAATTATTTATACTAGACTATACAGCTAGTTCAACTCTACTGTACAATTATTTGTACAAGCTTATAGAGAGAATTCAACTCTAGTGTAAAATTATTTGTACTAGGCTATAGAGCTAGTTCAACTCTAGTGTAAAATTATTTGAACTAGATTATAGAGCTAGTTCAACTCTAGTGTTAAATTATTTGAACTAGCTTATAGAGCTAGTTCAACTCTAGTTTAAAATTATTTGTACTAGGCTATAGAGCTAGTTCAACTCTAGTGTAAAATTATTTGTACAAGCTTATAGAGCTAGTTCAACTCTAGTGTAAAGTTGTTTGTACTAGGTTATAGAGCTAGTTCAACTCTAGTGTAAAATTATTTGAACTAGATTATGGAGCTAGTTCAACTCTTGTGTAAAATTATTTGAACTAGCTTATAGAGCTAGTTCAACTCTATTGTAAAATTATTTGTAGTAGCCTATAGAGCAAGGTCAACTCTAGTGTAAAATTATTTGTACAAGCTTATAGAGCTAGTTTAACTCTAGGGTAAAATTATTTGAACTAGTTTATAGAGCTAGTTCAACTCTAGTGTAAATTTTTTTGTACTATTCTATAGAGCTAGTTCAACTCTAGTGTAAAATTATTTGTACAAGCTTATAGAGCTACTTCAACTCTAGTGTAAAATTATTTGAACTAGCTTATAGAGCGAGTTCAACTATAGTGTAAAATTATTTTTACAAGCTTATAGAGCAAGGTCAACTCTAGTGTAAAATTATTTGTACAAGCTTATACAGCTAGTTCAACTCTAGTGTAAAGTTATTTGTACTAGGTTATAGAGCTAGTTCAACTCTAGTGTAAAATTATTTGAAGTAGCTTATAGAGCTAGTTCAACTCTAGTGTAAAATAATTTGTACAAACTTATAAAGCTAGTTAAACTCTAGTGTAAAATTATTTGAACTAGCTTATAGAGCTAGTTCAACTCTAGTGTAAAATTATTTGAAGTAGCTTATAGAGCTAGTTCAAGTCAGGTGTAAAATATTTGTACTAGATTATAGAGCTAGTTCAACTCTAGTGTAAAATTATTTGTACAAGCTTATAGAGCTAGTTCAACTCTAGTGTAAAATTATTTGTACTAGGCTATAGAGCTAGTTCAACTCTAGTGTAAAATTATTTGAAGTAGCTTACAGAGCTAGTTCAACTCTAGTGTAAAATTATTTATACTAGACTATACAGCTAGTTCAACTCTACTGTACAATTATTTGTACAAGCTTATAGAGAGAATTCAACTCTAATGTAAAATTATTTGTACTAGGCTATAGAGCTAGTTCAACTCTAGTGTAAAATTATTTGAACTAGATTATAGAGCTAGTTCAACTCTAGTGTTAAATTATTTGAACTAGCTTATAGAGCTAGTTCAACTCTAGTGTAAAATTATTTGAAGTAGATTATAGAGCTAGTTCAATTCTAGTGTAAAATTATTTGAACTAACTTATAGAGCTAGTTCAACTCTAGTGTAAATTTTTTTGTACTATTCTATAGAGCTAGTTCAACTCTAGTGTAAAATTATTTGTACAAGCTTATAGAGCTACTTCAACTCTAGTGTAAAATTATTTGAACTAGCTTATAGCGCGAGTTCAACTATAGTGTAAAATTATTTTTACAAGCTTATAGAGCAAGGTCAACTCTAGTGTAAAATTATTTGTACAAGCTTATAGAGCTAGTTCAACTCTAGTGTAAAGTTATTTGTACTAGGTTAAAGAGCTAGTTCAACTCTAGTGTAAAATTATTTGAAGTAGCTTATAGAGCTAGTTCAACTCTAGTGTAAAATTATTTGTACAAACTTATAAAGCTAGTTAAACTCTAGTGTAAAATTATTTGAACTAGCTTATAGAGCTAGTTCAACTCTAGTGTAAAATTATTTGAAGTAGCTTATAGAGCTAGTTCAAGTCAGGTGTAAAATTATTTGTACTAGATTATAGAGCTAGTTCAACTGTAGTGTAAAATTATTTGTACAAGCTTATAGAGCTAGTTCAACTCTAGTGTAAAATTATTTGTACTAGGCTATAGAGCTAGTTCAACTCTAGTGTAAAATTATTTGAAGTAGCTTACAGAGCTAGTTCAACTCTAGTGTAAAATTATTTGTACTGGACTATACAGCTAGTTCAACTCTAGTGTACAATTATTTGTACAAGCTTATAGAGAGAATTCAACTCTAGTGTAAAATTATTTGTACTAGGCTATAGAGCTAGTTCAACTCTAGTGTAAAATTATTTGAACTAGATTATAGAGCTAGTTCAACTCTAGTGTTAAATTATTTGAACTAGCTTATAGAGCTAGTTCAACTCTAGTGTAAAATTATTTGTACTAGGCTATAGAGCTAGTTCAACTCTAGTGTAAAATTATTTGTACAAGCTTATAGAGCTAGTTCAACTCTAGTGTAAAGTTGTTTGTACTAGGTTATAGAGCTAGTTCAACTCTAGTGTAAAATTATTTGAACTAGATTATGGAGCTAGTTCAACTCTTGTGTAAAATTATTTGAACTAGCTTATAGAGCTAGTTCAACTCTATTGTAAAATTATTTGTACTAGCCTATTGAGCAAGGTCAACTCTAGTGTAAAATTATTTGTACAAGCTTATAGAGCTAGTTTAACTCTAGGGTAAAATTATTTGAACTAGTTTATAGAGCTAGTTCAACTCTAGTGTAAAATTTTTTGTACTATTCTATAGAGCTAGTTCAACTCTAGTGTAAAATTATTTGTACAAGCTTATAGAGCTACTTCAACTCTAGTGTAAAATTATTTGAACTAGCTTATAGAGCGAGTTCAACTATAGTGTAAAATTATTTTTACAAGCTTATAGAGCAAGGTCAACTCTAGTGTAAAATTATTTGTACAAGCTTATACAGCTAGTTCAACTCTAGTGTAAAGTTATTTGTACTAGGTTATAGAGCTAGTTCAACTCTAGTGTAAAATTATTTGAATTAGCTTATAGAGCTAGTTCAACTCTAGTGTAAAATTATTTGTACAAACTTATAAAGCTAGTTAAACTCTAGTGTAAAATTATTTGAACTAGCTTATAGAGCTAGTTCAACTCTAGTGTAAAATTATTTGAAGTAGCTTATAGAGCTAGTTCAAGTCAGGTGTAAAATTATTTGTACTAGATTATAGAGCTAGTTCAACTCTAGTGTAAAATTATTTGTACAAGCTTATAGAGCTAGTTCAACTCTAGTGTAAAATTATTTGTACTAGGCTATAGAGCTAGTTCAACTCTAGTGTAAAATTATTTGAAGTAGCTTACAGAGCTAGTTCAACTCTAGTGTAAAATTATTTATACTAGACTATACAGCTAGTTCAACTCTAGTGTACAATTATTTGTACAAGCTTATAGAGAGAATTCAACTCTAGTGTAAAATTATTTGTACTAGGCTATAGAGCTAGTTCAACTCTAGTGTAAAATTATTTGAACTAGATTATAGAGCTAGTTCAACTCTAGTGTAAAATTATTTGAACTAGCTTATAGAGCTAGTTCAACTCTAGTGTAAAATTATTTGAAGTAGATTATAGAGCTAGTTCAATTCTAGTGTAAAATTATTTGAACTAACTTATAGAGCTAGTTCAACTCTAGTGTAAAATTATTTGTACTAGCCTATAGAGCAAGGTCAACTCTAGTGTAAAATTATTTGTACAAGCTTATAGAGCTAGTTCAACTCTACTATAAAATTATTTGAAGTAGCTTATAGAGCTAGTTCAACTCTAGTGGAAAATTATTTGAAGTAGCTTATAGAGCTAGTTCAAGTCAGGTGTAAAATTATTTGTACTAGATTATAGAGCTAGTTCAACTCTAGTGTAAAATTATTTGTACAAGCTTATAGAGCTAGTTCAACTCTAGTGTAAAATTATTTGTACTAGGCTATAGAGCTAGTTCAACTCTAGTGTAAAATTATTTGTACAAGCTTATAGAGCTAGTTCAACTCTAGTGTAAAGTTGTTTGTACTAGGTTATAGAGCTAGTTCAACTCTAGTGTAAAATTATTTGAACTACATTATGGAGCTAGTTCAACTCTTGTGTAAAATTATTTGAACTAGCTTATAGAGCTAAATCAACTCTATTGTAAAATTATTTGTACTAGCCTATAGAGCAAGGTCAACTCTAGTGTAAAATTATTTGTACAAGCTTATAGAGCTAGTTTAACTCTAGGGTAAAATTATTTGAACTAGTTTATAGAGCTAGTTCAACTCTAGTGTAAATTTTTTTGTACTATTCTATAGAGCTAGTTCAACTCTAGTGTAAAATTATTTGTACAAGCTTATAGAGCTACTTCAACTCTAGTGTAAAATTATTTGAACTAGCTTATAGAGCGAGTTCAACTATAGTGTAAAATTATTTTTACAAGCTTATAGAGCAAGGTCAACTCTAGTGTAAAATTATTTGTACAAGCTTATACAGCTAGTTCAACTCTAGTGTAAAGTTATTTGTACTAGGTTATAGAGCTAGTTCAACTCTAGTGTAAAATTATTTGAATTAGCTTATAGAGCTAGTTCAACTCTAGTGTAAAATTATTTGTACAAACTTATAAAGCTAGTTAAACTCTAGTGTAAAATTATTTGAACTAGCTTATAGAGCTAGTTCAACTCTAGTGTAAAATTATTTGAAGTAGCTTATAGAGCTAGTTCAAGTCAGGTGTAAAATTATTTGTACTAGATTATAGAGCTAGTTCAACTCTAGTGTAAAATTATTTGTACAAGCTTATAGAGCTAGTTCAACTCTAGTGTAAAATTATTTGTACTAGGCTATAGAGCTAGTTCAACTCTAGTGTAAAATTATTTGAAGTAGCTTACAGAGCTAGTTCAACTCTAGTGTAAAATTATTTATACTAGACTATACAGCTAGTTCAACTCTAGTGTACAATTATTTGTACAAGCTTATAGAGAGAATTCAACTCTAGTGTAAAATTATTTGTACTAGGCTATAGAGCTAGTTCAACTCTAGTGTAAAATTATTTGAACTAGATTATAGAGCTAGTTCAACTCTAGTGTTAAATTATTTGAACTAGCTTATAGAGCTAGTTCAACTCTAGTGTAAAATTATTTGAACTAGCTTATAGAGCTAGTTCAACTCTAGTGTAAAATTATTTGTACTAGCCTATAGAGCAAGGTCAACTCTAGTGTAAAATTATTTGTACAAGCTTATAGAGCTAGTTCAACTCTACTATAAAATTATTTGAAGTAGCTTATAGAGCTAGTTCAACTCTAGTGTAACATTACTTGAAGTAGCTTATAGAGCTAGTTCAAGTCAGGTGTAAAATTATTTGTACTAGATTATAGAGCTAGTTCAACTCTAGTGTAAAATTATTTGTACAAGCTTATAGAGCTAGTTCAACTCTAGTGTAAAATTATTTGTACTAGGCTATAGAGCTAGTTCAACTCTAGTGTAAAATTATTTGTACAAGCTTATAGAGCTAGTTCAACTCTAGTGTAAAGTTGTTTGTACTAGGTTATAGAGCTAGTTCAACTCTAGTGTAAAATTATTTGAACTACATTATGGAGCTAGTTCAACTCTTGTGTAAAATTATTTGAACTAGCTTATAGAGCTAAATCAACTCTATTGTAAAATTATTTGTACTAGCCTATAGAGCAAGGTCAACTCTAGTGTAAAATTATTTGTACAAGCTTATAGAGCTAGTTTAACTCTAGGGTAAAATTATTTGAACTAGTTTATAGAGCTAGTTCAACTCTAGTGTAAATTTTTTTGTACTATTCTATAGAGCTAGTTCAACTCTAGTGTAAAATTATTTGTACAAGCTTATAGAGCTACTTCAACTCTAGTGTAAAATTATTTGAACTAGCTTATAGAGCGAGTTCAACTATAGTGTAAAATTATTTTTACAAGCTTATAGAGCAAGGTCAACTCTAGTGTAAAATTATTTGTACAAGCTTATAGAGCTAGTTCAACTCTAGTGTAAAGTTATTTGTACTAGGTTATAGAGCTAGTTCAACTCTAGTGTAAAATTATTTGAAGTAGCTTATAGAGCTAGTTCAACTCTAGTGTAAAATTATTTGTACAAACTTATAAAGCTAGTTCAACTCTAGTGTAAAATTATTTGAACTAGCTTATAGAGCTAGCTCAACTCTAGTGTAAAATTATTTGAAGTAGCTTATAGAGCTAGTTCAAGTCAGGTGTAAAATTATTTGTACTAGATTATAGAGCTAGTTCAACTCTAGTGTAAAATTATTTGTACAAGCTTATAGAGCTAGTTCAACTCTAGTGTAAAATTATTTGTACTAGGCTATAGAGCTAGTTCAACTCTAGTGTAAAATTATTTGTACAAGCTTATAGAGCTAGTTCAACTCTAGTGTAAAGTTGTTTGTACTAGGTTATAGAGCTAGTTCAACTCTAGTGTAAAATTATTTGAACTAGATTATGGAGCTAGTTCAACTCTTGTGTAAAATTATTTGAACTAGCTTATAGAGCTAGTTCAACTCTATTGTAAAATTATTTGTACTAGCCTATAGAGCAAGGTCAACTCTAGTGTAAAATTATTTGTACAAGCTTATAGAGCTAGTTTAACTCTAGGGTAAAATTATTTGAACTAGTTTATAGAGCTAGTTCAACTCTAGTGTAAATTTTTTTGTACTATTTTATAGAGCTAGTTCAACTCTAGTGTAAAATTATTTGTACAAGCTTATAGAGCTACTTCAAATCTAGTGTAAAATTATTTGAACTAGCTTATAGAGCGAGTTCAACTATAGTGTAAAATTATTTTTACAAGCTTATAGAGCAAGGTCAACTCTAGTGTAAAATTATTTGTACAAGCTTATAGAGCTAGTTCAACTCTAGTGTAAAGTTATTTGTACTAGGTTATAGAGCTAGTTCAACTCTAGTGTAAAATTATTTGAACTAGCTTATAGAGCTAGTTCAACTCTAGTGTAAAATTATTTGTACAAACTTATAAAGCTAGTTCAACTCTAGTGTAAAATTATTTGAACTAGCTTATAGAGCTAGCTCAACTCTAGTGTAAAATTATTTGAAGTAGCTTATAGAGCTAGTTCAAGTCAGGTGTAAAATTATTTGTACTAGATTATAGAGCTAGTTCAACTCTAGTGTAAAATTATTTGTACAAGCTTATAGAGCTAGTTCAACTCTAGTGTAAAATTATTTGTACTAGGCTATAGAGCTAGTTCAACTCTAGTGTAAAATTATTTGTACAAGCTTATAGAGCTAGTTCAACTAGTGTAAAGTTGTTTGTACTAGGTTATAGAGCTAGTTCAACTCTAGTGTAAAATTATTTGAACTAGATTATGGAGCTAGTTCAACTCTTGTGTAAAATTATTTGAACTAGGTTATAGAGCTAAATCAACTCTATTGTAAAATTATTTGTACTAGCCTATAGAGCAAGGTCAACTCTAGTGTAAAATTATTTGTACAAGCTTATAGAGCTAGTTTAACTCTAGGGTAAAATTATTTGAACTAGTTTATAGAGCTAGTTCAACTCTAGTGTAAATTTTTTTGTACTATTCTATAGAGCTAGTTCAACTCTAGTGTAAATTTATTTGTACATGCTTATAGAGCTACTTCAACTCTAGTGTAAAATTATTTGAACTAGCTTATAGAGCGAGTTCAACTATAGTGTAAAATTATTTTTACAAGCTTATAGAGCAAGGTCAACTCTAGTGTAAAATTATTTGTACAAGCTTATAGAGCTAGTTCAACTCTAGTGTAAAGTTATTTGTACTAGGTTATAGAGCTAGTTCAACTCTAGTGTAAAATTATTTGAAGTAGCTTATAGAGCTAGTTCAAGTCTAGTGTAAAATTATTTGTACAAACTTATAAAGCTAGTTCAACTCTAGTGTAAAATTATTTGAACTAGCTTATAGAGCTAGCTCAACTCTAGTGTAAAATTATTTGAAGTAGCTTATAGAGCTAGTTCAAGTCAGGTGTAAAATTATTTGTACTAGATTATAGAGCTAGTTCAACTCTAGTGTAAAATTATTTGTACAAGCTTATAGAGCTAGTTCAACTCTAGTGTAAAATTATTTGTACTAGGCTATAGAGCTAGTTCAACTCTAGTGTAAAATTATTTGTACAAGCTTATAGAGCTAGTTCAACTCTAGTGTAAAGTTGTTTGTACTAGGTTATAGAGCTAGTTCAACTCTAGTGTAAAATTATTTGAACTAGATTATGGAGCTAGTTCAACTCTTGTGTAAAATTATTTGAACTAGCTTATAGAGCTAGTTCAACTCTATTGTAAAATTATTTGTACTAGCCTATAGAGCAAGGTCAACTCTAGTGTAAAATTATTTGTACAAGCTTATAGAGCTAGTTTAACTCTAGGGTAAAATTATTTGAACTAGTTTATAGAGCTAGTTCAACTCTAGTGTAAATTTTTTTGTACTATTTTATAGAGCTAGTTCAACTCTAGTGTAAAATTATTTGTACAAGCTTATAGAGCTACTTCAAATCTAGTGTAAAATTATTTGAACTAGCTTATAGAGCGAGTTCAACTATAGTGTAAAATTATTTTTACAAGCTTATAGAGCAAGGTCAACTCTAGTGTAAAATTATTTGTACAAGCTTATAGAGCTAGTTCAACTCTAGTGTAAAGTTATTTGTACTAGGTTATAGAGCTAGTTCAACTCTAGTGTAAAATTATTTGAACTAGCTTATAGAGCTAGTTCAACTCTAGTGTAAAATTATTTGTACAAACTTATAAAGCTAGTTCAACTCTAGTGTAAAATTATTTGAACTAGCTTATAGAGCTAGCTCAACTCTAGTGTAAAATTATTTGAAGTAGCTTATAGAGCTAGTTCAAGTCAGGTGTAAAATTATTTGTACTAGATTATAGAGCTAGTTCAACTCTAGTGTAAAATTATTTGTACAAGCTTATAGAGCTAGTTCAACTCTAGTGTAAAATTATTTGTACTAGGCTATAGAGCTAGTTCAACTCTAGTGTAAAATTATTTGTACAAGCTTATAGAGCTAGTTCAACTAGTGTAAAGTTGTTTGTACTAGGTTATAGAGCTAGTTCAACTCTAGTGTAAAATTATTTGAACTAGATTATGGAGCTAGTTCAACTCTTGTGTAAAATTATTTGAACTAGGTTATAGAGCTAAATCAACTCTATTGTAAAATTATTTGTACTAGCCTATAGAGCAAGGTCAACTCTAGTGTAAAATTATTTGTACAAGCTTATAGAGCTAGTTTAACTCTAGGGTAAAATTGTTTGAACTAGTTTATAGAGCTAGTTCAACTCTAGTGTAAATTTTTTTGTACTATTCTATAGAGCTAGTTCAACTCTAGTGTAAATTTATTTGTACATGCTTATAGAGCTACTTCAACTCTAGTGTAAAATTATTTGAACTAGCTTATAGAGCGAGTTCAACTATAGTGTAAAATTATTTTTACAAGCTTATAGAGCAAGGTCAACTCTAGTGTAAAATTATTTGTACAAGCTTATAGAGCTAGTTCAACTCTAGTGTAAAGTTATTTGTACTAGGTTATAGAGCTAGTTCAACTCTAGTGTAAAATTATTTGAAGTAGCTTATAGAGCTAGTTCAACTCTAGTGTAAAATTATTTGTACAAACTTATAAAGCTAGTTCAACTCTAGTGTAAAATTATTTGAACTAGCTTATAGAGCTAGCTCAACTCTAGTGTAAAATTATTTGAAGTAGCTTATAGAGCTAGTTCAAGTCAGGTGTAAAATTATTTGTACTAGATTATAGAGCTAGTTCAACTCTAGTGTAAAATTATTTGTACAAGCTTATAGAGCTAGTTCAACTCTAGTGTAAAATTATTTGTACTAGGCTATAGAGCTAGTTCAACTCTAGTGTAAAATTATTTGTACAAGCTTATAGAGCTAGTTCAACTCTAGTGTAAAGTTGTTTGTACTAGGTTATAGAGCTAGTTCAACTCTAGTGTAAAATTATTTGAACTAGATTATGGAGCTAGTTCAACTCTTGTGTAAAATTATTTGAACTAGCTTATAGAGCTAGTTCAACTCTATTGTAAAATTATTTGTACTAGCCTATAGAGCAAGGTCAACTCTAGTGTAAAATTATTTGTACAAGCTTATAGAGCTAGTTTAACTCTAGGGTAAAATTATTTGAACTAGTTTATAGAGCTAGTTCAACTCTAGTGTAAATTTTTTTGTACTATTTTATAGAGCTAGTTCAACTCTAGTGTAAAATTATTTGTACAAGCTTATAGAGCTACTTCAAATCTAGTGTAAAATTATTTGAACTAGCTTATAGAGCGAGTTCAACTATAGTGTAAAATTATTTTTACAAGCTTATAGAGCAAGGTCAACTCTAGTGTAAAATTATTTGTACAAGCTTATAGAGCTAGTTCAACTCTAGTGTAAAGTTATTTGTACTAGGTTATAGAGCTAGTTCAACTCTAGTGTAAAATTATTTGAACTAGCTTATAGAGCTAGTTCAACTCTAGTGTAAAATTATTTGTACAAACTTATAAAGCTAGTTCAACTCTAGTGTAAAATTATTTGAACTAGCTTATAGAGCTAGCTCAACTCTAGTGTAAAATTATTTGAAGTAGCTTATAGAGCTAGTTCAAGTCAGGTGTAAAATTATTTGTACTAGATTATAGAGCTAGTTCAACTCTAGTGTAAAATTATTTGTACAAGCTTATAGAGCTAGTTCAACTCTAGTGTAAAATTATTTGTACTAGGCTATAGAGCTAGTTCAACTCTAGTGTAAAATTATTTGTACAAGCTTATAGAGCTAGTTCAACTAGTGTAAAGTTGTTTGTACTAGGTTATAGAGCTAGTTCAACTCTAGTGTAAAATTATTTGAACTAGATTATGGAGCTAGTTCAACTCTTGTGTAAAATTATTTGAACTAGGTTATAGAGCTAAATCAACTCTATTGTAAAATTATTTGTACTAGCCTATAGAGCAAGGTCAACTCTAGTGTAAAATTATTTGTACAAGCTTATAGAGCTAGTTTAACTCTAGGGTAAAATTGTTTGAACTAGTTTATAGAGCTAGTTCAACTCTAGTGTAAATTTTTTTGTACTATTCTATAGAGCTAGTTCAACTCTAGTGTAAATTTATTTGTACATGCTTATAGAGCTACTTCAACTCTAGTGTAAAATTATTTGAACTAGCTTATAGAGCGAGTTCAACTATAGTGTAAAATTATTTTTACAAGCTTATAGAGCAAGGTCAACTCTAGTGTAAAATTATTTGTACAAGCTTATAGAGCTAGTTCAACTCTAGTGTAAAGTTATTTGTACTAGGTTATAGAGCTAGTTCAACTCTAGTGTAAAATTATTTGAAGTAGCTTATAGAGCTAGTTCAACTCTAGTGTAAAATTATTTGTACAAACTTATAAAGCTAGTTCAACTCTAGTGTAAAATTATTTGAACTAGCTTATAGAGCTAGCTCAACTCTAGTGTAAAATTATTTGAAGTAGCTTATAGAGCTAGTTCAAGTCAGGTGTAAAATTATTTGTACTAGATTATAGAGCTAGTTCAACTCTAGTGTAAAATTATTTGTACAAGCTTATAGAGCTAGTTCAACTCTAGTGTAAAATTATTTGTACTAGGCTATAGAGCTAGTTCAACTCTAGTGTAAAATTATTTGTACAAGCTTATAGAGCTAGTTCAACTCTAGTGTAAAGTTGTTTGTACTAGGTTATAGAGCTAGTTCAACTCTAGTGTAAAATTATTTGAACTAGATTATGGAGCTAGTTCAACTCTTGTGTAAAATTATTTGAACTAGCTTATAGAGCTAGTTCAACTCTATTGTAAAATTATTTGTACTAGCCTATAGAGCAAGGTCAACTCTAGTGTAAAATTATTTGTACAAGCTTATAGAGCTAGTTTAACTCTAGGGTAAAATTATTTGAACTAGTTTATAGAGCTAGTTCAACTCTAGTGTAAATTTTTTTGTACTATTCTATAGAGCTAGTTCAACTCTAGTGTAAAATTATTTGTACAAGCTTATAGAGCTACTTCAACTCTAGTGTAAAATTATTTGAACTAGCTTATAGAGCGAGTTCAACTATAGTGTAAAATTATTTTTACAAGCTTATAGAGCAAGGTCAACTCTAGTGTAAAATTATTTGTACAAGCTTATAGAGCTAGTTCAACTCTAGTGTAAAGTTATTTGTACTAGGTTATAGAGCTAGTTCAACTCTAGTGTAAAATTATTTGTACAAGCTTATAGAGCTACTTCAACTCTAGTGTCAAATTATTTGAACTAGCTTATAGAGCGAGTTCAACTATAGTGTAAAATTATTTTTACAAGCTTATAGAGCAAGGTCAACTCTAGTGTAAAATTATTTGTACAAGCTTATAGAGCTAGTTCAACTCTAGTGTAAAGTTATTTGTACTAGGTTATAGAGCTAGTTCAACTCTAGTGTAAAATTATTTGAAGTAGCTTATAGAGCTAGTTCAACTCTAGTGTAAAATTATTTGTACAAACTTATAAAGCTAGTTCAACTCTAGTGTAAAATTATTTGAACTAGCTTATAGAGCTAGCTCAACTCTAGTGTAAAATTATTAGAAGTAGCTTATAGAGCTAGTTCAAGTCAGGTGTAAAATTATTTGTACTAGATTATAGAGCTAGTTCAACTCTAGTGTAAAATTATTTGTACAAGCTTATAGAGCTAGTTCAACTCTAGTGTAAAATTATTTGTACTAGGCTATAGAGCTAGTTCAACTCTAGTGTAAAATTATTTGTACAAGCTTATAGAGCTAGTTCAACTCTAGTGTAAAGTTATTTGTACTAGGTTATAGAGCTAGTTCAACTCTAGTGTAAAATTATTTGAACTAGATTATGGAGCTAGTTCAACTCTTGTGTAAAATTATTTGAACTAGCTTATAGAGCTAGTTCAACTCTAGTGTAATATTATTTGTACTAGCCTATAGAGCAAGGTCAACTCTAGTGTAAAATTATTTGTCCAAGCTTATAGAGGTAGTTCAACTCTAGTGTAAAATTATTTGTACTAGGCTGTAGAGCTAGTTCAGCTCTAGTGTAAAATTATTTTAACTAGCTTATAGAGCTAGTTCAACTATAGTGTAAAAATATTTGTACTAGGCTATAGAGCTAGTTCAACTCTAGTGTAAAATTATTATTCGTACTAGGCTATTGACCTAGTTCAACTCTAGTGTAAAATTATTTGAACTAGCTTATAAAGCTAGTTCAACTCTAGTGCAGAATTATTTGAAGTAGATTATAGAGCTAGTTCAAGTCTAGTGTAAAATTATTTGTACTAGATTATAGAGCTAGTTCAACTCTAGTGCAAAATTGTTTGCACAAGCTTATAGAGCTAGTTTAACTCTAGTGTGAAATTATTTGTACTAGGCTATAGAGCTAGTTCAACTATAGTGGAAAATTATTTGAACTAGCTTATAGAGCTAGTTCAACTCTAGTGTAAAATGATTTGTACTAGGCTATAGAGCTAGTTCAACTCTATTGTAATATTATTTGTACAAGCTTATAGAGGTAGTTCAACTCTAGTGTAAAATTATTTGTACTAGGCTATTGAGCTAGTTCAACTCTAGTGTAAAATTATTTGAACTAGATTATAGAGCTAGTTCAACTCTAGTGTAAAATTATTGGTACTAGCCTATAGAGCAAGGTCAACTCTAGTGTAAATTTTTTTGTACAAGCTTATAGAGCTAGTTCAACTCTAGTGTAAAAAATTTTGAACTAGCTTATAGAGCTAGTTCAACTCTAGTGTAAAATTATTTGAAGTAGCTTACAGAGCTAGTTCAACTCTAGTGTAAAATTATTTGTAGTAGACTATACAGCTAGTTCAACTCTAGTGTACAATTATTTCTACAAGCTTATAGAGAGAATTCAACTCTAGTGTAAAATTATTTGTACTAGGTTATAGAGCTAGTTCAACTCTAGTGTAAAATTATCTGAACTAGACTATAGAGCTAGTTCAACTCTAGTGTTAAATTATTTGAACAAGCTTATAGAGCTAGTTCAACTCTAGTGTAAAATTATTTATACTAGCCTATAGAGCAAGGTCAACTCTAGTGTAAAATTATTTGTACATGCTTATAGAGCTAGTTCAACTCTACTATAAAATTATTTGAAGTAGCTTATAGAGCTAGTTCAACTCTAGTGTAAAATTATTTGAAGTAGCTTATAGAGCTAGTTCAAGTCAGGTGTAAAATTATTTGTACTAGATTATAGAGCTAGTTCAACTCTAGTGTAAAATTATTTCTACAAGCTTATAGAGCTAGTTCAACTGTAGTGTAAAATTATTTGTACTAGGCTATAGAGCTAGTTCAACTCTAGTGTAAAATTATTTGTACAAGCTTATAGAGCTTGTTCAACTCTAGTGTAAAGTTATTTGTACTAGGTTATAGAGCTAGTTCAATTCTAGTGTTAAATTATTTGAACTAGCTTATAGAGCTAGTTCAACTCTATTGTAAAATTATTTGTACTAGCCTATAGAGCAAGGTCAACTCTAGTGTAAAATTATTTGTACAAGCTTATAGAGCTAGTTTAACTCTAGGGTAAAATTATTTGAACTAGTTTATAGAGCTAGTTCAACTCTAGTGTAAATTTTTTTGTACTATTCTATAGAGCTAGTTCAACTCTAGTGTAAAATTATTTGTACAAGCTTATAGAGCTACTTCAACTCTAGTGTAAAATTATTTGAACTAGCTTATAGAGCGAGTTCAACTCTAGTGTAAAATTATTTGTACTAGCCAATAGAGCTAGGTCAACTCTAGTGTAAAATTATTTGTACTCGATTATAGAGCTAGTTCAACTCTACTGTAAAATTATTTGTACAAGCTTATAGAGCTAGTTGAACTCTAGTGTAAAATTATTTGTACTAGGCTATAGAGCTAGTTCAACTCTAGTGTAAAATTATTTTTACAAGCTTATAGAGCTAGTTCAACTCTAGTGTAAAATTATTTGTACTAGGCTATAGAGCTAGTCCAACTCTAGTGTAAAATTATTTGTACTAGGCTATAGAGCTAGTTCAACTCTAGGGTAAAATTATTTTTTCTAGCTTATAGAGCTAGTTCAACTCTAGTGTAAAAATATTTGTACTAGGCTATAGAGCTAGTTCAACTCTAGTGTAAAATTATTTGAAGTAGATTATAGAGCTAGTTCAATTCTAGTGTAAAATTATTTGAACTAGCTTATAGAGCTAGTTCAACTCTAGTGTAAAATTATTTGTACTAGCCTATAGAGCAAGGTCAACTCTAGGGTAAAATTATTTGTACAAGCTTATAGAGCTAGTTCAACTCTACTATAAAATTATTTGAAGTAGCTTATAGAGCTAGTTCAACTCTAGTGTAAAATTATTTGAAGTAGCTTATAGAGCTAGTTCAGGTCAGGTGTAAAATTATTTGTACTAGATTATAGAGCTAGTTCAACTCTAGTGTAAAATTATTTGTACAAGCTTATAGAGCTAGTTCAACTCTAGTGTAAAATTATTTGTACTAGGCTATAGAGCTAGTTCAACTCTAGTGTAAATTTATTTGTACAAGCTTATAGAGCTAGTTCAACTCTAGTGTAAAGTTGTTTGTACTAGGTTATAGAGCTAGTTCAACTCTAGTGTAAAATTATTTGAACTAGATTATGGAGCTAGTTCAACTCTTGTGTAAAATTATTTGAACTAGCTTATAGAGCTAGTTCAACTCTATTGTAAAATTATTTGTACTAGCCTATAGAGCAAGGTCAACTCTAGTGTAAAATTATTTGTACAAGCTTATAGAGCTAGTTTAACTCTAGGGTAAAATTATTTGAACTAGTTTATAGAGCGAGTTCAACTATAGTGTAATTTTTTTTGTACTATTCTATAGAGCTAGTTCAACTCTAGTGTAAAATTATTTGTACAAGCTTATAGAGCTACTTCAACTCTAGTGTAAAATTATTTGAACTAGCTTATAGAGCGAGTTCAACTACAGTGTAAAATTATTTTTACAAGCTTATAGAGCTAGTTCAACTCTAGTGTAAAATTATTTGTACTAGGCTATAGAGCTAGTCCATCTCTAGTGTAAAATTATTTGTACTAGGCTATAGAGCTAGTTCAACTCTAGGGTAAAATTATTTTTTCTAGCTTATAGAGCTAGTTCAACTCTAGTGTAAAAATATTTGTACTAGGCTATAGAGCTAGTTCAACTCTAGTGTAAAATTATTTGAAGTAGATTATAGAGCTAGTTCAATTCTAGTGTAAAATTATTTGAACTAGCTTATAGAGCTAGTTCAACTCTAGTGTAAAATTATTTGTACTAGCCTATAGAGCAAGGTCAACTCTAGTGTAAAATTATTTGTACAAGCTTACAGAGCTAGTTCAACTCTACTATAAAATTATTTGAAGTAGCTTATAGAGCTCGTTCAACTCTAGTGTAAAATTATTTGAAGTAGCTTATAGAGCTAGTCCAAGTCAGGTGTAAAATTATTTGTAATAAATTATAGAGCTAGTTCAACTCTAGTGTAAAATTATTTGTACAAGCTTATAGAGCTAGTTCAACTCTACTGTAAAATTATTTGTACTAGGCTATAGAGCTAGTTCAACTCTAGTGTAAATTTATTTGTACAAGCTTGTAGAGCTAGTTCAACTCTAGTGTAAAGTTGTTTGTACTAGGTTATAGAGCTAGTTCAACTCTAGTGTAAAATTATTTGAACTAGATTATGGAGCTAGTTCAACTCTTGTGTAAAATTATTTGAACTAGCTTATAGAGCTAGTTCAACTCTATTGTAAAATTATTTGTACTAGCCTATAGAGCAAGGTCAACGCTAGTGTAAAATTATTTGTACAAGCTTATAGAGCTAGTTTAACTCCAGGGTAAAATTATTTGTACTAGTTTATAGAGCTAGTTCAACTCTAGTGTAAATTTTTTTGTACTATTCTATAGAGCTAGTTTAACTCTAGTGTAAAATTATTTGTACAAGCTTATAGAGCTACTTCAACTCTAGTGTAAAATTATTTGAACTAGCTTATAGAGCGAGTTCAACTATAGTGTAAAATTATTTTTACAAGCTTATAGAGCAAGGTCAACTCTAGTGTAAAATTATTTGTACAAGCTTATAGAGCTAGTTCAACTCTAGTGTAAAGTTATTTGTACTAGGTTATAGAGGTAGTTCAACTCTAGTGTAAAATTATTTGAAGTAGCTTATAGAGCTAGTTCAACTCTAGTGTAAAATTATTTGTACAAACTTATAAAGCTAGTTCAACTCTAGTGTAAAATTATTTGAACTAGCTTATAGAGCTAGTTCAACTCTAGTGTAAAATTATTTGAAGTAGCTTATAGAGCTAGTTCAAGTCAGGTGTAAAATTATTTGTACTAGATTATAGAGCTAGTTCAACTCTAGTGTAAAATTATTTGTACAAGCTTATAGAGCTAGTTCAACTCTAGTGTAAAATTATTTGTACTAGGCTATAGAGCTAGTTCAACTCTAGTGTAAAATTATTTCTACAAGCTTATAGAGCTACTTCAACTCTAGTGTAAAGTTATTTGTCCTAGGTTATAGAGCTAGTTCAACTCTAGTGTAAAATTATTTGAACCAGATTATGGAGCTAGTTCAACTCTTGTGTAAAATTATTTGAACTAGCTTATAGAGCTAGTTCAACTCTAGTGTAAAATTATTTGTACTAGCCTATAGAGCAAGGTCAACTCTAGTGTAAAATTATTTGTACAAGCTTATAGAGGTAGTTCAACTCTAGTGTAAAATTATTTGTACTAGGCTGTAGAGCTAGTTCAACTCTAGTGTAAAATTATTTTAACTAGCTTATAGAGCTAGTTCAACTATAGTGTAAAAATATTTGTACTAGGCTATAGAGCTAGTTCAACTCTAGTGTAAAATTATTATTCGTACTAGGCTAATTACCTAGTTCAACTCTAGTGTAAAATTATTTGAACTAGCTTATAAAGCTAGTTCAACTCTAGTGCAGAATTATTTGAAGTAGCTTATAGAGCTAGTTCAAGTCTAGTGTAAAATTATTTGTACTAGATTATAGAGCTAGTTCAACTCTAGTGTAAAATTATTTGTACAAGCTTATAGAGCTAGTTCAACTCTAGTGTAAAATGATTTGTACTAGGCTATAGAGCTAGTTCAACTCTAGTGTAAGATTATTTGTACAAGCTTATAGAGGTAGTTCAACTCTAGTGTAAAATTATTTGTACTAGGCTATAGAGCTAGTTCAACTCTAGTGTAAAATTATTTGAACTAGATTATAGAGCTAGTTCAACTCTAGTGTAAAATTATTTGAACTAGCTTATAGAGCTAGTTCAACTCTAGTGTAAAATTATTGGTCCTAGCCTATAGAGCAAGGTCAACTCTAGTGTAAATTTTTTTGTACAAGCTTATAGAGCTAGTTCAACTCTAGTGTAAAAATTTTTTAACTAGCTTATAGAGCTAGTTCAACTCTAGTGTAAAATTAGTTGAAGTAGCTTACAGAGCTAGTTCAACTCTAGTGTAAAATTATTTGTACTAGACTATACAGCTAGTTCAACTCTAGTGTACAATTATTTGTACAAGCTTATAGAGAGAATTCAACTCTAGTGTAAAATTATTTGTACTAGGTTATAGAGCTAGTTCAACTCTAGTGTAAAATTATTTGAACTAGATTATAGAGCTAGTTCAACTCTAGTGTTAAATTATTTGAACTAGCTTATAGAGCTAGTTCAACTCTAGTGTAAAATTATTTATACTAGCCTATAGAGCAAGGTCAACTCTAGTGTAAAATTATTTGTACAAGCTTATAGAGCTAGTTCAACTCTACTATAAAATTATTTGAAGTAGCTTATAGAGCTAGTTCAACTCTAGTGTAAAATTATTTGAAGTAGCTTATAGAGCTAGTTCAAGTCAGGTGTAAAATTATTTGTACTAGATTATAGAGCTAGTTCAACTCTAGTGTAAAATTATTTGTACAAGCTTATAGAGCTAGTTCAACTCTAGTGTAAAATTATTTGTACTAGGCTATAGAGCTAGTTCAACTCTATTGTAAAATTATTTCTACAAGCTTATAGAGCTAGTTCAACTCTAGTGTAAAGTTATTTGTACTAGGTTATAGAGCTAGTTCAACTCTAGTGTAAAATTATTTGAACTAGATTATGGAGCTAGTTCAACTCTTTTGTAAAATTATTTGAACTAGCTTATAGAGCTAGTTCAACTCTATTGTAAAATTATTTGTACTAGCCTATAGAGCAAGGTCAACTCTAGTGTAAAATTATTTGTACAAGCTTATAGAGCTAGTTTAACTCTAGGGTAAAATTATTTGAACTAGTTTATAGAGCTAGTTCAACTCTAGTGTAAATTTTTTTGTACTATTCTATAGAGCTAGTTCAACTCTAGTGTAAAATTATTTGTACAAGCTTATAGAGCTACTTCAACTCTAGTGTAAAAATATTTGAACTAGCCTATAGAGCTAGTTCAACTCTAGTGTAAAATTATTTGTACAAGCTTATAGGGCTAGTTCAACTCTAGTGTAAAATTATTTTTACAAGCTTATAGAGCTAGTTCAACTCTAGTGTAAAATTATTTGTACTAGGCTATAGAGCTAGTCCAACTCTAGTGTTAAATTATTTGTACTAGGCTATAGTGCTAGTTCAACTCTAGGGTAAAATTATTTTTTCTAGCTTATAGAGCTAGTTCAACTCTAGTGTAAAAATATTTGTACTAGGCTATAGAGCTAGTTCGACTCTAGTGTAAAATTATGTGTACAAGGCTATAGAGCTAGTTCAACTCTAGTGATACATTATTTGTAAAAACTTATAGAGCTACTTCAACTGTAGTGTAAAATTATTTGAACCAACTTATAGAGGGAGTTTTACTCTAGTGTGAAATTATTTTTACAAATTTATAGAGCTAGTTCAACTCTAACGTAAAATTATTTGTACTAGTCTATAGAGCTAGTTCAACTCTAGTGTAAAATTATTTGTACTAGGCTATATTGCTAGTTCAACTCTAGTGTAAAATTATTTTTACAAGCTTATAGAGCTAGTTCAACTCTAGTGTAAAATTATTTGTACTAGGCTATAGAGCTAGTTCAACTCTAGTGTAAAATTATTTGTACAAGCTTATAGAGCTAGTTCAACTCTAGTGTAAAATTATTTGAAGTAGCTTACAGAGCTAGTTCAACTCTAGTGTAAAATTATTTGTACTAGACTATACAGCTAGTTCAACTCTAGTGTAAATTATTTGTACAAGCTTATAGAGAGAATTCAACTCTAGTGTAAAATTATTTGTACTAGGCCATAGAGCTAGTTCAACTCTAGTGTAAAATTATTTGAACTAGATTATAGAGCTAGTTCAACTCTAGTGTTAAATTATTTGAACTAGCTTATAGAGCTAGTTCAACTGTAGTGTAAAATTATTTATACTAGCCTATAGAGCAAGGTCAACTCTAGTGTAAAATTATTTGTACAAGCTTATAGAGCTAGTTCAACTCTACTGCAAAATTATTTGAACTAGCTTATAGAGCTAGTTCAACTCAAGTGTAAAATTATTTGAAGTAGCTTATAGAGCTAGTTCAACTCTAGTGTAAAATTATTTGTACAAACTTATAAAGCTAGTTCAACTCTAGTGTAAAATTATTTGAACTAGCTTATAGAGCTAGTTCAACTCTAGTGTAAAAATTTTTGTACTAGGCTCTAGAGCTAGTTCAACTCTAGTGTAAAATTATGTGTACAAGGCTATAGACCTAGTTCAACTCTAGTGATACATTATTTGTACAAACTTATAGAGCTACTTCAACTGTAGTGTAAAATTATTTGAACTAGATTATGGAGCTAGTTCAACTCTTGTGTAAAATTATTTGAACTAGCTTATAGAGCTAGTTCAACTCTATTGTAAAATTATTTGTACTAGCCTATAGAGCAAGGTCAACTCTAGTGTAAAATTATTTGTACAAGCTTATAGAGCTAGTTTAACTCTAGGGTAAAATTATTTGAACTAGTTTATAGAGCTAGTTCAACTCTAGTGTAAATTTTTTTGTACTATTCTATAGAGCTAGTTCAACTCTAGTGTAAAATTATTTGTACAAGCTTATAGAGCTACTTCAACTCTAGTGTAAAATTATTTGAACTAGCTTATAGAGCAAGTTCAACTATAGTGTAAAATTATTTTTACAAGCTTATAGAGCTAGTTCAACTCTAGTGTAAAATTATTTGTACTAGGCTATAGAGCTAGTCCAACTCTAGTGTAAAATTATTTGTACTAGGCTATAGAGCTAGTTCAACTCTAGGGTAAAATTATTTTTTCTAGCTTATAGAGCTAGTTCAACTCTAGTGTAAAAATATTTGTACTAGGCTATAGAGCTAGTTCAACTCTAGTGTAAAATTATGTGTACAAGGCTATAGAACTAGTTCAACTCTAGTGATACATTATTTGTACAAACTTATAGAGCTACTTCAACTGTAGTGTAAAATTATTTGAACCAACTTATAGAGCGAGTTTTACTCTAGTGTGAAATTATTTTTACAAGTTTATAGAGCTAGTTCAACTCTAATGTAAAATTATTTGTACTAGTCTATAGAGCTAGTTCAACTCTAGTGTAAAATTATTTGTACTAGGCTATAGAGCTAGTTCAAGTCTAGTGTAAAATTATTTTTACAAGCTTATAGAGCTAGTTCAACTCAATTGTAAAATTATTTGTACTAGGCTATAGAGCTAGTTCAACTCTAGTGTAAAATTATTTGTACAAGCTTATAGAGATAGTTCAACTCTAGTGTAAAATTATTTGAAGTAGCTTACAGAGCTAGTTCAACTCTAGTGTAAAATTATTTGTACTAGACTATACAGCTAGTTCAACTCTAGTGTACAATTATTTGTACAAGCTTATAGAGAGAATTCAACTCTAGTGTAAAATTATTTGTACTAGGCTATAGAGCTAGTTCAACTCTAGTGTAAAATTATTTGAACTAGATTATAGAGCTAGTTCAACTCTAGTGTTAAATTATTTGAACTAGCTTATAGAGCTAGTTCAACTATAGTGTAAAATTATTTATACTAGCCTATAGAGCAAGGTCAACTCTAGTGTAAAATTATTTGTACAAGCTTATAGAGCTAGTTCAACTCTACTGCAAAATTATATGAACTAGCTTATAGAGCTAGTTCAACTCAAGTGTAAAATTATTTGAAGTAGCTTATAGAGCTAGTTCAACTCTAGTGTAAAATTATTTGTACAAACTTATAAAGCTAGTTCAACTCTAGTGTAAAATTATTTGAACTAGCTTGTAGAGCTAGTTCAACTCTAGTGTAAAAAATTTTGTACTAGGCTATAGAGCTAGTTCAACTCTAGTGTAAAATTATGTGTACAAGGCTATAGACCTAGTTCAACTCTAGTGATACATTATTTGTACAAACTTATAGAGCTACTTCAACTGTAGTGTAAAATTATTTGAACTAGATTATGGAGCTAGTTCAACTCTTGTGTAAAATTATTTGAACTAGCTTATAGAGCTAGTTCAACTCTATTGTAAAATTATTTGTACTAGCCTATAGAGCAAGGTCAACTCTAGTGTAAAATTATTTGTACAAGCTTATAGAGCTAGTTTAACTCTAGGGTAAAATTATTTGAACTAGTTTATAGAGCTAGTTCAACTCTAGTGTAAATTTTTTTGTACTATTCTATAGAGCTAGTTCAACTCTAGTGTAAAATTATTTGTACAAGCTTATAGAGCTACTTCAACTCTAGTGTAAAATTATTTGAACTAGCTTATAGAGCAAGTTCAACTATAGTGTAAAATTATTTTTACAAGCTTATAGAGCTAGTTCAACTCTAGTGTAAAATTATTTGTACTAGGCTATAGAGCTAGTCCAACTCTAGTGTAAAATTATTTGTACTAGGCTATAGAGCTAGTTCAACTCTAGGGTAAAATTATTTTTTCTAGCTTATAGAGCTAGTTCAACTCTAGTGTAAAAATATTTGTACTAGGCTATAGAGCTAGTTCAACTCTAGTGTAAAATTATGTGTACAAGGCTATAGAACTAGTTCAACTCTAGTGATACATTATTTGTACAAACTTATAGAGCTACTTCAACTGTAGTGTAAAATTATTTGAACCAACTTATAGAGCGAGTTTTACTCTAGTGTGAAATTATTTTTACAAGTTTATAGAGCTAGTTCAACTCTAATGTAAAATTATTTGTACTAGTCTATAGAGCTAGTTCAACTCTAGTGTAAAATTATTTGTACTAGGCTATAGAGCTAGTTCAAGTCTAGTGTAAAATTATTTTTACAAGCTTATAGAGCTAGTTCAACTCTATTGTAAAATTATTTGTACTAGGCTATAGAGCTAGTTCAACTCTAGTGTAAAATTATTTGTACAAGCTTATAGAGCTAGTTCAACTCTAGTGTAAAATTATTTGAAGTAGCTTACAGAGCTAGTTCAACTCTAGTGTAAAATTATTTGTACTAGACTATACAGCTAGTTCAACTCTAGTGTACAATTATTTGTACAAGCTTATAGAGAGAATTCAACTCTAGTGTAAAATTATTTGTACTAGGCTATAGAGCTAGTTCAACTCTAGTGTAAAATTATTTGAACTAGATAATAGAGCTAGTTCAACTCTAGTGTTAAATTATTTGAACTAGCTTATAGAGCTAGTTCAACTGTAGTGTAAAATTATTTATACTAGCCTATAGAGCAAGGTCAACTCTAGTGTAAAATTATTTGTACAAGCTTATAGAGTTAGTTCAACTCTACTGCAAAATTATTTGAACTAGCTTATAGAGCTAGTTCAACTCAAGTGTAAAATTATTTGAAGTAGCTTATAGAGCTAGTTCAACTCTAGTGTAAAATTATTTGTACAAACTTATAAAGCTAGTTAAACTCTAGTGTAAAATTATTTGAACTAGCTTATAGAGCTAGTTCAACTCTAGTGTAAAAAATTTTGTACTAGGCTATAGAGCTAGTTCAACTCTAGTGTAAATTTTTTTGTACTATTCTATAGAGCTAGTTCAACTCTAGTGTAAAATTATTTGTACAAGCTTATAGAGCTACTTCAACTCTAGTGTAAAATTATTTCAACTAGCTTATAGAGCGAGTTCAACTCTAGTGTAAAATTATTTCAACTAGCTTATAGAGCGAGTTCAACTCTAGTGTAAAATTATTTTTACAAGCTTATAGAGCTAGTTCAACTCTAGTGTAAAATTATTTGTACTAGGCTATAGAGCTAGTCCAACTCTAGTGTAAAATTATTTGTACTAGGCTATAGAGCTAGTTCAACTCTAGGGTAATTTTTTTTCTAGCTTATAGAACTAGTTCAACTCTAGTGTAAAAATATTTGTACTAGGCTATAGAGCTAGTTCAACTCTAGTGTAAAATTATGTGTACAAGGCTATAGAGCTAGTTCAACTCTAGTGATACATTATTTGTACAAAGTTATAGAGCTACTTCAACTGTAGTGTAAAATTATTTTAACCAACTTATAGAGCGAGTTTTACTGTAGTGTGAAATTATTTTTACAAGTTTATAGAGCTAGTTCAACTCTAATGTAAAATTATTGGTACTAGGCTATAGAGCTAGTTCAACTCTAGTGTAAAATTATTTGTACTAGGCTATAGAGCTAGTTCAACTCTAGTGTAAAATTATTTTTACAAGCTTATAGAGCTAGTTCAACTCTAGTGTAAAATTATTTGTACTAGGCTATAGAGCTAGTTCAACTCTAGTGTAAAATTATTTGTACTAGCTTATAGAGCTAGTTCAACTCTAGTGTAAAATTATTTGAAATAGCTTACAGAGCTAGTTCAACTCTAGTGTAAAATTATTTGTACTAGACTATACAGCTAGTTCAACTCTAGTGTACAATTATTTGTACAAGCTTATAGAGAGAATTCAACTCTAGTGTAAAATTATTTGTACTAGGCTATAGAGCTAGTTCAACTCTAGTGTAAAATTATTTGAACTAGATTATAGAGCTAGTTCAAATCTAGTGTTAAATTATTTGAACTAGCTTATAGAGCTAGTTCAACTCTAGTGTAAAATTGTTTATACTAGCCTATAGAGCAAGGTCAACTCTAGTGTAAAATTATTTGTACAAGCTTATAGAGCTAGTTCAACTCTACTCTAAAATTATTTGAACTAGCTTATAGAGCTAGTTCAACTCAAGTGTAAAATTATTTGAACTAGCTTATAGAGCTAGTTCAACTCTAGTGTAAAATTATTTGTACTAGGATATAGAGCTAGTTCAACTCTAGTGTAAAATTATTTGAACTGGATTATAGAGCTAGTTCAACTCTAGTGTTAAATTATTTGAAGTAGCTTATAGAGCTAGTTCAACTCTAGTGTAAAATTATTTATACTAGCCTATAGAGCAAGGTCAACTCTAGTGTAAAATTATTTGTACAAGCTTATAGAGCTAGTTCAACTCTAATGTAAAATTATTTGAACTAGCTTATAGAGCTAGTTCAACTCAAGTGTAAAATTATTTGTAGTAGCTTATAGAGCTAGTTCAACTCTAGTGTAAAATTATTTGTACTAGGCTATAGAGCTAGTCCAACTCTAGTGTAAAATTATTTGTACTAGGCTATAGAGCTAGTTCAACTCTAGGGTAAAATTATATTTTCTAGCTTATAGAGCTAGTTCAACTCTAGTGTAAAAATATTTGTACTAGGCTATAGAGCTAGTTCAACTCTAGTGTAAAATTATGTGTACAAGGCTATAGAGCTAGTTCAACTCTAGTGATACATTATTTGTACAAACTTATAGAGCTACTTCAACAGTAGTGTAAAATTATTTGAACCAACTTATAGAGCGAGTTTTACTGTAGTGTGAAATTATTTTTACAAGCTTATTGAGCTAGTTCAACTCTAGTGTAAAATTATTTGTACTAGGCTATAGAGCTAGTTCAACTCTAGTGTAAAATTATTTGTACTAGGCTATAGAGCTAGTTCAACTCTAGTGTAAAATTATTTTTACAAGCTTATAGAGCTAGTTCAACTCTAGTGTAAAATTATTTGTACTAGGCTATAGAGCTAGTTCAACACTAGCGTAAAATTATTTGTACTAGCTTATAGAGCTAGTTCAACTCTTGTGTAAAATTATTTGAAGTAGCTTACAGAGCTAGTTCAACTCTAGTGTAAAATTATTTGTACTGGACTATACAGCTAGTTCAACTCTACTGTACAATTATTTGTACAAGCTTATAGAGAGAATTCAACTCTAGTGTAAAATTATTTGTACTAGGCTATACAGCTAGTTCAACTCTAGTGTAAAATTATTTGAACTATATTATAGAGCTAGTTCAACTCTAGTGTAAAATTATTTGTACAAGCTTATAGAGCTACTTCAACTCTAGTGTAAAATTATTTGAACTAGCTTATAGAGCGAGTTCAACTATAGTGTAAAATTATTTGTACAAGCTTTTAGAGCTAGTTCAACTCTACTTTAAATTATTTGAACTAGCTTATAGAGCTAGTTCAACTCAAGTGTAAAATTATTTGAACTAGCTTATAGAGCTAGTTCAACTCTAGTGTAAAATTATTTGTTCTAGGCTATAGAGCTAGTTCAACTCTAGTGTTAAATTATTTGAACTAGATTATAGAGCTAGTTCAACTCTAGTGTTAAATTATTTGAACTAGCTTATAGAGCTAGTTCAACTCTAGTGTAAAATTATTTATACTAGCCTATAGAGCAAGGTCAACTCTAGTGTAAAATTATTTGTACAAGCTTATAGAGCTAGTTCAACTCTACTGTAAAAATTATTTGAACTAGCTTATAGAGCTAGTTCAACTCAAGTGTAAAATTATTTGAAGTAGCTTATAGAGCTAGTTCAACTCTAGTGTAAAATTATTTGTACAAACTTATAAAGCTAGTTCAATTCTAGTGTAAAATTATTTGAACTAGCTTATAGAGCTAGTTCAACTCTAGTGTAAAATTATTTGAAGTAGCTTATAGAGCTAGTTCAAGTCAGGTGTAAAATTATTTGTACTAGATTATAGAGCTAGTTCAACTCTAGTGTAAAATTATTTGTACAAGCTTATAGAGCTAGTTCAACTCTAGTGTAAAATAATTTGTACTAGGCTATAGAGCTAGTTCAACTCTAGTGTAAAATTATTTGTACAAGCTTATAGAGCTAGTTCAACTCTAGTGTAAAGTTATTTGTAATAGGTTATAGAGCTAGTTCAACTCTAGTGTAAAATTATTTGAACTAGATTATGGAGCTAGTTCAAATCTTGTGTAAAATTATTTGAACTAGCTTATAGAGCTAGTTCAACTCTAGTGTAAAATTATTTGTACTAGCTTATAGAGCAAGGTCAACTCTAGTGTAAAATTATTTTTACAAGCTTATAGAGCTAGTTCAACTCTAGTGTAAAATTATTTGAACTAGTTTATAGAGCTAGTTCAACTCTAGTGTAAAACATTTTGTCCTATGCTATAGAGCTAGTTCAACTCTAGTGTAAAATTATTTGTACAAGCTTATAGAGTGAGTTCAACTCTAGTGTAAAATTATTTGAACTAGTTTATAGAGCTAGTTCAACTCTAGTGTAAAAAATTTTGTACTAGGCTATAGAGCTAGTTCAACTCTAGTGTAAAATTATTTGTACTAGCTTATAGAGCAAGGTCAACTCTAGTGTAAAGTTATTTGAACTAGTTTATAGAGCTAGTTCAACTCTAGTGTAAAAAATTTTGTACTAGGCTATAGAGCTAGTTCAACTCTAGTGTAAAATTATTTGTACTAGCTTATAGAGCAAGGTCAACTCTAGTGTAAAATTATTTTTACAAGCTTATAGAGCTAGTTCAACTCTGGTTTAAAATTATTTGAACTAGTTTATAGAGCTAGTTCAACTCTAGTGTAAAAAAAATTGTACTAGGCTATAGAGCTAGTTCAACTCTAGTGTAAAATTATTTGTACAAGCTTATAGAGCAAGTTCAACTATAGTGTAAAATTATTTTTACAAGCTTATAGAGCTAGTTCAACTCTAGTGTAAAATTATTTGTGCCAGGCTATAGAGCTAGTCCAACTCTAGTGTAAAATTATTTGTACTTGGCTATAGAGCTAGTTCAACTCTAGGGTAAAATTATTTTTTCTAGCTTATAGAGCTAGTTCAACTCTAGTGTAAAAATATTTTTACTAGGCTATAGAGCTAGTTCAACTCTAGTGTAAAATTATGTGTACAAGGCTATAGAGCTAGTTCAACTCTAGTGATACATTATGTGTACAAACTTATAGAGCTACTTCAACTGTAGTGTAAAATTATTTGAACCAGCTTATAGAGCGAGTTTTACTCTAGTGTGAAATTATTTTTGCAAGTTTATAGAGCTAGTTCAACTCTAATGTAAAATTACTTGTACTAGGCTATAGAGCTAGTTCAACTCTAGTGTAAAATTATTTGTACTAGGCTATAGAGCTAGTTCAACTCTAGTGTAAAATTATTTTTACAAGCTTATAGAGCTAGTTCAACTCTAGTGTAAAATTATTTGTACTAGGCTATAGAGCTAGTTCAACCCTAGTGTAAAATGATTTGTACAAGCTTATAGAGCTAGTTCAACTCTAGTGTAAAATTATTTGAAGTAGCTTACAGAGCTAGTTCAACTCTAGTGTAAAATTATTTGTACTAGACTATACAGCTAGTTCAACTCTAGTGTACAATTATTTGTACAAGCTTATAGAGAGAATTCAACTCTCGTGTAAAATTATTTGTACTAGGCTATAGAGGTAGTTCAACTCTAGTGTAAAATTATTTGAACTAGATTATTGAGCTGGTTCAACTCTAGTGTTAAATTATTTGAACTAGCTTATAGAGCTAGTTCAACTCTAGTGTAAAATTGTTTATACTAGCCTATAGAGCAAGGTCAACTCTAGTGTAAAATTATTTGTACAAGCTTATAGAGCTAGTTCAACTCTACTCTAAAATTATTTGAACTAGCTTATAGAGCTAGTTCAACTCAAGTGTAAAATTATTTGAACTAGCTTATAGAGCTAGTTCAACTCTAGTGTAAAATTATTTGTACTAGGATATAGAGCTAGTTCAACTCTAGTGTAAAATTCTTTGAACTGGATTATAGAGCTAGTTCAACTCTAGTGTTAAATTATTTGAAGTAGCTTATAGAGCTAGTTCAACTCTAGTGTAAAATTATTTATACTAGCCTATAGAGCAAGGTCAACTCTAGTGTAAAATTATTTGTACAAGCTTATAGAGCTAGTTCAACTCTAATGTAAAATTATTTGAACTGGCTTATAGAGCTAGTTCAACTCAAGTGTAAAATTATTTGTAGTAGCTTATAGAGCTAGTTCAACTCTAGTGTAAAATTATTTGTACTAGGCTATAGAGCTAGTCCAACTCTAGTGTAAAATTATTTGTACTAGGCTATAGAGCTAGTTCAACTCTAGGGTAAAATTATTTTTTCTAGCTTATAGAGCTAGTTCAACTCTAGTGTAAAAATATTTGTACTAGGCTATAGAGCTAGTTCAACTCTAGTGTAAAATTATGTGTACAAGGCTATAGAGCTAGTTCAACTCTAGTGATACATTATTTGTACAAACTTATAGAGCTACTTCAACTGTAGTGTAAAATTATTTGAACCAACTTATAGAGCGAGTTTTACTCTAGTGTGAAATTATTTTTACAAGTTTATAGAGCTAGTTCAACTCTAGTGTAAAATTACTTGTACTAGGCTATAGAGCTAGTTCAACTCTAGTGTAAAATTATTTGTACTAGGCTATAGAGCTAGTTCAACTCTAGTGTAAAATTATTTTTACAAGCTTATAGAGCTAGTTCAACTCTAGTGTAAAATTATTTGTACTAGGCTATAGAGCTAGTTCAACCCTAGTGTAAAATGATTTGTACAAGCTTATAGAGCTAGTTCAACTCTAGTGTAAAATTATTTGAAGTAGCTTACAGAGCTAGTTCAACTCTAGTGTAAAATTATTTGTACTAGACTATACAGCTAGTTCAACTCTAGTGTACAATTATTTGTACAAGCTTATAGAGAGAATTCAACTCTCGTGTAAAATTATTTGTACTAGGCTATAGAGGTAGTTCAACTCTAGTGTAAAATTATTTGAACTAGATTATTGAGCTGGTTCAACTCTAGTGTTAAATTATTTGAACTAGCTTATAGAGCTAGTTCAACTCTAGTGTAAAATTGTTTATACTAGCCTATAGAGCAAGGTCAACTCTAGTGTAAAATTATTTGTACAAGCTTATAGAGCTAGTTCAACTCTACTCTAAAATTATTTGAACTAGCTTATAGAGCTAGTTCAACTCAAGTGTAAAATTATTTGAACTAGCTTATAGAGCTAGTTCAACTCTAGTGTAAAATTATTTGTACTAGGATATAGAGCTAGTTCAACTCTAGTGTAAAATTATTTGAACTGGATTATAGAGCTAGTTCAACTCTAGTGTTAAATTATTTGAAGTAGCTTATAGAGCTAGTTCAACTCTAGTGTAAAATTATTTATACTAACCTATAGAGCAAGGTCAACTCTAGTGTAAAATTATTTGTACAAGCTTATAGAGCTAGTTCAACTCTAATGTAAAATTATTTGAACTGGCTTATAGAGCTAGTTCAACTCAAGTGTAAAATTATTTGTAGTAGCTTATAGAGCTAGTTCAACTCTAGTGTAAAATTATTTGTACTAGGCTATAGAGCTAGTCCAACTCTAGTGTAAAATTATTTGTACTAGGCTATAGAGCTAGTTCAACTCTAGGGTAAAATTATTTTTTCTAGCTTATAGAGCTAGTTCAACTCTAGTGTAAAAATATTTGTACTAGGCTATAGAGCTAGTTCAACTCTAGTGTAAAATTATGTGTACAAGGCTATAGAGCTAGTTCAACTCTAGTGATACATTATTTGTACAAACTTATAGAGCTACTTCAACTGTAGTGTAAAATTATTTGAACCAACTTATAGAGCGAGTTTTACTGTAGTGTGAAATTATTTTTACAAGCTTATTGAGCTAGTTCAACTCTAGTGTAAAATTATTTGCACTAGGCTATAGAGCTAGTTCAACTCTAGTGTAAAATTATTTGTACTAGGCTATAGAGCTAGTTCAACTCTAGTGTAAAATTATTTTTACAAGCTTATAGAGCTAGTTCAACTCTAGTGTAAAATTATTTGTACTAGGCTATAGAGCTAGTTCAACACTAGCGTAAAATTATTTGTACTAGCTTATAGAGCTAGTTCAACTCTAGTGTAAAATTATTTGAAGTAGCTTACAGAGCTAGTTCAACTATAGTGTAAAATTATTTGTACTAGACTATACAGCTAGTTCAACTCTACTGTACAATTATTTGTACAAGCTTATAGAGAGAATTCAACTCTAGTATAAAATTATTTGTACTAGGCTATACAGCTAGTTCAACTCTAGTGTAAAATTATTTGAACTATATTATAGAGCTAGTTCAACTCTAGTGTAAAATTATTTGTACAAGCTTATAGAGCTACTTCAACTCTAGTGTAAAATTATTTGAACTAGCTTATAGAGCGAGTTCAACTATAGTGTAAAATTATTTGTACAAGCTTTTAGAGCTAGTTCAACTCTACTTTAAATTATTTGAACTAGCTTATAGAGCTAGTTCAACTCAAGTGTAAAATTATTTGAACTAGCTTATAGAGCTAGTTCAACTCTAGTGTAAAATTATTTGTTCTAGGCTATAGAGCTAGTTCAACTCTAGTGTTAAATTATTTGAACTAGATTATAGAGCTAGTTCAACTCTAGTGTTAAATTATTTGAACTAGCTTATAGAGCTAGTTCAACTCTACTGTAAAATTATTTATACTAGCCTATAGAGCTAGTTCAACTCTAGTGTTAAATTATTTGAACTAGCTTATAGAGCTAGTTCAACTCTACTGTAAAAATTATTTGAACTAGCTTATAGAGCTAGTTCAACTAAAGTGTAAAATTATTTGAAGTAGCTTATAGAGCTAGTTCAACTCTAGTGTAAAATTATTTGTACAAACTTATAAAGCTAGTTCAATTCTAGTGTAAAATTATTTGAACTAGCTTATAGAGCTAGTTCAACTCTAGTGTAAAATTATTTGAAGTAGCTTATAGAGCTAGTTCAAGTCAGGTGTAAAATTATTTGTACTAGATTATAGAGCTAGTTCAACTCTAGTGTAAAATTATTTGTACAAGCTTATAGAGCTAGTTCAACTCTAGTGTAAAATAATTTGTACTAGGCTATAGAGCTAGTTCAACTCTAGTGTAAAATTATTTGTACAAGCTTATAGAGCTAGTTCAACTCTAGTGTAAAGTTATTTGTAATAGGTTATAGAGCTAGTTCAACTCTAGTGTAAAATTATTTGAACTAGATTATGGAGCTAGTTCAAATCTTGTGTAAAATTATTTGAACTAGCTTATAGAGCTAGTTCAACTCTAGTGTAAAATTATTTGTACTAGCTTATAGAGCAAGGTCAACTCTAGTGTAAAATTATTTTTACAAGCTTATAGAGCTAGTTCAACTCTAGTGTAAAATTATTTGAACTAGTTTATAGAGCTAGTTCAACTCTAGTGTAAAACATTTTGTCCTATGCTATAGAGCTAGTTCAACTCTAGTGTAAAATTATTTGTACAAGCTTATGGAGCGAGTTCAACTCTAGTGTAAAATTATTTGAACTAGTTTATAGAGCTAGTTCAACTCTAGTGTAAAAAATTTTGTACTAGGCTATAGAGCTAGTTCAACTCTAGTGTAAAATTATTTGTACTAGCTTATAGAGCAAGGTCAACTCTAGTGTAAAGTTATTTGAACTAGTTTATAGAGCTAGTTCAACTCTAGTGTAAAAAGTTTTGTACTAGGCTATAGAGCTAGTTCAACTCTAGTGTAAAATTATTTGTACTAGCTTATAGAGCAAGGTCAACTCTAGTGTAAAATTATTTTTACAAGCTTATAGAGCTAGTTCAACTCTGGTTTAAAATTATTTGAACTAGTTTATAGAGCTAGTTCAACTCTAGTGTAAAAAAAATTGTACTAGGCTATAGAGCTAGTTCAACTCTAGTGTAAAATTATTTGTACAAGCTTATAGAGCAAGTTCAACTATAGTGTAAAATTATTTTTACAAGCTTATAGAGCTAGTTCAACTCTAGTGTAAAATTATTTGTGCCAGGCTATAGAGCTAGTCCAACTCTAGTGTAAAATTATTTGTACTTGGCTATAGAGCTAGTCCAACTCTAGGGTAAAATTATTTTTTCTAGCTTATAGAGCTAGTTCAACTCTAGTGTAAAAATATTTTTACTAGGCTATAGAGCTAGTTCAACTCTAGTGTAAAATTATGTGTACAAGGCTATAGAGCTAGTTCAACTCTAGTGATACATTATGTGTACAAACTTATAGAGCTACTTCAACTGTAGTGTAAAATTATTTGAACCAGCTTATAGAGCGAGTTTTACTCTAGTGTGAAATTATTTTTGCAAGTTTATAGAGCTAGTTCAACTCTAATGTAAAATTACTTGTACTAGGCTATAGAGCTAGTTCAACTCTAGTGTAAAATTATTTGTACTAGGCTATAGAGCTAGTTCAACTCTAGTGTAAAATTATTTTTACAAGCTTATAGAGCTAGTTCAACTCTAGTGTAAAATTATTTGTACTAGGCTATAGAGCTAGTTCAACCCTAGTGTAAAATGATTTGTACAAGCTTATAGAGCTAGTTCAACTCTAGTGTAAAATTATTTGAAGTAGCTTACAGAGCTAGTTCAACTCTAGTGTAAAATTATTTGTACTAGACTATACAGCTAGTTCAACTCTAGTGTACAATTATTTGTACAAGCTTATAGAGAGAATTCAACTCTCGTGTAAAATTATTTGTACTAGGCTATAGAGGTAGTTCAACTCTAGTGTAAAATTATTTGAACTAGATTATTGAGCTGGTTCAACTCTAGTGTTAAATTATTTGAACTAGCTTATAGAGCTAGTTCAACTCTAGTGTAAAATTATTTAAACTAGCCTATAGAGCAAGGTCAACTCTAGTGTAAAATTATTTGTACAAGCTTATAGAGCTAGTTCAACTCTACTGCAAAATTATTTAAACTAGCTTATAGAGCTAGTTCAACTCAAGTGTAAAATTATTTGAAGTAGCTTATAGAGCTAGTTCAACCCTAGTGTAAAATTATTTGTACAAACTTATAAAGCTAGTTCAACTCTAGTGTAAAAATATTTTAACTAGCTTATAGAGCTAGTTCAACTCTAGTGTAAACTTATTTGAAGTAGCTTATCGAACTAGTTCAAGTCAGGTGTAAAATTATTTTTACTAGATTGTAGAGCTAGTTCAACTCTAGTGTAAAATTATTTGTACAAGCTTATAGAGCTAGTTCAACTCTAGTGTAAAATTATTTGTACTAGGCTATAGAGCTAGTTCAACTCTAGTGTAAACTTATTTGTACTAGGCTATAGAGCTAGTTCAACTCTAGTGTAAAATTATTTGTACAAGCTTATAGAGCTAGTTCAACTCTAGTGTATAGTTATTTGTACTAGGTTATAGAGCTAGTTCAACTCTAGTGTAAAATTATTTGAACTAGATTATGGAGCTAGTTCAACTCTTGTGTAAAATTATTTGATCTAGCTTATAGAGCTAGTTCTACTCTAGTGTAAAATTATTTTTACTAGCCTATAGAGCAAGGTCAACTCTAGTGTAAAATTATTTGTACAAGCTTATAGAGCTAGTTCAACTCTAGTGTGAAATTATTTGAACTAGTTTATAGAGATAGTTCAACTCTAGTGTAAAATTATTTGAAGTAGCCTACAGAGCTAGTTCAACTCTAGTGTAAAATTATTTGTACTAGACTATACAGCTAGTTCAACTCTAGTGTACAATTATTTGCACAAGCTTATAGAGAAAATTCAACTCTAGTGTAAAATTATTTATACTAGGCTATAGAGCTAGTTCAACTCTAGCGTAAAATTAGTTGAACTAGATTATAGAGCTAGTTCAAATCTAGTGTTAAATTATTAGAACTAGCTTATAGAGCTAGTTCAACTCTAGTGTAAAATTATTTGTACAAGCTTATAGAGCTAGTTCAACTCTAGTGTAAAATTATTTGTACTAGGCTATAGAGCTAGTTCAACTCTAGTGTAAAATTATTTGTACAAACTTATAAAGCTAGTTCAACTCTAGTGTAAAATTATTTGAACTAGCTTATAGAGCTAGTTCAACTCTAGTGTAAAATTATTTGAAGTAGCTTATAGATCTAGTTCAAGTCAGGTGTAAAATTATTTGTACTAGATTATAGAGCTAGTTCAACTCTAGTGTAAAATTATTTGTACAAGCTTATAGAGCTAGTTCAACTCTAGTGTAAAATAATTTGTACTAGGCTATAGAGCTAGTTCAACTCTAGTGTAAAATTATTTGTACAAGCTTATAGAGCTAGTTCAACTCTAGTGTAAAGTTATTCGTACTAGGTTATAGAGCTCGTTCAACTCTAGTGTAAAATTATTTGAACTAGATTATGGAGCTAGTTCAACTCTTGTGTAAAATTATTTGAACTAGCTTATAGAGCTAGTTCAACTCTAGTGTAAAATTATTTGTACTAGCCTATAGAGCAAGGTCAACTATAGTGTAAAATTATTTTTACAAGCTTATAGAGCTAGTTCAACTCTGGTGTAAAATTATTTGAACTAGTTTGTAGAGCTAGTTCAACTCTAGTGTAAAAATTTTTGGACTAGGCTATAGAGCTAGTTCAACTCTAGTGTAAAATTATTTGTACTAGGCTATAGAGCTAGTTCAACTCTAGTGTAAAATTATTTGTACAAGCTTATAGAGCTAGTTCAACTCTAGTGTAAAATTATTTGTACTAGGTTAGAGAGCTAGTTCAACTCTGGTGTAAAATTATTTGAACTAGATTATGGAGCTAGTTCAACTCTAGTGTAAAATTATTTGAATTAGCTTATAGAGCTAGTTCAACTCTACTGTAAAATTATTTGTACTAGCCTAGAGAGCAAGGTCAACTCTAGTGTAAATTTTTTTTGTAGAAGCTTATAGAGCTAGTTCAACTCTAGTGTAAAATTTTTTGAACTAGCTTATAGAGCTAGTTCAAATCTAGTGTAAAGTTATTAGAAGTAGCTTACAGAGCTAGTTAAACTCTAGTGTAAAATAATTTGTACTAGACTATAGAGCTAGTTCAACTCTAGTGTAAAATTATTCGTCCAAGCTTATAGAGCTAGTTCAACTCTAGTGTAAAATAATTTGTACTAGGCTATAGAGCTAGTTCAACTCTAGTGTAAAATTATTTGTACAAGCTTATAGATCTAGTTCAACTCTAGTGTAAAGTTATTTGTACTAGGTTATAGAGCTAGTTCAAATCTAGTGTAAAATTATTTGAACTAGATTATGGAGCTAGTTCAACTCTTGTGTAAAATTATTTGAACTAGCTTATAGAGCTAGTTCAACTCTAGTGTAAAATTATTTGTACTAGCCTATAGAGCAAGGTCAACTCTAGTGTAAAATTATTTTTACAAGCTTATAGAGCTAGTTCAACTCTAGTGTAAAATTATTTGAACTAGTTTATAGAGCTAGTTCAACTCTAGTGTAAAAAATTTTGTACTAGGCTATAGAGCTAGTTCAACTCTAGTGTAAAATTATTTGTACAAGCTTATAGAGCTACTTCAACTCTAGTGTAAAATTATTTGAACTAGCTTATAGAGCGAGTTCAACTATAGTGTAAAATTATTTTTACAAGCTTATAGAGCTAGTTCAACTCTGGTGTAAAATTATTTGAACTAGTTTGTAGAGCTAGTTCAACTCTAGTGTAAAAATTTTTGGACTAGGCTATAGAGCTAGTTCAACTCTAGTGTAAAATTATTTGTACTAGGCTATAGAGCTAGTTCAACTCTAGTGTAAAATTATTTGTACAAGCTTATAGAGCTAGTTCAACTCTAGTGTAAAATTATTTGTACTAGGTTAGAGAGCTAGTTCAACTCTGGTGTAAAATTATTTGAACTAGATTATGGAGCTAGTTCAACTCTAGTGTAAAATTATTTGAATTAGCTTATAGAGCTAGTTCAACTCTACTGTAAAATTATTTGTACTAGCCTAGAGAGCAAGGTCAACTCTAGTGTAAATTTTTTTTGTAGAAGCTTATAGAGCTAGTTCAACTCTAGTGTAAAATTTTTTGAACTAGCTTATAGAGCTAGTTCAAATCTAGTGTAAAGTTATTAGAAGTAGCTTACAGAGCTAGTTAAACTCTAGTGTAAAATAATTTGTACTAGACTATAGAGCTAGTTCAACTCTAGTGTAAAATTATTCGTCCAAGCTTATAAAGCTAGTTCAACTCTAGTGTAAAATAATTTGTACTAGGCTATAGAGCTAGTTCAACTCTAGTGTAAAATTATTTGTACAAGCTTATAGATCTAGTTCAACTCTAGTGTAAAGTTATTTGTACTAGGTTATAGAGCTAGTTCAAATCTAGTGTAAAATTATTTGAACTAGATTATGGAGCTAGTTCAACTCTTGTGTAAAATTATTTGAACTAGCTTATAGAGCTAGTTCAACTCTAGTGTAAAATTATTTGTACTAGCCTATAGAGCAAGGTCAACTCTAGTGTAAAATTATTTTTACAAGCTTATAGAGCTAGTTCAACTCTAGTGTAAAATTATTTGAACTAGTTTATAGAGCTAGTTCAACTCTAGTGTAAAAAATTTTGTACTAGGCTATAGAGCTAGTTCAACTCTAGTGTAAAATTATTTGTACAAGCTTATAGAGCTACTTCAACTCTAGTGTAAAATTATTTGAACTAGCTTATAGAGCGAGTTCAACTATAGTGTAAAATTATTTTTACAAGCTTATAGAGCTAGTTCAACTCTAGGGAAAAAGTATTTTTTCTAGCTTATAGAGCTAATTCAACTCTAGTGTAAAAATATTTTTACTAGGCAATAGAGCTAGTTCAACTCTAGGGTAAAATTATGTGTACAAGGCTATAGAGCTAGTTCAACTCTAGTGATACATTATTTGTACAAACTTATAGAGCTACTTCAACTGTAGTGTAAAATTATTTGAACCAGCTTATAAAGCGAGTTTTACTCTAGGGTGAAATTATTTTTACAAGTTTATAGAGCTAGTTCAACTCTAATGTAAAATTATTTGTACTAGGCTATAGAGCTAGTTCAACTCTAGTGTAAAATTATTTGTACTAGGCTATAGAGCTAGTTCAACTCTAGTGTAAAATTATTTTTACGAGCTTATAGAGCTAGTTCAACTCTAGTGTAATATTATTTGTACTAGGCTATAGAGCTAGTTCTACCTTAGTGTAAAATTATTTGTACAAGCTTATAGAGCTAGTTCAACCCTAGTGTAAAATTATTTGGAGTAGCTTACAGAGCTAGTTCAACTCTAGTGTAAAATTATTTGTACTAGACTATACAGCTAGTTCAACTCTAGTGTACAATTATTTGTACAAGCTTATAGAGAGAATTCAACTCTAGTGTAAAATTATTTGTACTAGGCTATAGAGCTAGTTCAACTCTAGCTTAAAATTAGTTGAACTAGATTATAGAGCTAGTTCAAATCTAGTGTTAAATTATTAGAACTAGCTTATAGAGCTAGTTCAACTCTAGTGTAAAATTATTTGTACAAGCTTATAGAGCTAGTTCAACTCTAGTGTAAAATTATTTGTACTAGGCTATAGAGCTAGTTCAACTCTAGTGTAAAATTATTTGTACTAGGCTATAGAGCTAGTTCAACTCTAGTGTAAAATTATTTAAACTAGCTTATAGAGCTAGTTCAACTCAAGTGTAAAATTATTTGAAGTAGCTTATAGAGCTAGTTCAACCCTAGTGTAAAATTATTTGTACAAACTTATAAAGCTAGTTCAACTCTAGTGTAAAAATATTTTAACTAGCTTATAGAGCTAGTTCAACTCTAGTGTAAACTTATTTGAAGTAGCTTATCGAACTAGTTCAAGTCAGGTGTAAAATTATTTGTACTAGATTGTAGAGCTAGTTCAACTCTAGTGTAAAATTATTTGTACAAGCTTATAGAGCTAGTTCAACTCTAGTGTAAAATTATTTGTACTAGGCTATAGAGCTAGTTCAACTCTAGTGTAAACTTATTTGTACTAGGCTATAGAGCTAGTTCAACTCTAGTGTAAAATTATTTGTACAAGCTTATAGAGCTAGTTCAACTCTAGTGTATAGTTATTTGTACTAGGTTATAGAGCTAGTTCAACTCTAGTGTAAAATTATTTGAACTAGATTATGGAGCTAGTTCAACTCTTGTGTAAAATTATTTGATCTAGCTTATAGAGCTAGTTCTACTCTAGTGTAAAATTATTTTTACTAGCCTATAGAGCAAGGTCAACTCTAGTGTAAAATTATTTGTACAAGCTTATAGAGCTAGTTCAACTCTAGTGTGAAATTATTTGAACTAGTTTATAGAGATAGTTCAACTCTAGTGTAAAATTATTTGAAGTAGCCTACAGAGCTAGTTCAACTCTAGTGTAAAATTATTTGTACTAGACTATACAGCTAGTTCAACTCTAGTGTACAATTATTTGCACAAGCTTATAGAGAAAATTCAACTCTAGTGTAAAATTATTTATACTAGGCTATAGAGCTAGTTCAACTCTAGCGTAAAATTAGTTGAACTAGATTATAGAGCTAGTTCAAATCTAGTGTTAAATTATTAGAACTAGCTTATAGAGCTAGTTCAACTCTAGTGTAAAATTATTTGTACAAGCTTATAGAGCTAGTTCAACTCTAGTGTAAAGTTATTCGTACTAGGTTATAGAGCTCGTTCAACTCTAGTGTAAAATTATTTGAACTAGATTATGGAGCTAGTTCAACTCTTGTGTAAAATTATTTGAACTAGCTTATAGAGCTAGTTCAACTCTAGTGTAAAATTATTTGTACTAGCCTATAGAGCAAGGTCAACTATAGTGTAAAATTATTTTTACAAGCTTATAGAGCTAGTTCAACTCTGGTGTAAAATTATTTGAACTAGTTTGTAGAGCTAGTTCAACTCTAGTGTAAAAATTTTTGGACTAGGCTATAGAGCTAGTTCAACTCTAGTGTAAAATTATTTGTACTAGGCTATAGAGCTAGTTCAACTCTAGTGTAAAATTATTTGTACAAGCTTATAGATCTAGTTCAACTCTAGTGTAAAGTTATTTGTACTAGGTTATAGAGCTAGTTCAAATCTAGTGTAAAATTATTTGAACTAGATTATGGAGCTAGTTCAACTCTTGTGTAAAATTATTTGAACTAGCTTATAGAGCTAGTTCAACTCTAGTGTAAAATTATTTGTACTAGCCTATAGAGCAAGGTCAACTCTAGTGTAAAATTATTTTTACAAGCTTATAGAGCTAGTTCAACTCTAGTGTAAAATTATTTGAACTAGTTTATAGAGCTAGTTCAACTCTAGTGTAAAAAATTTTGTACTAGGCTATAGAGCTAGTTCAACTCTAGTGTAAAATTATTTGTACAAGCTTATAGAGCTACTTCAACTCTAGTGTAAAATTATTTGAACTAGCTTATAGAGCGAGTTCAACTATAGTGTAAAATTATTTTTACAAGCTTATAGAGCTAGTTCAACTCTAGGGAAAAAGTATTTTTTCTAGCTTATAGAGCTAATTCAACTCTAGTGTAAAAATATTTTTACTAGGCAATAGAGCTAGTTCAACTCTAGGGTAAAATTATGTGTACAAGGCTATAGAGCTAGTTCAACTCTAGTGATACATTATTTGTACAAACTTATAGAGCTACTTCAACTGTAGTGTAAAATTATTTGAACCAGCTTATAAAGCGAGTTTTACTCTAGGGTGAAATTATTTTTACAAGTTTATAGAGCTAGTTCAACTCTAATGTAAAATTATTTGTACTAGGCTATAGAGCTAGTTCAACTCTAGTGTAAAATTATTTGTACTAGGCTATAGAGCTAGTTCAACTCTAGTGTAAAATTATTTTTACGAGCTTATAGAGCTAGTTCAACTCTAGTGTAATATTATTTGTACTAGGCTATAGAGCTAGTTCTACCTTAGTGTAAAATTATTTGTACAAGCTTATAGAGCTAGTTCAACCCTAGTGTAAAATTATTTGGAGTAGCTTACAGAGCTAGTTCAACTCTAGTGTAAAATTATTTGTACTAGACTATACAGCTAGTTCAACTCTAGTGTACAATTATTTGTACAAGCTTATAGAGAGAATTCAACTCTAGTGTAAAATTATTTGTACTAGGCTATAGAGCTAGTTCAACTCTAGCTTAAAATTAGTTGAACTAGATTATAGAGCTAGTTCAAATCTAGTGTTAAATTATTAGAACTAGCTTATAGAGCTAGTTCAACTCTAGTGTAAAATTATTTGTACAAGCTTATAGAGCTAGTTCAACTCTAGTGTAAAATTATTTGTACTAGGCTATAGAGCTAGTTCAACTCTAGTGTAAAATTATTTGTACAAGCTTATAGAGCTAGTTCAACTCTAGTGTAAAATAATTTGTACTAGGCTATAGAGCTAGTTCAACTCTAGTGTAAAATTATTTGTACAAGCTTATAGAGCTAGTTCAACTCTAGTGTAAAGTTATTCGTACTAGGTTATAGAGCTCGTTCAACTCTAGTGTAAAATTATTTGAACTAGATTATGGAGCTAGTTCAACTCTTGTGTAAAATTATTTGAACTAGCTTATAGAGCTAGTTCAACTCTAGTGTAAAATTATTTGTACTAGCCTATAGAGCAAGGTCAACTATAGTGTAAAATTATTTTTACAAGCTTATAGAGCTAGTTCAACTCTGGTGTAAAATTATTTGTACTAGGCTATAGAGCTAGTTCTACCTTAGTGTAAAATTATTTGTACAAGCTTATAGAGCTAGTTCAACCCTAGTGTAAAATTATTTGGAGTAGCTTACAGAGCTAGTTCAACTCTAGTGTAAAATTATTTGTACTAGACTATACAGCTAGTTCAACTCTAGTGTACAATTATTTGTACAAGCTTATAGAGAGAATTCAACTCTAGTGTAAAATTATTTGTACTAGGCTATAGAGCTAGTTCAACTCTAGCTTAAAATTAGTTGAACTAGATTATAGAGCTAGTTCAAATCTAGTGTTAAATTATTAGAACTAGCTTATAGAGCTAGTTCAACTCTAGTGTAAAATTATTTGTACAAGCTTATAGATCTAGTTCAAGTCAGGTGTAAAATTATTTGTACAAGCTTATAGAGCTAGTTCAACTCTACTGCAAAATTATTTGAACTAGCTTATAGAGCTAGTTCAACTCAAGTGTAAAATTATTTGAAGTAGCTTATAGAGCTAGTTCAACTCTAGTGTAAAATTATTTGTACAAACATATAAAGCTAGTTCAACTCTAGTGTAAAATTATTTTAACTAGCTTATAGAGCTAGTTCAACTCTAGTGTAAAATTATTTGTACTAGGCTATAGAGCTAGTTCAACTCTAGTGTAAAATTATGTGTACAAGGCTATAGAGCTAGTTCAACTCTAGTGATACATAATTTGTACAAACTTATAGAGCTACTTCAACTGTAGTGTAAAATTATTTGAACCAACTTATAGAGCGAGTTTTACTCTAGTGTGAAATTATTTTTACAAGTTTATAGAGCTAGTTCAACTCTAATGTAAAATTATTTGTACTAGTCTATAGAGCTAGTTCAACTCTAGTGTAAAATTATTTGTACTAGGCTATAGAGCTAGTTCAACCCTAGTGTAAAATAATTTGTACAAGCTTATAGAGCTAGTTCAACTCTAGTGTACAATTATTTGTACAAGCTTATAGAGAGAATTCAACTCTAGTGTAAAATTATTTGTACTAGGATATAGAGCTAGTTCAACTCTAGTGTAAAATTATTTGAACTGGATTATAGAGCTAGTTCGACTCTAGTGTCAAATTATTTGAACTAGCTTATAGAGCTAGTTCAACTCTAGTGTAAAATTATTTATCCTAGCCTATAGAGCAAGGTCAACTCTAGTGTAAAATTATTTGTACAAGCTTATAGAGCTAGTTCAATTCTACTGCAAAATTATTTGAACTAGCTTATAGAGCTAGTTCAACTCAAGTGTAAAATTATTTGAAGTTGCTTATAGAGCTAGTTCAACTCTAGTGTAAAATTATTTGAACTAGCTGATAGAGCTAGTTAAACTCTAGTGTAACAAAATTTGTACTAGGCTATAGAGCTAGTTCAACACTAGTGTAAAATTATTTGTACTAGGCTATAGAGCAAGTTCAACTCTAGTGTAAAATAATTTTAACTAGCTTATAGAGCTAGTTCAACTCTAGTGTAAAATTATTTGTACTAGACTATAGAGCTAGTTCAACTCTAGTGTAAAATTATTTGTACAAGCTTATAGAGAGAATTCAACTGTAGTGTAAAATTATTTGTACTAGGCTATAGAGCTAGTTCAACTCTAGTGTAAAATTATTTGAACTAGATTATAGAGCTAGTTCAACTCTAGTGTAAAATTATTTGTACTAGGGTATAGAGCTAGTTCAACTCTAGTGTAAAATTATTTATACTAGCCTATAGATCAAGGTCAACTCTAGTGTAAAATTATTTGTACAAGCTAATAGAGCTAGTTCAACTCTACTGTAAAATTATTTGAACTAGCTTATAGAGCTAGTTCAACTCTAGTGTGAAATTATTTGTACTAGACTATAGAGCTAGTTCAACTCTAGTGTAAAATTATTTGTAGAAACTTATAAAGCTAGTTCAACTCTAGTGTAAAATTATTTGAACTAGCTTATAGAGCTAGTTCAACTCTAGTGATACATTATTCGTACAAACTTATAGAGCTACTTCAACTGTAGTGTAAAATTATTTGAACCAGCTTATGGAGCGAGTTTTACTCTAGTGTGAAATTATTTTTACAAGTTTATAGAGCTAGTTCAACTCTAGTGTAAAATTATTGTTACTAGGCTATAGAGCTAGTTCAACTCTAGTGTAAAATTATTTGTACAAGCTTATAGAGCTAGTTCAACTCTAGTGTAAAATTGTTTGTACTAGGCTATAGAGCTAGTTCAACTCTAGTGCAAAATTATTTGTACAAGCTTATAGAGCTAGTTCAACTCTAGTGTAAAATTATTTGTACTAGGTTAGAGAGCTAGTTCTACTCTGGCGTAAAATTATTTGAACTAGATTATGGAGCTAGTTCAACTCTAGTGTAAAATTATTTGAATTAGCTTATAGAGCTAGTTCAACTCTAGTGTAAAATTATTTGTACTAGCCTATACAGCAAGGTCAAGTCTTGTGTAAATTTTTTTGTAGAAGCTTATAGAGCTAGTTCAACTCTAGTGTAATTTTTTTTGAACTAGCTTACAGAGCTAGTTAAACTCTAGTGTAAAATTATTTGTACTAGACAATAGAGCTAGTTCAACTCTAGTGTAAAATTATTTGCACAAGCTTATAGAGCTAGTTCAACTCTAGTGTAAAATTATTTGTACTAGGCTATAGAGCTAGTTCAACTCTAGTGTAAATTTATTTGAAGTAGATTATAGAGCTAGTTCAATTCTGGTGTAAAATTATTTGAACTAGCTTATAGAGCTAATTCAACTCTAGTGTAAAATTATTTGTACTAGCCTGTAGAGCAAGGTCAACTCTAGTGTAAAATTATTTGTACAAGCTTATAGAGCTAGTTCAACTCTAGTGTAAAATTATTTGAACTAGTTTATAGAGCTAGTTCAACTCTAGTGTAAAATTATTTGAACTAGCTTATAGAGCTAGTTCAACTCTAGTGTAAAATTATTTATACTAGCCTATAGAGCAAGGTCAACTCTAGTGTAAAATTATTTGTACAAGCTTATAGAGCTAGTTCAACTCTACTGTAAAATTATTTGAACTAGCTTATGAGCTAGTTCAACTCTAGTGTAAAATTATTTGTACTAGACTATAGAGCTAGTTCAACTCTAGTGTAAAATTATTTGTACAAACTTATAAAGCTAGTTCAACTCTACTGTAAAATTATTTGAACTAGCTTATAGAGCTAGTTCAACTCTAGTGATACATTATTTGCACAAACTTATAGAGCTACTTCAATTGTAGTGTAAAATTATTTGAACCAGCTTATGGAGCGAGTTTTACTCTAGTGTGAAATTATTTTTACAAGTTTATAGAGCTAGTTCAACTCTAGTGTAAAATTATTTGTACTAGGCTATAGAGCTAGTTCAACTCTAGTGTAAAATTATTGTTAGTAGGCTATAGAGCTAGTTCAACTCTAGTGTAAAATTATTTGTACAAGCTTATAGAGCTAGTTCAACTCTAGTGTAAAAATATTTGTACTAGGCTATAGAGCTAGTTCAACTCTAGTGTAAAATTATTTGTACAAGCTTATAGAGCTAGTTGAAGTCTAGTGTAAAATTATTTGTACTAGGCTATAGAGCTAGTTCAACTCTAGTGTAAAATTATTTGTACAAGCTTATAGAGCTAGTTCAACTCTAGTGTAAAATTATTTGTACTAGGTTAGAGAGCTAGTTCAACTCTGGTGTAAAATTATTTGAACTAGATTATGGAGCTAGTTCAACTCTAGTGTAAAATTATTTGTACTAGGTTAGAGAGCTAGTTCTACTCTGGCGTAAAATTATTTGAACTAGATTATGGAGCTAGTTCAACTCTAGTGTAAAATTATTTGAATTAGCTTATAGAGCTAGTTCAACTCTAGTGTAAAATTATTTGTACTAGCCTATAGAGCAAGGTCAAGTCTAGTGTAATTTTTTTTGTAGAAGCTTATAGAGCTAGTTCAACTCTAGTGTAAAATTATTTGAACTAGCTTATAAAGCTAGTTCAACTCTAGTGCAAAATTGTTTGAAGTAGCTTATAGACCTAGTTCAAGTCTAGTGTAAAATTATTTGTACAAGCTTATAGAGCTAGTTCAACTCTAGTGTAAAATTATTTGTACTAGGCTATAGAGCTAGTTCAACTCTAGTGTAAAATTATTTGAAGTAGATTATAGAGCTAGTTCAATTCTGGTGTAAGATTATTTGAACTAGCTTATAGAGCTAATTCAACTCTAGTGTAAAATTATTTGTACTAGCCTATAGAGCAAGGTCAACTCTAGTGTAAAATTATTTGTACAAGCTTATAGAGCTAGTTCAACTCTACTGTAAAATTATTTGAACTAGCTTATAGAGCTAGTTCAACTCTAGTGTAAAATTATTTGTACTAGACTATAGAGCTAGTTCAACTCTAGTGTAAAATTATTTGTACAAACTTATAAAGCTAGTTCAATTCTAGTGTAAAATTATTTGAACTAGCTTATAGAGCTTGTTCAACTCTAGTGATACATTATTTGCACAAACTCATAGAGCTACTTCAACTGTAGTGTAAAATTATTTGAACCAGCTTATGGAGCGAGTTTTACTCTAGTGTGAAATTATTTTTACAAGTTTATAGAGCTAGTTCAACTCTAGTGTAAAATTATTTGTACTAGGCTATAGAGCTAGTTCAACTATAGTGTAAAATTATTGTTAGTAGGCTATAGAGCTAGTTCAACTCTAGTGTAAAATTATTTGTACAAGATTATAGAGCTAGTTCAACTCTAGTGTAAAATTATTTGTACTAGGCTATAGAGCTAGTTCAACTCTAGTGTAAAATTATTTGTACAAGCTTATAGAGCTAGTTGAAGTCTAGTGTAAAATTATTTGTACTAGGCTATAGAGCTAGTTCAACTCTAGTGTAAAATTATTTGTACAAGCTTATAGAGCTAGTTCAACTCTAGTGTAAAATTATTTGTACTAGGTTAGAGAGCTAGTTCAACTCTGGTGTAAAATTATTTGAACTAGATTATGGAGCTAGTTCAACTCTAGTGTAAAATTATTTGAATTAGCTTATAGAGCTAGTTCAACGCTAGTGTAAAATTATTTGTACTAGGTTATAGAGCTAGTTCAACTCTGGTGTAAAATTATTTGAACTAGATTATGGAGCTAGTTCAACTCTAGTGTAAAATTATTTGAATTAGCTTATAGAGCTAGTTCAACTCTAGTGTAAAATTATTTGTACTAGCCTATAGAGCAAGGTCAACTCTAGTGTAAATTTTTTTGTAGAAGCTTATAGAGCTAGTTCAACTCTAGTGTAAATTTTTTTGAACTAGCTTATAGAGCTAGTTCAACTCTACTGTAAAATTATTAGAAGTAGCTTACAGAGCTAGTTCAACTCTAGTGTAAAATTATTTGTACAAGCTTATAGAGCTAGTTCAACTCTAGTGTAAAATTATTTGTACTAGGTTAGAGAGCTAGTTCAACTCTGGTGTAAAATTATTTGAACTAGATTATGGAGCTAGTTCAACTCTAGTGTAAAATTATTAGAATTAGCTTATAGAGCTAGTTCAACTCTAGTGTAAAATTATTTGTACTAGGTTAGAGAGCTAGTTCTACTCTGGCGTAAAATTATTTGAACTAGATTATGGAGCTAGTTCAACTCTAGTGTAAAATTATTTGTACAAGCTTATAGAGCTAGTTGAAGTCTAGTGTAAAATTATTTGTACTAGGCTATCGAGCTAGTTCAACTCTAGTGTAAAATTATTTGAAGTAGATTATAGAGCTAGTTCAATTCTAGTGTAAAATTATTTGAACCAGCTTATAGAGCTAGTTCAACTTTAGTGTAAAATTATTTGTACTAGCCTATAGAGCAAGGTCAACTCTAGTGTAAAATTATTTGTACAAGCTTATAGAGCTAGTTCAACTCTAGTGTTAAATTATTTGAACTAGCTTATAGAGCTAGTTCAACTCCAGTGTAAAATTATTTGAAGTAGATTATAGAGCTAGTTCAATTCTAGTGTAAAATTATTTGAACTAGCTTATAGTGCTAGTTCAACTCTAGTGTAAAATTATTTGTACTAGCCTATAGAGCAAGGTCAACTCTAGTGTAAAATTATTTGTACAAGCTTATAGAGCTAGTTCAACTCTAGTGTAAAATTATTTGAACTAGCTTATAGAGTGTGTTTTACTCTAGTGTGAAATTATTTTTACAAGTTTATAGAGCTAGTTCAAGTCTAGAGTAAATTTATTTGTACTAGGCTATAGAGCTAGTTCAACTCTAGTGTAAAATTATTTGTACTAGGCTGTAGAGCTAGTTCAACTCTAGTGTAAAATTATTTTGACTAGCTTATAGAGCTAGTTCAACTCTAGTGTAAAAATATTTGTACTAGGCTATAGAGCTAGTTCAACTCTATTGTAAAATTATTATTTGTACTAGGCTATAGACCTAGTTCAACTCTAGTGTAAAATTATTTGAACTAGCTTATAAAGCTAGTTCAACTCTAGTGCAAAATTGTTTGAAGTAGCTTATAGACCTAGTTCAAGTCTAGTGTAAAATTATTTGTACTAGATTATAGAGCTAGTTCAACTCTAGTGTAAAATTATTTGTAATAGCCTATAGAGCAAGGTCAACTATAGTGTAAAATTATTTGTACCAGCTTATAGAGCTAGTTCAACTCTAGTGTAAAATTATTTGAACTAGTTTATAGAGCTAGTTCAACTCTAGTGTAAAATTTTTTGTACTAGGCTATAGAGCTAGTTCAACTCTAGTGTACAATTATTTGTACAAGCTTATAGAGCTATTTCAACTCTAGTGTAAAATTATTTGAACTAGCTTATAGAGCGAGTTCAACTATAGTGTAAAATTATTTTTACAAGCTTATAGAGCTAGTTCAACTCTACTGTAAAATTATTTGTACTAGGCTATAGAGCTAGTCCAACTCTAGTGTAAAATTATTTGTACTAGGCTATAGAGCTAGTTCAACTCTAGGGTAAAATTAATTTTTCTAGCTTATAGAGCTAGTTCAACTCTAGTGTAAAAATATTTGTACTAGGCTATAGAGCTAGTTCAACTCTAGTGATACATTATTTGTACAAACTTACAGAGCTACTTCAACTGTAGTGTAAAATTATTTGAACCAGCTTATAGAGCGAGTTTTACTCCAGTGTGAAATTATTTTTACAAGTTTATAGAGCTAGTTCAACTCTAATGTAAAATTATTTGTACTAGGCTATAGAGCTAGTTCAACTCTAGTGTAAAATTATTTGTACTAGGCTATAGAGCTAGTTCAACTCTAGTGTAAAATTATTTGTACAAGCTTATAGGGCTAGTTCAACTCTGGTGTAAAATTATTTGTACTAGGCTATAGAGCTAGTTCAAGTCAATTCTAAAATTATTTGTACTAGATTATAGAGCTAGATCAACTCTAGTGTAAAATTATTTGTACAAGCTTATAGAGCTAGTTCAACTCTAGTGTAAAATTATTTGTACTAGGCTATAGAGCTAGTTCAACTCTAGTGTAAAATTATTTGTACAAGCTTATAGAGCTAGTTCAACTCTAGTGTAAAATTATTTGTACTAGGCTATAGACCTAGTTCAACTCTAGTGTAAAATTATTTGAACTAGCTTATAAAGCTAGTTCAACTCTAGTGCAAAATTATTTGTACAAGCTTATAGAGCTAGTTCAACTCTAGTGTTAAATTATTTGAACTAGCTTATAGAGCTAGTTCAACTCCAGTGTAAAATTATTTGTAGTAGATTATAGAGCTAGTTCAATTCTAGTGTAAAATTATTTGAACTAGCTTATAGTGCTAGTTCAACTCTAGTGTAAAATTATTTGTACTAGCCTATAGAGCAAGGTCAACTCTACTGTAAAATTATTTGTACAAGCTTATAGAGCTAGTTCAACTCTAGTGTAAAATTATTTGAACTAGCTTATAGAGTGTGTTTTACTCTAGTGTGAAATTATTTTTACAAGTTTATAGAGCTAGTTCAAGTCTAGTGTAAATTTATTTGTACTAGGCTATAGAGCTAGTTCAACTCAAGTGTAAAATTATTTGTACTAGGCTGTAGAGCTAGTTCAACTCTAGTGTAAAATTATTTTGACTAGCTTATAGAGCTTGTTCAACTCTAGTGTAAAAATATTTGTACTAGGTTATAGAGCTAGTTCAACTCTATTGTAAAATTATTATTTGTACTAGGCTATAGACCTAGTTCAACTCTAGTGTAAAATTATTTGAACTAGCTTATAAAGCTAGTTCAACTCTAGTGCAAAATTGTTTGAAGTAGCTTATAGACCTAGTTCAAGTCTAGTGTAAAATTATTTGTACTAGATTATAGAGCTAGTTCAACTCTAGTGTAAAATTATTTGTAATAGCCTATAGAGCAAGGTCAACTATAGTGTAAAATTATTTGTACAAGCTTATAGAGCTAGTTCAACTCTAGTGTAAAATTATTTGAACTAGTTTATAGAGCTAGTTCAACTCTAGTGTAAAAAATTTTGTACTAGGCTATAGAGCTAGTTCAACTCTAGTGTAAAATTATTTGTACAAGCTTATAGAGCTATTTCAACTCTAGTGTAAAATTATATGAACTAGCTTATAGAGCGAGTTCAACTATAGTGTAAAATTATTTTTACAAGCTTATAGAGCAAGGTCAACTCTAGTGCAAAATTGTTTGAAGTAGCTTATAGACCTAGTTCAAGTCTAGTGTAAAATTATTTGTACTAGATTATAGAGCTAGTTCAACTCTAGTGTAAAATTATTTGTAATAGCCTATAGAGCAAGGTCAACTATAGTGTAAAATTATTTGTACCAGCTTATAGAGCTAGTTCAACTCTAGTGTAAAATTATTTGAACTAGTTTATAGAGCTAGTTCAACTCTAGTGTAAAATTTTTTGTACTAGGCTATAGAGCTAGTTCAACTCTAGTGTAAAATTATTTGTACAAGCTTATAGAGCTATTTCAACTCTAGTGTAAAATTATTTGAACTAGCTTATAGAGCGAGTTCAACTATAGTGTAAAATTATTTTTACAAGCTTATAGAGCTAGTTCAACTCTACTGTAAAATTATTTGTACTAGGCTATAGAGCTAGTCCAACTCTAGTGTAAAATTATTTGTACTAGGCTATAGAGCTAGTTCAACTCTAGGGTAAAATTAATTTTTCTAGCTTATAGAGCTAGTTCAACTCTAGTGTAAAAATATTTGTACTAGGCTATAGAGCTAGTTCAACTCTAGTGATACATTATTTGTACAAACTTACAGAGCTACTTCAACTGTAGTGTAAAATTATTTGAACCAGCTTATAGAGCGAGTTTTACTCCAGTGTGAAATTATTTTTACAAGTTTATAGAGCTAGTTCAACTCTAATGTAAAATTATTTGTACTAGGCTATAGAGCTAGTTCAACTCTAGTGTAAAATTATTTGTACTAGGCTATAGAGCTAGTTCAACTCTAGTGTAAAATTATTTGTACAAGCTTATAGGGCTAGTTCAACTCTGGTGTAAAATTATTTGTACTAGGCTATAGAGCTAGTTCAAGTCAATTCTAAAATTATTTGTACTAGATTATAGAGCTAGATCAACTCTAGTGTAAAATTATTTGTACAAGCTTATAGAGCTAGTTCAACTCTAGTGTAAAATTATTTGTACTAGGCTATAGAGCTAGTTCAACTCTAGTGGAAAATTATTTGTACAAGCTTATAGAGCTAGTTCAACTCTAGTGTAAAATTATTTGTACTAGGCTATAGACCTAGTTCAACTCTAGTGTAAAATTATTTGAACTAGCTTATAAAGCTAGTTCAACTCTAGTGCAAAATTATTTGTACAAGCTTATAGAGCTAGTTCAACTCTAGTGTTAAATTATTTGAACTAGCTTATAGAGCTAGTTCAACTCCAGTGTAAAATTATTTGTAGTAGATTATAGAGCTAGTTCAATTCTAGTGTAAAATTATTTGAACTAGCTTATAGTGCTAGTTCAACTCTAGTGTAAAATTATTTGTACTAGCCTATAGAGCAAGGTCAACTCTACTGTAAAATTATTTGTACAAGCTTATAGAGCTAGTTCAACTCTAGTGTAAAATTATTTGAACTAGCTTATAGAGTGTGTTTTACTCTAGTGTGAAATTATTTTTACAAGTTTATAGAGCTAGTTCAAGTCTAGTGTAAATTTATTTGTACTAGGCTATAGAGCTAGTTCAACTCAAGTGTAAAATTATTTGTACTAGGCTGTAGAGCTAGTTCAACTCTAGTGTAAAATTATTTTGACTAGCTTATAGAGCTAGTTCAACTCTAGTGTAAAAATATTTGTACTAGGCTATAGAGCTAGTTCAACTCTATTGTAAAATTATTATTTGTACTAGGCTATAGACCTAGTTCAACTCTAGTGTAAAATTATTTGAACTAGCTTATAAAGCTAGTTCAACTCTAGTGCAAAATTGTTTGAAGTAGCTTATAGACCTAGTTCAAGTCTAGTGTAAAATTATTTGTACTAGATTATAGAGCTAGTTCAACTCTAGTGTAAAATTATTTGTAATAGCCTATAGAGCAAGGTCAACTATAGTGTAAAATTATTTGTACAAGCTTATAGAGCTAGTTCAACTCTAGTGTAAAATTATTTGAACTAGTTTATAGAGCTAGTTCAACTCTAGTGTAAAAATTTTTGTACTAGGCTATAGAGCTAGTTCAACTCTAGTGTAAAATTATTTGTACAAGCTTATAGAGCTATTTCAACTCTAGTGTAAAATTATATGAACTAGCTTATAGAGCGAGTTCAACTATAGTGTAAAATTATTTTTACAAGCTTATAGAGCTAGTTCAACTCTACTGTAAAATTATTTGTACTAGGCTATAGAGCTAGTCCAACTCTAGTGTAAAATTATTTGTACTAGGCTATAGAGCTAGTTCAACTCTAGGGTAAAATTAATTTTTCTAGCTTATAGAGCTAGTTCAACTCTAGTGTAAAAATATTTGTACTAGGCTATAGAGCTAGTTCAACTCTAGTGATACATTATTTGTACAAACTTACAGAGCTACTTCAACTGTGGTGTAAAATTATTTGAACCAGCTTATAGAGCGAGTTTTACTCCAGTGTGAAATTATTTTTACAAGTTTATAGAGCTAGTTCAACTCTAATGTAAAATTATTTGTACTAGGCTATAGAGCTAGTTCAACTCTAGTGTAAAATTATTTGTACTAGGCTATAGAGCTAGTTCAACTCTAGTGTAAAATTATTTATACAAGCTTATAGGGCTAGTTCAAGTCTGGTGTAAAATTATTTGTACTAGGCTATAGAGCTAGTTCAAGTCAATTCTAAAATTATTTGTACTAGATTATAGAGCTAGATCAACTCTAGTGTAAAATTATTTGTACAAGCTTATAGAGCTAGTTCAACTCTAGTGTAAAATTATTTGTACTAGGCTATAGAGCTAGTTCAACTCTAGTGTAAAATTATTTGTACAAGCTTATAGAGCTAGTTCAACTCTAGTGTAAAATTATTTGTACTAGGCTATAGACCTAGTTCAACTCTAGTGTAAAATTATTTGAACTAGCTTATAAAGCTAGTTCAACTCTAGTGCAAAATTGTTTGAAGTAGCTTATAGACCTAGTTCAAGTCTAGTGTAAAATTATTTGTACTAGATTATAGAGCTAGTTCAACTCTAGTGTAAAATTATTTGTAATAGCCTATAGAGCAAGGTCAACTATAGTGTAAAATTATTTGTACAAGCTTATAGAGCTAGTTCAACTCTAGTATAAAATTATTTGAACTAGTTTATAGAGCTAGTTCAACTCTAGTGTAAATAATTTTGTACTAGGCTATAGAGCTAGTTCAACTCGAGTGTAAAATTATTTGTACAAGCTTATAGAGCTACTTCAACTCTAGTGTAAAATTATTTGAACTAGCTTATAGAGCGAGTTCAACTATAGCGTAAAATTATTTTTACAAGCTTATAGAGCTAGTTCAACTCTACTGTAAAATTATTTGTACTAGGCTATAGAGCTAGTCCAACTCTAGTGTAAAATTATTTGTACTAGGCTATAGAGCTAGTTCAACTCTAGGGTAAAATTAATTTTTCTAGCTTATAGAGCTAGTTCAACTCTAGTGTAAAAATATTTGTACTAGGCTATAGAGCTAGTTCAACTCTAGTGATACATTATTTGTACAAACTTATAGAGCTACTTCAACTGTAGTGTAAAATTATTTGAACCAGCTTATAGAGCGAGTTTTACTCCAGTGTGAAATTATTTTTACAAGTTTATAGAGCTAGTTCAACTCTAATGTAAAATTATTTGTACTAGGCTATAGAGCTAGTTCAACTCTAGTGTAAAATTATTTGTACTAGGCTATAGAGCTAGTTCAACTCTAGTGTAAAATTATTTGTACAAGCTTATAGGGCTAGTTCAACTCTGGTGTAAAATTATTTGTACTAGGCTATAGAGCTAGTTCAAGTCAATTCTAAAATTATTTGTACTAGATTATAGAGCTAGATCAACTCTAGTGTAAAATTATTTGTACAAGCTTATAGAGCTAGATCAACTCTAGTGTAAAATTATTTGTACAAGCTTATAGAGCTAGTTCAACTCTAGTGCAAAATTATTTGTACAAGCTTATAGAGCTAGTTCAACTCTAGTGTAAAATTATTTGAACTAGCTTATAGAGTGTGTTTTACTCTAGTGTGAAATTATTTTTACAAGTTTATAGAGCTAGTTCAAGTCTAGTGTAAATTTATTTGTACTAGGCTATAGAGCTAGTTCAACTCAAGTGTAAAATTATTTGTACTAGGCTGTAGAGCTAGTTCAACTCTAGTGTAAAATTATTTTGACTAGCTTATAGAGCTAGTTCAACTCTAGTGTAAAAATATTTGTACTAGGCTATAGAGCTAGTTCAACTCTATTTTAAAATTATTATTTGTACTAGGCTATAGACCTAGTTCAACTCTAGTGTAAAATTATTTGAACTAGCTTATAAAGCTAGTTCAACTCTAGTGCAAAATTGTTTGAAGTAGCTTATAGACCTAGTTCAAGTCTAGTGTAAAATTATTTGTACTAGATTATAGAGCTAGTTCAACTCTAGTGTAAAATTATTTGTAATAGCCTATAGAGCAAGGTCAACTATAGTGTAAAATTATTTGTACAAGCTTATAGAGCTAGTTCAACTCTAGTGTAAAATTATTTGAACTAGTTTATAGAGCTAGTTCAACTCTAGTGTAAAAATTTTTGTACTAGGTTATAGAGCTAGTTCAACTCTAGTGTAAAATTATTTGTACAAGCTTATAGAGCTATTTCAACTCTAGTGTAAAATTATATGAACTAGCTTATAGAGCGAGTTCAACTATAGTGTAAAATTATTTTTACAAGCTTATAGAGCTAGTTCAACTCTACTGTAAAATTATTTGTACTAGGCTATAGAGCTAGTCCAACTCTAGTGTAAAATTATTTGTACTAGGCTATAGAGCTAGTTCAACTCTAGGGTAAAATTAATTTTTCTAGCTTATAGAGCTAGTTCAACTCTAGTGTAAAAATATTTGTACTAGGCTATAGAGCTAGTTCAACTCTAGTGATACATTATTTGTACAAACTTACAGAGCTACTTCAACTGTAGTGTAAAATTATTTGAACCAGCTTATAGAGCGAGTTTTACTCCAGTGTGAAATTATTTTTACAAGTTTATAGAGCTAGTTCAACTCTAATGTAAAATTATTTGTACTAGGCTATAGAGCTAGTTCAACTCTAGTGTAAAATTATTTGTACTAGGCTATAGAGCTAGTTCAACTCTAGTGTAAAATTATTTGTACAAGCTTATAGGGCTAGTTCAACTCTGGTGTAAAATTATTTGTACTAGGCTATAGAGCTAGTTCAAGTCAATTCTAAAATTATTTGTACTAGATTATAGAGCTAGATCAACTCTAGTGTAAAATTATTTGTACAAGCTTATAGAGCTAGATCAACTCTAGTGTAAAATTATTTGTACAAGCTTATAGAGCTAGTTCAACTCTAGTGCAAAATTATTTGTACAAGCTTATAGAGCTAGTTCAACTCTAGTGTTAAATTATTTGAACTAGCTTATAGAGCTAGTTCAACTCCAGTGTAATATTATTTGAAGTAGATTATAGAGCTAGTTCAATTCTAGTGTAAAATTATTTGAACTAGCTTATAGTGCTAGTTCAACTCTAGTGTAAAATTATTTGTACTAGCCTATAGAGCAAGGTCAACTCTACTGTAAAATTATTTGTACAAGCTTATAGAGCTAGTTCAACTCTAGTGTAAAATTATTTGAACTAGCTTATAGAGTGTGTTTTACTCTAGTGTGAAATTATTTTTACAAGTTTATAGAGCTAGTTCATGTCTAGTGTAAATTTATTTGTACTAGGCTATAGAGCTAGTTCAACTCTAGTGTAAAATTATTTGTACTAGGCTGTAGAGCTAGTTCAACTCTAGTGTAAAATTATTTTGACTAGCTTATAGAGCTAGTTCAACTCTAGTGTAAAAATATTTGTACTAGGCTATAGAGCTAGTTCAACTCTATTGTAAAATTATTATTTGTACTAGGCTATAGACCTAGTTCAACTCTAGTGTAAAATTATTTGAACTAGCTTATAAAGCTAGTTCAACTCTAGTGCAAAATTGTTTGAAGTAGCTTATAGACCTAGTTCAAGTCTAGTGTAAAATTATTTGTACTAGATTATAGAGCTAGTTCAACTCTAGTGTAAAATTATTTGTAATAGCCTATAGAGCAAGTTCAACTATAGTGTAAAATTATTTGTACAAGCTTATAGAGCTAGTTCAACTCTAGTGTAAAATTATTTGAACTAGTTTATAGAGCTAGTTCAACTCTAGTGTAAAAATTTTTGTACTAGGCTATAGAGCTAGTTCAACTCTAGTGTAAAATTATTTGTACAAGCTTATAGAGCTATTTCAACTCTAGTGTAAAATTATTTGAACTAGCTTATAGAGCGAGTTCAACTATAGTGTAAAATTATTTTTACAAGCTTATAGAGCTAGTTCAACTCTACTGTAAAATTATTTGTACTAGGCTATAGAGCTAGTCCAACTCTAGTGTAAAATTATTTGTACTAGGCTATAGAGCTAGTTCAACTCTAGGGTAAAATTAATTTTTCTAGCTTATAGAGCTAGTTCAACTCTAGTGTAAAAATATTTGTACTAGGCTATAGAGCTAGTTCAACTCTAGTGATACATTATTTGTACAAACATACAGAGCTACTTCAACTGTAGTGTAAAATTATTTGAACCAGCTTATAGAGCGAGTTTTACTCCAGTGTGAAATTATTTTTACAAGTTTATAGAGCTAGTTCAACTCTAATGTAAAATTATTTGTACTAGGCTATAGAGCTAGTTCAACTCTAGTGTAAAATTATTTGTACTAGGCTATAGAGCTAGTTCAACTCTAGTGTAAAATTATTTGTACAAGCTTATAGGGCTAGTTCAACTCTGGTGTAAAATTATTTGTACTAGGCTATAGAGCTAGTTCAAGTCAATTCTAAAATTATTTGTACTAGATTATAGAGCTAGATCAACTCTAGTGTAAAATTATTTGTACAAGCTTATAGAGCTAGTTCAACTCTAGTGTAAAAGTATTTGTACTAGGCTATAGAGCTAGTTCAACTCTAGTGTAAAATTATTTGTACAAGCTTATAGAGCTAGTTCAACTCTAGTGTAAAATTATTTGTACTAGGCTATAGACCTAGTTCAACTCTAGTGTAAAATTATTTGAACTAGCTTATAAAGCTAGTTCAACTCTAGTGCAAAATTGTTTGAAGTAGCTTATAGACCTAGTTCAAGTCTAGTGTAAAATTATTTGTACTAGATTATAGAGCTAGTTCAACTCTAGTGTAAAATTATTTGTAATAGCCTATAGAGCAAGGTCAACTATAGTGTAAAATTATTTGTACAAGCTTATAGAGCTAGTTCAACTCTAGTATAAAATTATTTGAACTAGTTTATAGAGCTAGTTCAACTCTAGTGTAAAAAATTTTGTACTAGGCTATAGAGCTAGTTCAACTCGAGTGTAAAATTATTTGTACAAGCTTATAGAGCTACTTCAACTCTAGTGTAAAATTATTTGAACTAGCTTATAGAGCGAGTTCAACTATAGCGTAAAATTATTTTTACAAGCTTATAGAGCTAGTTCAACTCTACTGTAAAATTATTTGTACTAGGCTATAGAGCTAGTCCAACTCTAGTGTAAAATTATTTGTACTAGGCTATAGAGCTAGTTCAACTCTAGGGTAAAATTAATTTTTCTAGCTTATAGAGCTAGTTCAACTCTAGTGTAAAAATATTTGTACTAGGCTATAGAGCTAGTTCAACTCTAGTGATACATTATTTGTACAAACTTATAGAGCTACTTCAACTGTAGTGTAAAATTATTTGAACCAGCTTATAGAGCGAGTTTTACTCCAGTGTGAAATTATTTTTACAAGTTTATAGAGCTAGTTCAACTCTAATGTAAAATTATTTGTACTAGGCTATAGAGCTAGTTCAACTCTAGTGTAAAATTATTTGTACTAGGCTATAGAGCTAGTTCAACTCTAGTGTAAAATTATTTGTACAAGCTTATAGGGCTAGTTCAACTCTGGTGTAAAATTATTTGTACTAGGCTATAGAGCTAGTTCAAGTCAATTCTAAAATTATTTGTACTAGATTATAGAGCTAGATCAACTCTAGTGTAAAATTATTTGTACAAGCTTATAGAGCTAGTTCAACTCTAGTGTAAAATTATTTGTACTAGGCTATAGAGCTAGTTCAACTCTAGTGTAAAATTATTTGTACAAGCTTATAGAGCTAGTTCAACTCTAGTGTAAAATTATTTGTACTAGGCTATAGACCTAGTTCAACTCTAGTGTAAAATTATTTGAACTAGCTTAAAAGCTAGTTCAACTCTAGTGCAAAATTGTTTGAAGTAGCTTATAGACCTAGTTCAAGTCTAGTGTAAAATTAGTTGTACTAGATTATAGAGCTAGTTCAACTCTAGTGTAAAATTATTTGTACTAGCCTATAGAGCAAGGTCAACTATAGTGTAAAATTATTTGTACAAGCTTATAGAGCTAGTTCAATTCTAGTGTAAAATTATTTGTACAAGCTTATAGAGCTAGTTCAACTCTAGTGTAAAATTATTTGTACTAGGCTATAGACCTAGTTCAACTCGAGTGTAAAATTATTTGTACTAGCTTATAAAGCTAGTTCAACTCTAGTGCAAAATTGTTTGAAGTAGCTTATAGACCTAGTTCAAGTCTAGTGTAAAATTATTTGTACTAGATTATAGAGCTAGTTCAACTCTAGTGTAAAATTATTTGTACTAGCCTATAGAGCAAGGTCAACTATAGTGTAAAATTATTTGTACAAGCTTATAGAGCTAGTTCAACTCTAGTGTAAAATTATTTGTACTAGCCTATAGAGCAAGGTCAACTATAGTGTAAAATTAATTGTACAAGCTTATAGAGCTAGTTCAATTCTAGTGTAAAATTATTTGTACAAGCTTATAGAGCTAGTTCAACTCTAGTGTAAAATTATTTGTACTAGGCTATAGACCTAGTTCAACTCGAGTGTAAAATTATTTGTACTAGCTTATAAAGCTAGTTCAACTCTAGTGCAAAATTGTTTGAAGTAGCTTATAGACCTAGTTCAAGTCTAGTGTAAAATTATTTGTACTAGATTATAGAGCTAGTTCAACTCTAGTGTAAAATTATTTGTACTAGCCTATAGAGCAAGGTCAACTATAGTGTAAAATTATTTGTACAAGCTTATAGAGCTAGTTCAACTCTAGTGTAAAATTATTTGTACTAGGCTATAGACCTAGTTCAACTCTAGTGTAAAATTATTTGAACTAGCTTATAAAGCTAGTTCAACTCTAGTGCAAAATTGTTTGAAGTAGCTTATAGACCTAGTTCAAGTCTAGTGTAAAATTATTTGTACTAGATTATAGAGCTAGTTCAACTCTAGTGTAAAATTATTTGTACTAGCCTATAGAGCAAGGTCAACTATAGTGTAAAATTATTTGTACAAGCTTATAGAGCTAGTTCAATTCTAGTGTAAAATTATTTGTACAAGCTTATAGAGCTAGTTCAACTCTAGTGTAAAATTATTTGTACTAGGCTATAGACCTAGTTCAACTCGAGTGTAAAATTATTTGTACTAGCTTATAAAGCTAGTTCAACTCTAGTGCAAAATTGTTTGAAGTAGCTTATAGACCTAGTTCAAGTCTAGTGTAAAATTATTTGTACTAGATTATAGAGCTAGTTCAACTCTAGTGTAAAATTATTTGTACTAGCCTATAGAGCAAGGTCAACTATAGTGTAAAATTATTTGTACAAGCTTATAGAGCTAGTTCAACTCTAGTGCAAAATTATTTGTACAAGCTTATAGAGCTAGTTCAACTCTAGTGTTAAATTATTTGAACTAGCTTATAGAGCTAGTTCAACTCCAGTGTAATATTATTTGAAGTAGATTATAGAGCTAGTTCAATTCTAGTGTAAAATTATTTGAACTAGCTTATAGTGCTAGTTCAACTCTAGTGTAAAATTATTTGTACTAGCCTATAGAGCAAGGTCAACTCTACTGTAAAATTATTTGTACAAGCTTATAGAGCTAGTTCAACTCTAGTGTAAAATTATTTGAACTAGCTTATAGAGTGTGTTTTACTCTAGTGTGAAATTATTTTTACAAGTTTATAGAGCTAGTTCAGGTCTAGTGTAAATTTATTTGTACTAGGCTATAGAGCTAGTTCAACTCTAGTGTAAAATTATTTGTACTAGGCTGTAGAGCTAGTTCAACTCTAGTGTAAAATTATTTTGACTAGCTTATAGAGCTAGTTCAACTCTAGTGTAAAAATATTTGTACTAGGCTATAGAGCTAGTTCAACTCTATTGTAAAATTATTATTTGTACTAGGCTATAGACCTAGTTCAACTCTAGTGTAAAATTATTTGAACTAGCTTATAAAGCTAGTTCAACTCTAGTGCAAAATTGTTTGAAGTAGCTTATAGACCTAGTTCAAGTCTAGTGTAAAATTATTTGTACTAGATTATAGAGCTAGTTCAACTCTAGTGTAAAATTATTTGTAATAGCCTATAGAGCAAGTTCAACTATAGTGTAAAATTATTTGAACTAGTTTATAGAGCTAGTTCAACTCTAGTGTAAAAATTTTTGTACTAGGCTATAGAGCTAGTTCAACTCTAGTGTAAAATTATTTGTACAAGCTTATAGAGCTATTTCAACTCTAGTGTAAAATTATTTGAACTAGCTTATAGAGCGAGTTCAACTATAGTGTAAAATTATTTTTACAAGCTTATAGAGCTAGTTCAACTCTACTGTAAAATTATTTGTACTAGGCTATAGAGCTAGTCCAACTCTAGTGTAAAATTATTTGTACTAGGCTATAGAGCTAGTTCAACTCTAGGGTAAAATTAATTTTTCTAGCTTATAGAGCTACTTCAACTCTAGTGTAAAAATATTTGTACTAGGCTATAGAGCTAGTTCAACTCTAGTGATACATTATTTGTACAAACTTACAGAGCTACTTCAACTGTAGTGTAAAATTATTTGAACCAGCTTATAGAGCGAGTTTTACTCCAGTGTGAAATTATTTTTACAAGTTTATAGAGCTAGTTCAACTCTAATGTAAAATTATTTGTACTAGGCTATAGAGCTAGTTCAACTCTAGTGTAAAATTATTTGTACTAGGCTATAGAGCTAGTTCAACTCTAGTGTAAAATTATTTGTACAAGCTTATAGGGCTAGTTCAACTCTGGTGTAAAATTATTTGTACTAGGCTATAGAGCTAGTTCAAGTCAATTCTAAAATTATTTGTACTAGATTATAGAGCTAGATCAACTCTAGTGTAAAATTATTTGTACAAGCTTATAGAGCTAGTTCAACTCTAGTGTAAAAGTATTTGTACTAGGCTATAGAGCTAGTTCAACTCTAGTGTAAAATTATTTGTACAAGCTTATAGAGCTAGTTCAACTCTAGTGTAAAATTATTTGTACTAGGCTATAGACCTAGTTCAACTCTAGTGTAAAATTATTTGAACTAGCTTATAAAGCTAGTTCAACTCTAGTGCAAAATTGTTTGAAGTAGCTTATAGACCTAGTTCAAGTCTAGTGTAAAATTATTTGTACTAGATTATAGAGCTAGTTCAACTCTAGTGTAAAATTATTTGTAATAGCCTATAGAGCAAGGTCAACTATAGTGTAAAATTATTTGTACAAGCTTATAGAGCTAGTTCAACTCTAGTATAAAATTATTTGAACTAGTTTATAGAGCTAGTTCAACTCTAGTGTAAAAAATTTTGTACTAGGCTATAGAGCTAGTTCAACTCGAGTGTAAAATTATTTGTACAAGCTTATAGAGCTACTTCAACTCTAGTGTAAAATTATTTGAACTAGCTTATAGAGCGAGTTCAACTATAGCGTAAAATTATTTTTACAAGCTTATAGAGCTAGTTCAACTCTACTGTAAAATTATTTGTACTAGGCTATAGAGCTAGTCCAACTCTAGTGTAAAATTATTTGTACTAGGCTATAGAGCTAGTTCAACTCTAGGGTAAAATTAATTTTTCTAGCTTATAGAGCTAGTTCAACTCTAGTGTAAAAATATTTGTACTAGGCTATAGAGCTAGTTCAACTCTAGTGATACATTATTTGTACAAACTTATAGAGCTACTTCAACTGTAGTGTAAAATTATTTGAACCAGCTTATAGAGCGAGTTTTACTCCAGTGTGAAATTATTTTTACAAGTTTATAGAGCTAGTTCAACTCTAATGTAAAATTATTTGTACTAGGCTATAGAGCTAGTTCAACTCTAGTGTAAAATTATTTGTACTAGGCTATAGAGCTTGTTCAACTCTAGTGTAAAATTATTTGTACATGCTTATAGGGCTAGTTCAACTCTGGTGTAAAATTATTTGTACTAGGCTATAGAGCTAGTTCAAGTCAATTCTAAAATTATTTGTACTAGATTATAGAGCTAGATCAACTCTAGTGTAAAATTATTTGTACAAGCTTATAGAGCTAGTTCAACTCTAGTGTAAAATTATTTGTACTAGGCTATAGAGCTAGTTCAACTCTAGTGTAAAATTATTTGTACAAGCTTATAGAGCTAGTTCAACTCTAGTGTAAAATTATTTGTACTAGGCTATAGACCTAGTTCAACTCTAGTGTAAAATTATTTGAACTAGCTTATAAAGCTAGTTCAACTCTAGTGCAAAATTGTTTGAAGTAGCTTATAGACCTAGTTCAAGTCTAGTGAAAAATTATTTGAAGTAGCTTATAGAGCTAGTTCAACTCTAGTGTAAAAATATTTGTACTAGGCTATAGAGCTAGTTCAACTCTAGTGTAAAATTATTTGTACAAGCTTATAGAGCTAGTTCAACTCTAGTGTAAAATTATTTGTACTAGGCTATAGACCTAGTTCAACTCTAGTGTAAAATTATTTGAACTAGCTTATAAAGCTAGTTCAACTCTAGTGCAAAATTGTTTGAAGTAGCTTATAGACCTAGTTCAAGTCTAGTGTAAAATTATTTGTACTAGATTATAGAGCTAGTTCAACTCTAGTGTAAAATTATTTGTAATAGCCTATAGAGCAAGGTCAACTATAGTGTAAAATTATTTGTACAAGCTTATAGAGCTAGTTCAACTCTAGTATAAAATTATTTGAACTAGTTTATAGAGCTAGTTCAACTCTAGTGTAAAAAATTTTGTACTAGGCTATAGAGCTAGTTCAACTCGAGTGTAAAATTATTTGTACAAGCTTATAGAGCTACTTCAACTCTAGTGTAAAATTATTTGAACTAGCTTATAGAGCGAGTTCAACTATAGCGTAAAATTATTTTTACAAGCTTATAGAGCTAGTTCAACTCTACTGTAAAATTATTTGTACTAGGCTATAGAGCTAGTCCAACTCTAGTGTAAAATTATTTGTACTAGGCTATAGAGCTAGTTCAACTCTAGGGTAAAATTAATTTTTCTAGCTTATAGAGCTAGTTCAACTCTAGTGTAAAAATATTTGTACTAGGCTATAGAGCTAGTTCAACTCTAGTGATACATTATTTGTACAAACTTATAGAGCTACTTCAACTGTAGTGTAAAATTATTTGAACCAGCTTATAGAGCGAGTTTTACTCCAGTGTGAAATTATTTTTACAAGTTTATAGAGCTAGTTCAACTCTAATGTAAAATTATTTGTACTAGGCTATAGAGCTAGTTCAACTCTAGTGTAAAATTATTTGTACTAGGCTATAGAGCTAGTTCAACTCTAGTGTAAAATTATTTGTACAAGCTTATAGGGCTAGTTCAACTCTGGTGTAAAATTATTTGTACTAGGCTATAGAGCTAGTTCAAGTCAATTCTAAAATTATTTGTACTAGATTATAGAGCTAGATCAACTCTAGTGTAAAATTATTTGTACAAGCTTATAGAGCTAGTTCAACTCTAGTGTAAAATTATTTGTACTAGGCTATAGAGCTAGTTCAACTCTAGTGTAAAATTATTTGTACAAGCTTATAGAGCTAGTTCAACTCTAGTGTAAAATTATTTGTACTAGGCTATAGACCTAGTTCAACTCTAGTGTAAAATTATTTGAACTAGCTTATAAAGCTAGTTCAACTCTAGTGCAAAATTGTTTGAAGTAGCTTATAGACCTAGTTCAAGTCTAGTGTAAAATTATTTGTACTAGATTATAGAGCTAGTTCAACTCTAGTGTAAAATTATTTGTACTAGCCTATAGAGCAAGGTCAACTATAGTGTAAAATTATTTGTACAAGCTTATAGAGCTAGTTCAATTCTAGTGTAAAATTATTTGTACAAGCTTATAGAGCTAGTTCAACTCTAGTGTAAAATTATTTGTACTAGGCTATAGACCTAGTTCAACTCGAGTGTAAAATTATTTGTACTAGCTTATAAAGCTAGTTCAACTCTAGTGCAAAATTGTTTGAAGTAGCTTATAGACCTAGTTCAAGTCTAGTGTAAAATTATTTGTACTAGATTATAGAGCTAGTTCAACTCTAGTGTAAAATTATTTGTACTAGCCTATAGAGCAAGGTCAACTATAGTGTAAAATTATTTGTACAAGCTTATAGAGCTAGTTCAACTCTAGTGTAAAAAATTTTGTACTAGACAATAGAGCTAGTTCAACTCTAGTGTAAAATTATTTGTACAAGCTTATAGAGCTACTTCAACTCTAGTGTAAAATTATTTGAACTAGCTTTTAGAGCGAGTTCAACTATAGTGTAAAATTATTTTTACAAGCTTATAGAGCTAGTTCAACTCTACTGTAAAATTATTTGTACTAGGCTAGGGAGCTAGTCCAACTCTACTGTAAAATTATTTGTACTAGGCTATAGAGCTAGTTCAACTCTAGAGTAAAATTATTTTTTCTAGCTTATAGAGCTAGTTCAACTCTAGTGTAAAAATATTTGTACTAGGCTATAGAGCTAGTTCAACTCTAGTGTAAAATTATGTGTACAAGGCTATAGAGCTAGTTCAACTCTAGTGATACGTTATTTGTACAAACTTATAGAGCTACTTCAACTGTAGTGTAAAATTATTTGAACCAGCTTATAGAGCGAGTTTTACTCTAGTGTGAAATTATTTTTACAAGTTTATAGAGCTAGTTCAACTCTAATGTAAAATTATTTGTACTAGGCTATAGAGCTAGTTCAACTCTAGTGTAAAATTATTTGTACTAGGCTATAGAGCTAGTTCAACTCTAGTGTAAAATTATTTGTACAAGCTTATAGGGCTAGTTCAACTCTGGTGTAAAATTATTTGTACTAGGCTATAGAGCTAGTTCAAGTCAAGTCTAAAATTATTTGTACTAGATTATAGAGCTAGATCAACTCTAGTGTAAAATTATTTGTACAAGCTTATAGAGCTAGTTCAACTCTAGTGTAAAATTATTTGTACTAGGCTATAGAGCTAGTTCAACTCTAGTGTAAAATTATTTGTACAAGCTTATAGAGCTAGTTCAACTGTAGTGTAAAATTATTTGTACTAGGCTATAGAGCTAGTTCAACTCTAGTGTAAAATTATTTGTACAAGCTTATAGAGCTAGTTCAACTCTAGTGTAAAGTTATTTGTACTAGGTTATAGAGCTAGTTCAACTCTAGTGTAAAATTATTTGAACTAGATTATGGAGCTAGTTCAACTCTAGTGTAAAATTATTTGAACTAGCTTACAGAGCTAGTTCAACTCTAGTGTAAAATTATTTGTACTAGCCTATAGAGCAAGGTTAACTCTATTGTAAAATTATTTGTACAAGCTTATAGAGCTAGTTCAACTCTAGTGTAAAATTATTTGAATTAGTTTATAGAGCTAGTTCAACTCTAGTGTAAAATTATTTGTACTAGCCTATAGAGCAAGGTCAACTCTAGTGTAAATTTTTTTGTAGAAGCTTATAGAGCTAGTTCAACTCTAGTGTAAAATTTTTTGAACTAGCTTATAGAGCTAGTTCAACTCTACTGTAAAATTATTAGAAGTAGCTTACAGAGCTAGTTAAACTCTAGTGTAAACTTATTAGAAGTAGCTTACAGAGCTAGTTCAACTCTAGTGTAAAATTATTTGTACAAGCTTATAGAGCTAGTTCAACTCTAGTGTAAAATTATTTGTACTAGGCTATAGAGCTAGTTCAACTCTAGTGTAAAATTATTTGTACTAGGCTATAGAGCTAGTTCAATTCTAGTGTAAAATTATTTGAACCAGCTTATAGAGCTAGTTCAACTCTAGTGTAAAATTATTTGTACTAGCCTATAGAGCAAGGTCAACTCTAGTGTAAAATTATTTGTACAAGCCTGTAGAGCTAGTTCAACTCTAGTGTAAAATTATTTGAACTAGCTTATAGAGCTAGTTCAACTCTAGTGTAAAATTATTTGAAGTAGATTATAGAGCTAGTTCAATTCTAGTGTAAAATTATTTGAACTAGCTTATAGTGTTAGTTCAACTCTAGTGTAAAATTATTTGTACTAGCCTATAGAGCAAGGTCAACTCTAGTGTAAAATTATTTGTACAAGCTTATAGAGCTAGTTCAACTCTAGTGTAAAATTATTTGAACTAGCTTATAGAGTGAGTTTTACTCTAGTGTGAAATTATTTTTACAAGTTTATAGAGCTAGTTCAACTCTAGTGTAAAATTATTTGTACTAGGCTATAGAGCTAGTTCAACTCTAGTGTAAAATTATTTGTACTAGGCTGTAGAGCTAGTTCAACTCTAGTGTAAAATTATTTTGACTAGCTTATAGAGCTAGTTCAACTCTAGTGTAAAAATATTTACTAGGCTATAGAGCTAGTTCAACTCTAGTGTAAAATTATTTGAACCAGCTTATAGAGCTAGTTACACTCTAGTGTAAAATTATTTGTACTAGCCTATAGAGCAAGGTCAACTCTAGTGTAAAATTATTTGTACAAGCCTATAGAGCAAGGTCAACCCTAGTGTAAAATTATTTGTACAAGCCTATAGAGCTAGTTCAACTCTAGTGTAAAATTATTTGAACTAGCCTATAGAGCAAGGTCAACTCTAGTGTAAAATTATTTGTACAAGCTTATAGAGCTAGTTCAACTCTAGTGTAAAATTATTTGAACTAGCTTATAGAGTGAGTTTTACTCTAGTGTGAAATTATTTTTACAAGTTTATAGAGCTAGTTCAACTCTAGTGTAAATTTATTTGTACTAGGCTATAGAGCTAGTTCAACTCTAGTGTAAAATTATTTGTACTAGGCTATAGAGCTAGTTCAACTCTGGTGTAAAATTATTTGTACTAGGCTATAGAGCTAGTTCAAGTCAATTCTAAAATTATTTGTACTAGATTATAGAGCTAGATCAACTCTAGTGTAAAATTATTTGTACAAGCTTATAGAGCTAGTTCAACTCTAGTGTAAAATTATTTGTACTAGGCTATAGAGCTAGTTCAACTCTAGTGTAAAATTATTTGTACAAGCTTATAGAGCTAGTTCAACTCTAGTGTAAAATTATTTGTACTAGGCTATAGACCTAGTTCAACTCTAGTGTAAAATTATTTGAACTAGCTTATAAAGCTAGTTCAACTCTAGTGCAAAATTGTTTGAAGTAGCTTATAGACCTAGTTCAAGTCTAGTGTAAAATTATTTGTACTAGATTATAGAGCTAGTTCAACTCTAGTGTAAAATTATTTGTAATAGCCTATAGAGCAAGGTCAACTATAGTGTAAAATTATTTGTACAAGCTTATAGAGCTAGTTCAACTCTAGTATAAAATTATTTGAACTAGTTTATAGAGCTAGTTCAACTCTAGTGTAAAAAATTTTGTACTAGGCTATAGAGCTAGTTCAACTCGAGTGTAAAATTATTTGTACAAGCTTATAGAGCTACTTCAACTCTAGTGTAAAATTATTTGAACTAGCTTATAGAGCGAGTTCAACTATAGCGTAAAATTATTTTTACAAGCTTATAGAGCTAGTTCAACTCTACTGTAAAATTATTTGTACTAGGCTATAGAGCTAGTCCAACTCTGGTGTAAAATTATTTGTACTAGGCTATAGAGCTAGTTCAACTCTAGGGTAAAATTAATTTTTCTAGCTTATAGAGCTAGTTCAACTCTAGTGTAAAAATATTTGTACTAGGCTATAGAGCTAGTTCAACTCTAGTGATACATTATTTGTACAAACTTATAGAGCTACTTCAACTGTAGTGTAAAATTATTTGAACCAGCTTATAGAGCGAGTTTTACTCCAGTGTGAAATTATTTTTACAAGTTTATAGAGCTAGTTCAACTCTAATGTAAAATTATTTGTACTAGGCTATAGAGCTAGTTCAACTCTAGTGTAAAATTATTTGTACTAGGCTATAGAGCAAGGTCAACTATAGTGTAAAATTATTTGTACAAGCTTATAGAGCTAGTTCAACTCTAGTGTAAAATTATTTGAACTAGTTTATAGAGCTAGTTCAACTCTAGTGTAAATTTTTTTTTACTAGACTATAGAGCTAGTTCAACTCTAGTGTAAAATTATTTGTACAAGCTTATAGAGCTACTTCAACTCTAGTGTAAAATTATTTGAACTAGCTTATAGAGCGAGTTCAACTATAGTGTAAAATTATTTTTACAAGCTTATAGAGCTAGTTCAACTCTACTGTAAAATTATTTGTACTAGGCTATAGAGCTAGTCCAACTCTAGTGTAAAATTATTTGTACTAGGCTATAGAGCTAGTTCAACTCTAGAGTAAAATTATTTTTTCTAGCTTATAGAGCTAGTTCAACTCTAGTGTAAAAGTATTTGTACTAGGCTATAGAGCTAGATCAACTCTAGTGTAAAATTATTTGAACCAGCTTATAGAGCTAGTTCAACTCTAGTGTAAAATTATTTGTACTAGCCTGTAGAGCAAGGTCAACTCTAGTGTAAAATTATTTGTACAAGCTTATAGAGCTAGTTCAACTCTAGTGTAAAATTATTTGTACAAGCTTATACGGCTAGTTCAACTCTGGTGTAAAATTATTTGTACTAGGCTATAGAGCTAGTTCAAGTCAAGTCTAAAATTATTTGTACTAGATTATAGAGCTAGATCAACTCTAGTGTAAAATTATTTGTACAAGCTTATAGAGCTAGTTCAACTCTAGTGTAAAATTATTTGTACTAGGCTATAGAGCTAGTTCAACTCTAGTGTAAAATTATTTGTACAAGCTTATAGAGCTAGTTCAACTGTAGTGTAAAATTATTTGTACTAGGCTATAGAGCTAGTTCAACTCTAGTGTAAAATTATTTGTACAAGCTTATAGAGCTAGTTCAACTCTAGTGTAAAGTTATTTGTACTAGGTTATAGAGCTAGTTCAGCTCTAGTGTAAAATTATTTGAACTAGATTATGGAGCTAGTTCAACTCTAGTGTAAAATTATTTGAACTAGCTTACAGAGCTAGTTCAACTCTAGTGTAAAATTATTTGTACTAGCCTATAGAGCAAGGTCAACTCTATTGTAAAATTATTTGTACAAGCTTATAGAGCTAGTTCAACTCTAGTGTAAAATTATTTGAATTAGTTTATAGAGCTAGTTCAACTCTAGTGTAAAATTATTTGTACTAGCCTATAGAGCAATGTCAACTCTAGTGTAATTTTTTTGTAGAAGCTTATAGAGCTAGTTCAACTCTAGTGTAAATTTTAACTAGCTTATAGAGCTAGTTGAACTCTACTGTAAAATTATTAGAAGTAGCTTACAGAGCTAGTTAATCTCTAGTGTAAAATTATTAGAAGTAGCTTACAGAGCTAGTTCAACTCTAGTGTAAAATTATTTGTACAAGCTTATAGAGCTAGTTCAACTCTAGTGTAAAATTATTTGTACTAGGCTATAGAGCTAGTTCAACTCTAGTGTAAAATTATTTGTACTAGGCTATAGAGCTAGTTCAATTCTAGTGTAAAATTATTTGAACCAGCTTATAGAGCTAGTTCAACTCTAGTGTAAAATTATTTGTACTAGCCTATAGAGCAAGGTCAACTCTAGTGTAAAATTATTTGTACAAGCCTATAGAGCTAGTTCAACTCTAGTGTAAAATTATTTGAACTAGCTTATAGAGCTAGTTCAACTCTAGTGTAAAATTATTTGAAGTAGATTATAGAGCTAGTTCAATTCTAGTGTGAAATTATTTGAACTAGCTTATAGTGCTAGTTCAACTCTAGTGTAAAATTATTTGTACTAGCCTATAGAGCAAGGTCAACTCTAGTGTAAAATTATTTGTACAAGCTTATAGAGCTAGTTCAACTCTAGTGTAAAATTATTTGAACTAGCTTATAGAGTGAGTTTTACTCTAGTGTGAAATTATTTTTACAAGTTTATAGATCTAGTTCAACTCTATTGTAAAATTATTTGTACTAGGCTATAGAGCTAGTTCAACTCTAGTGTAAAATTATTTGTACTAGGCTGTAGAGCTAGTTCAACTCTAGTGTAAAATTATTTTGACTAGCTTATAGAGCTAGTTCAACTCTAGTGTAAAAGTATTTGTACTAGGCTATAGAGCTAGATCAACTCTAGTGTAAAATTATTTGAACCAGCTTATAGAGCTAGTTCAACTCTAGTGTAAAATTATTTGTACTAGCCTGTAGAGCAAGGTCAACTCTAGTGTAAAATTATTTGTACAAGCCTATAGAGCAAGGTCAACTCTAGTGTAAAATTATTTGTACAAGCCTATAGAGCTAGTTCAACTCTAGTGTAAAATTATTTGAACTAGCCTATAGAGCAAGGTCAACTCTAGTGTAAAATTATTTGTACAAGCTTATAGAGCTAGTTCAACTCTAGTGTAAAATTATTTGAACTAGCTTATAGAGTGAGTTTTACTCTAGTGTAAAATTATTTTGACTAGCTTATAGAGCTAGTTCAACTGTAGTGTAAAAATATTTGTACTAGGCTATAGAGCTAGTTCAAATCTAGTGTAAAATTATTATTTGTACTAGGCTATAGACCTAGTTCAACTCTAGTGTAAAATTATTTGAACTAGCTTATAAAGCTAGTTCAACTCTAGTGCAAAATTGTTTGAAGTAGCTTATAGACCTAGTTCAAGTCTAGTGTAAAATTATTTGTACTAGATTATAGAGCTAGTTCAACTGTAGTGTAAAATTATTTGTACTAGCCTATAGAGCAAGGTCAACTATAGTGTAAAATTATTTGTACAAGCTTATAAAGCTAGTTCAACTCTAGTGTAAAATTATTTGAACTAGTTTATAGAGCTAGTTCAACTCTAGTGTAAAAAAATTTGTACTAGGCTATAGAGCTAGTTCAACTCTAGTGTAAAATTATTTGTACAAGCTTATAGAGCTACTTCAACTCTAGTGTAAAATTATTTGAACTAGCTTATAGAGCGAGTTCAACTATAGTGTAAAATTATTTTTACAAGCTTATAGAGCTAGTTCAACTCTACTGTAAAATTATTTTTACTAGGCTATAGAGCTAGTCCAACTCTAGTGTAAAATTATTTGTACTAGGCTATAGAGCTAGTTCAACTCTAGGGTAAAATTATTTTTTCTAGCTTATAGAGCTAGTTCAACTCTAGTGTAAAAATATTCGTACTAGGCTATAGAGCTAGTTGAACTCTAGTGTAAAATTATGTGCACAAGGCTATAGAGCTAGTTCAACTCTAGTGATACATTATTTGTACAAACTTATAGAGCTACTTCAACTGTAGTGTAAAATTATTTGAACCAGCTTATAGAGCGAGTTTTACTCTAGTGTGAAATTAGTTTTACAAGTTTATAGAGCTAGTTCAACTCTAATGTAAAATTATTTGTACTAGGCTATAGAGCTAGTTCAACTCTAGTGTAAAATTATTTGTACTTGGCTATAGAGCTAGTTCAACTCTAGTGTAAAATTATTTGTACAAGCTTATAGAGCTAGTTCAACTCTAGTGTAAAATTATTTGTACTAGCCTATAGAGCTAGTTCAAGTCAAGTCTAAAATTATTTGTACTAGATTATAGAGCTAGTTCAACTCTAGTGTAAAATTATTTGTACAAGCTCATAGAGCTAGTTCAACTCTAGTGTAAAATTATTTGTACTAGGCTATAGAGCTAGTTCAACTCTAGTGTAAAATTATTTGTACAAGCTTATAGAGCTAGTTCAACTCTAGTGTAAAATTATTTGTACTAGGCTATAGAGCTAGCCCAACTCCAGTGGAAAATTATTTGTACTAGGCTATAGAGCTAGTTCAACTCTAGGGTAAAATTATTTTTACTAGCTTACAGAGCTAGTTCAACGCTAGTGTAAAAATATTTGTACTAGGCTATAGAGCTAGTTCAATTCTAGTGTAAAATTATGTGTACAACGCTATAGAGCTAGTTCAACTCTAGTGTAAAATTATTTGTACTAGCCTATAGAGCAAGGTCAACTCTAGTGTAAAATTATTTGTACAAGCTTATAGAGCTAGTTCAACTCTAGTGTAAAATTATTTGAACTAGCTTATAGAGTGAGTTTTACTCTAGTGTGAAATTATTTTTACAAGTTTATAGATCTAGTTCAACTCTATTGTAAAATTATTTGTACTAGGCTATAGAGCTAGTTCAACTCTAGTGTAAAATTATTTGTACTAGGCTGTAGAGCTAGTTCAACTCTAGTGTAAAATTATTTTGACTAGCTTATAGAGCTAGTTCAACTCTAGTGTAAAAGTATTTGTACTAGGCTATAGAGCTAGATCAACTCTAGTGTAAAATTATTTGAACCAGCTTATAGAGCTAGTTCAACTCTAGTGTAAAATTATTTGTACTAGCCTGTAGAGCAAGGTCAACTCTAGTGTAAAATTATTTGTACAAGCCTATAGAGCAAGGTCAACTCTAGTGTAAAATTATTTGTACAAGCCTATAGAGCTAGTTCAACTCTAGTGTAAAATTATTTGAACTAGCCTATAGAGCAAGGTCAACTCTAGTGTAAAATTATTTGTACAAGCTTATAGAGCTAGTTCAACTCTAGTGTAAAATTATTTGAACTAGCTTATAGAGTGAGTTTTACTCTAGTGTAAAATTATTTTGACTAGCTTATAGAGCTAGTTCAACTGTAGTGTAAAAATATTTGTACTAGGCTATAGAGCTAGTTCAAATCTAGTGTAAAATTATTATTTGTACTAGGCTATAGACCTAGTTCAACTCTAGTGTAAAATTATTTGAACTAGCTTATAAAGCTAGTTCAACTCTAGTGCAAAATTGTTTGAAGTAGCTTATAGACCTAGTTCAAGTCTAGTGTAAAATTATTTGTACTAGATTATAGAGCTAGTTCAACTGTAGTGTAAAATTATTTGTACTAGCCTATAGAGCAAGGTCAACTATAGTGTAAAATTATTTGTACAAGCTTATAAAGCTAGTTCAACTCTAGTGTAAAATTATTTGAACTAGTTTATAGAGCTAGTTCAACTCTAGTGTAAAAAAATTTGTACTAGGCTATAGAGCTAGTTCAACTCTAGTGTAAAATTATTTGTACAAGCTTATAGAGCTACTTCAACTCTAGTGTAAAATTATTTGAACTAGCTTATAGAGCGAGTTCAACTATAGTGTAAAATTATTTTTACAAGCTTATAGAGCTAGTTCAACTCTACTGTAAAATTATTTTTACTAGGCTATAGAGCTAGTCCAACTCTAGTGTAAAATTATTTGTACTAGGCTATAGAGCTAGTTCAACTCTAGGGTAAAATTATTTTTTCTAGCTTATAGAGCTAGTTCAACTCTAGTGTAAAAATATTCGTACTAGGCTATAGAGCTAGTTGAACTCTAGTGTAAAATTATGTGCACAAGGCTATAGAGCTAGTTCAACTCTAGTGATACATTATTTGTACAAACTTATAGAGCTACTTCAACTGTAGTGTAAAATTATTTGAACCAGCTTATAGAGCGAGTTTTACTCTAGTGTGAAATTAGTTTTACAAGTTTATAGAGCTAGTTCAACTCTAATGTAAAATTATTTGTACTAGGCTATAGAGCTAGTTCAACTCTAGTGTAAAATTATTTGTACTTGGCTATAGAGCTAGTTCAACTCTAGTGTAAAATTATTTGTACAAGCTTATAGAGCTAGTTCAACTCTAGTGTAAAATTATTTGTACTAGCCTATAGAGCTAGTTCAAGTCAAGTCTAAAATTATTTGTACTAGATTATAGAGCTAGTTCAACTCTAGTGTAAAATTATTTGTACAAGCTCATAGAGCTAGTTCAACTCTAGTGTAAAATTATTTGTACTAGGCTATAGAGCTAGTTCAACTCTAGTGTAAAATTATTTGTACAAGCTTATAGAGCTAGTTCAACTCTAGTGTAAAATTATTTGTACTAGGCTATAGAGCTAGCCCAACTCCAGTGGAAAATTATTTGTACTAGGCTATAGAGCTAGTTCAACTCTAGGGTAAAATTATTTGAACTAGCTTACAGAGCTAGTTCAACGCTAGTGTAAAAATATTTGTACTAGGCTATAGAGCTAGTTCAATTCTAGTGTAAAATTCTGTGTACAACGCTATAGAGCTAGTTCAACTCTAGTTTAAAATTATTTGTACTAGGCTATAGAGCTAGTTCAACTCTAGTGTAAAATTATTTGTACCAGGCTATAGAGCTAGTTCAACTCTAGTATAAAATTGTTTGTACAAGCTTATAGAGCTAGTTCAACTCTTGTGTAAAATTATTTGTACTAGGCTATAGAGCTAGTTCAACTCTAGTGTAAAATTATTTGTACAAGCTTATAGAGCTAGTTCAACTCTAGTGTAAAATTATTTGTACTAGGTTATAGAGCTAGTTCAACTCTAGTGTAAAATTATTTGAACTAGATTATGGAGCTAGTTCAACTCTAGTGTAAAATTATTTGAACTAGCTTATAGAGCTAGTTGAACTCTAGTGTAAAATTATTTGTACTAGCCTATAGAGCAAGGTCAACTCTAGTGTAAAATTATTTGTACAAGCTTATAGAGCTAGTTCAACTCTAGTGTAAAATTATTTGTACTAGGTTATAGAGCTAGTTCAACTCTAGTGTAAAATTATTTGAACTAGATTATGGAGCTAGTTCAACTCTAGTGTAAAATTATTTGAACTAGGCTATAGAGCTACTTCAACTCTAGTGTAAAATTATTTGTACTAGGCTATAGAGCTACTTCAACTCTAGTGTAAAATTATTTGAACTAGCTTATACAGCGAGTTCAACTATAGTGTAAAATTATTTTTACAAGCTTATAGAGCTAGTTCAACTCTAGTGGAAAATTATTTGTACTAGGCTATAGAGCTAGTTCAACTCTAGGGTAAAATTATTTTTACTAGCTTATAGAGCTAGGTCAACGCTAGTGTCAAAATATTTGTACTAGGCTATAGAGCTAGTTCAATTCTAGTGTGAAATTATGTGTACAACGCTATAGAGCTAGTTCAACTCTAGTTTAAAATTATTTGTACTAGGCTATAGAGCTAGTTCAACTCTAGTGTAAAATTATTTGTACCAGGCTATAGAGCTAGTTCAACTCTAGTGTAAAATTATTTGTACAAGCTTATAGAGCTAGTTCAACTCTAGTGTAAAATTATTTGTACTAGGCTATAGAGCTAGTTCAACTCTAGTGTAAAATTATTTGTACAAGATTATAGAGCTAGTTCAACTCTAGTGTAAAATTATTTGTACTAGGTTATAGAGCTAGTTCAACTCTAGTGTAAAATTATTTGAACTAGATTATGGAGCTAGTTCAACTCTAGTGTAAAATTATTTGAACTAGCTTATAGAGCTAGTTGAACTCTAGTGTAAAATTATTTGTACTAGCCTATAGAGCAAGGTCAACTCCAGTGTAAAATTATTTGTACAAGCTTATAGAGCTAGTTCAACTCTAGTGTAAATTTTTTTGAACTAGCTTATAAAGCTAGTTCAACTCTAGTGTAAAATTATTAGAAGTAGCTTACAGAGCTAGTTCAACTCTAGTGTAAAATTATTTGTACTAGACTATAGAGCTAGTTCAACTCTAGTGTAAAATTATTTGTACAAGCTTATAGAGCTAGTTCAACTCTAGTGTAAAATTATTTGAAGTAGATTATGGAGCTAGTTCAATTCTAGTGTAAAATTATTTGAACTAGCTTATAGAGCTAGTTCAACTCTAGTGTAAAATTATTTGTACTAGCCTATAGAGCAAGGTCAACTCTAGTGTAAAATTATTTGTACAAGCTTATAGAGCTAGTTCAACTCTAGTGTAAAATTATTTGAACTAGCTTATAGAGTGAGTTTTACTCTAGTGTGAAATTATTTTTACATGTTTATAGAGCTAGTTCAACTCTAGTGTAAATTTATTTGTACTAGGCTATAGAGCTAGTTCAACTCTAGTGTAAAATTATTTGTACTAGGCTCTAGAGCTAGTTCAACTCTGGTGTAAAATTATTTGAACTAGATTATGGAGCTAGTTCAACTCTAGTGTAAAATTATTTGTACTAGGCTATAGAGCTACTTCAACTCTAGTGTAAAATTATTTGAACTAGCTTATACAGCGAGTTCAACTATAGTGTAAAATTATTTTTACAAGCTTATAGAGCTAGTTCAACTCTAGTGGAAAATTATTTGTACTAGGCTATAGAGCTAGTTCAAATCTAGGGTAAAATTATTTTTACTAGCTTATAGAGCTAGGTCAACGCTAGTGTCAAAATATTTGTACTAGGCTATAGAGCTAGTTCAATTCTAGTGTGAAATTATGTGTACAACGCTATAGAGCTAGTTCAACTCTAGTTTAAAATTATTTGTACTAGGCTATAGAGCTAGTTCAACTCTAGTGTAAAATTATTTGTACCAGGCTATAGAGCTAGTTCAACTCTAGTGTAAAATTATTTGTACAAGCTTATAGAGCTAGTTCAACTCTAGTGTAAAATTATTTGTACTAGGCTATAGAGCTAGTTCAACTCTAGTGTAAAATTATTTGTACAAGATTATAGAGCTAGTTCAACTCTAGTGTAAAATTATTTGTACTAGGTTATAGAGCTAGTTCAACTCTAGTGTAAAATTATTTGAACTAGATTATGGAGCTAGTTCAACTCTAGTGTAAAATTATTTGAACTAGCTTATAGAGCTAGTTGAACTCTAGTGTAAAATTATTTGTACTAGCCTATAGAGCAAGGTCAACTCCAGTGTAAAATTATTTGTACAAGCTTATAGAGCTAGTTCAACTCTAGTGTAAATTTTTTTGAACTAGCTTATAAAGCTAGTTCAACTCTAGTGTAAAATTATTAGAAGTAGCTTACAGAGCTAGTTCAACTCTAGTGTAAAATTATTTGTACTAGACTATAGAGCTAGTTCAACTCTAGTGTAAAATTATTTGTACAAGCTTATAGAGCTAGTTCAACTCTAGTGTAAAATTATTTGAAGTAGATTATGGAGCTAGTTCAATTCTAGTGTAAAATTATTTGAACTAGCTTATAGAGCTAGTTCAACTCTAGTGTAAAATTATTTGTACTAGCCTATAGAGCAAGGTCAACTCTAGTGTAAAATTATTTGTACAAGCTTATAGAGCTAGTTCAACTCTAGTGTAAAATTATTTGAACTAGCTTATAGAGTGAGTTTTACTCTAGTGTGAAATTATTTTTACATGTTTATAGAGCTAGTTCAACTCTAGTGTAAATTTATTTGTACTAGGCTATAGAGCTAGTTCAACTCTAGTGTAAAATTATTTGTACTAGGCTCTAGAGCTAGTTCAACTCTGGTGTAAAATTATTTGAACTAGATTATAGAGCTAGTTCAACTCTAGTGTAAAATTATTTGAAGTAGCTTACAGAGCTAGTTCAACTCTAGTGTAAAATTATTTGTACTAGACAATAGAGCTAGTTCAACTCTAGTGTAAAATTATTTGTACAAGCTTATAGAGAGAATTCAACTCTAGTGTAAAATTATTTGTACTAGGCTATAGAGCTAGTTCAACTCTAGTGTAAAATTATTTGAACTAGATTATAGAGCTAGTTCAACTCTAGTGTAAAATTATTTGAACTAGCCTATAGAGCAAGGTCAACTCTATTGTAAAATTATTTGTACAAGCTTATAGAGCTAGTTCAACTCTAGTGTAAAATTATTTGAATTAGTTTATAGAGCTAGTTCAACTCTAGTGTAAAAAAATTTGTACTAGGCGATAGAGCTAGTTCAACTCTAGTGTAAAATTATTTGTACAAGCGTATAGAGCTACTTCAACTCTACTGTAAAATTATTTGAACAAGCTTATACAGCGAGTTCAACTATAGTGTAAAATTATTTTTACAAGCTTATAGAGCTAGTTCAACTCTAGTGTAAAATTATTTGTACTAGGATATAGAGCTAGTCCAACTCTAGTGGAAAATTATTTGTACTAGGCTTTAGAGCTAGTTCAACTCTAGGGTAAAATTATTTTTACAAGCCTTTAGAGCTAGTTGAACGCTAGTGTAAAAATATTTGTACTAGGCTATAGAGCTAGTTCAATTCTAGTGTAAAATTATGTGTACAACGCTATAGAGCTAGTTCAACTCTAGTTTAAAATTATTTGTACTAGGCTATAGAGCTAGTTCAACTCTAGTGTAAAATTATTTGTACCAGGCTATAGAGCTAGTTCAACTCTAGTGTAAAATTATTTGTACAAGCTTATAGAGCTAGTTCAACTCTAGTGTAAAATTATTTGTACTAGGCTATAGAGCTAGTTCAACTCTAGTGTAAAATTATTTGTACAAGCTTATAGAGCTAGTTCAACTCTAGTGTAAAATTATTTGTACTAGGTTATAGAGCTAGTTCAACTCTAGTGTAAAATTATTTGAACTAGATTATAGAGCTAGTTGAACTCTAGTGTAAAATTATTTGAACTAGCTTATAGAGCTAGTTGAACTCTAGTGTAAAATTATTTGTACTAGACTATAGAGCAAGGTCAACTCTAGTGTAAAATTATTTGTACAAGCTTATAGAGCTAGTTCAACTCTAGTGTAAATTTTTTTGAACTAGCTTATAAACCTAGTTCAACTCTAGTGTAAAATTATTAGAAGTAGCTTACAGAGCTAGTTCAACTCTAGTGTAAAATTATTCGTACTAGCCTATAGAGCTAGTTCAACTCTAGTGTAAAATTATTTGTACAAGCTTATAGAGCTAGTTCAACTCTAGTGTAAAATTATTTGTACTAGGCTATAGAGGTAGTTCAACTCTAGTGTAAAATTATTTGAAGTAGATTATAGAGCTAGTTCAATTCTAGTGTAAAATTATTTGTACTAGGCTATAGAGGTAGTTCAACTCTAGTGTAAAATTATTTGAAGTAGATTATAGAGCTAGTTCAATTCTAGTGTAAAATTATTTGAACTAGCTTATAGAGCTAGTTCAACTCTAGTGTAAAATTATTTGTACTAGCCTATAGAGCAAGGTCAACTCTAGTGTAAAATTATTTGTACAAGCTTATAGAGCTAGTTCAACTCTAGTGTAAATTTTTTTGAACTAGCTTATAGAGTGAGTTTTACTCTAGTGTGAAATTATTTTTACAAGTTTATAGAGCTAGTTCAACTCTAGTGTAAATTTATTTGTACAAGGCTATAGAGCTTGTTCAACTCTAGAGTAAAATTATTTGTACTAGGTTGTAGAGCTAGTTCAACTCTAGTGCAAAATTATTTTAACTAGCTTATAGAGCTAGTTCAACGCTAGTGTAAAAATATTTGTACTAGGCTATAGAGCTAGTTCAACTCTAGTGTAAAATTATTATTTGTACTAGGCTATAGACCTAGTTCAACTCTAGTGTAAAATTATTTGAATTAGCTTATAAAGCTAGTTCAACTCTAGTGCAAAATTGTTTGAAGTAGCTTATAGACCTAGTTCAAGTCTAGTGTAAAATTATTTGTACTAGATTATAGAGCTAGTTCAACTCTAGTGTAAAATTATTTGTACTAGCCTAAAGAGCAAGGTCAACTATAGTGTAAAATTATTTGTACAAGCTTATAGAGCTAGTTCAACTCTAGTGTAAAATTATTTGAACTAGTTTATAGAGCTAGTTCAACTCTAGTGTAAAAAATTTTGTACTAGGCTATAGAGCTAGTTCAACTCTAGTGTAAAATTATTTGTACAAGATTATAGAGCTAGTTCAACTCTAGTGTAAAATTATTTGTACTAGGTTATAGAGCTAGTTCAACTCTAGTGTAAAATTATTTGAACTAGATTATGGAGCTAGTTCAACTCTAGTGTAAAACTATTTGAACTAGCTTATAGAGCTAGTTGAACTCTAGTGTAAAATTATTTGTACTAGCCTATAGAGCAAGGTCAACTCCAGTGTAAAATTATTTGTACAAGCTTATAGAGCTAGTTCAACTCTAGTGTAAAAATTTTTGAACTAGCTTATAAAGCTAGTTCAACTCTAGTGTAAAGTTATTAGAAGTAGCTTACAGAGCTAGTTCAACTCTAGTGTAAAATTATTTGTACTAGACAATAGAACTAGTTCAACTCTAGTGTAAAATTATTTGTACAAGCTTATAGAGCTAGTTCAACTCTAGTGTAAAATTATTTGAAGTAGATTATTGAGCTAGTTCAATTCTAGTGTAAAATTATTTGAAGTAGCTTATAGAGCTAGTTCAACTCTAGTGTAAAATTATTTGTACTAGCCTATAGAGCAAGGTCAACTCTAGTGTAAAATTATTTGAAGTAGATTATTGAGCTAGTTCAATTCTAGTGTAAAATTATTTGAACTAGCTTATAGAGCTAGTTCAACTCTAGTGTAAAATTATTTGTACTAGCCTATAGAGCAAGGTCAACTCTAGTGTAAAATTATTTGTACAAGCTTATAGAGCTAGTTCAACTCTAGTGTAAAATTATTTGAACTAGCTTATAGAGTGAGTTTTACTCTAGTGTGAAATTATTTTTACATGTTTATAGAGCTAGTTCAACTCTAGTGTAAATTTATTTGTACTAGGCTATAGAGCTAGTTCAACTCTAGTGTAAAATTATTTGTACTAGGCTCTAGAGCTAGTTCAACTCTGGTGTAAAATTATTTGAACTAGATTATAGAGCTAGTTCAACTCTAGTGTAAAATTATTTGAAGTAGCTTACAGAGCTAGTTCAACTCTAGTGTTAAATTATTTGTACTAGACTATAGAGCTAGTTCAACTCTAGTGTAAAATTATTTGTACAAGCTTATAGAGAGAATTCAACTCTAGTGTAAAATTATTTGTACTAGGCTATAGAGCTAGTTCAACTCTAGTGTAAAATTATTTGAACTAGATTATAGAGCTAGTTCAACTCTAGTGTAAAATTATTTGAACTAGCCTATAGAGCAAGGTCAACTCTATTGTAAAGTTATTTGTACAAGCTTATAGAGCTAGTTCAACTCTAGTGTAAAATTATTTGAATTAGTTTATAGAGCTAGTTCAACTCTAGTGTAAAAAATTTTGTACTAGGCGATAGAGCTAGTTCAACTCTAGTGTAAAATTATTTGTACAAGCTTATAGAGCTACTTCAACTCTAGTGTAAAATTATTTGAACAAGCTTATACAGCGAGTTCAACTATAGTGTAAAATTATTTTTACAAGCTTATAGAGCTAGTTCAACTCTAGTGTAAAATTATTTGTACTAGGCTATAGAGCTAGTCCAACTCTAGTGGAAATTGTTTTGTACTAGGCTATAGAGCTAGTTCAACTCTAGGGTAAAATTATTTTTACTAGCCTTTAGAGCAAGTTGAACGCTAGTGTAAAAATATTTGTACTAGGCTATAGAGCTAGTTCAATTCTAGTGTAAAATTATGTGTACAACGCTATAGAGCTAGTTCAACTCTAGTTTAAAATTATTTGTACTAGGCTATAGAGCTAGTTCAACTCTAGTGTAAAATTATTTGTACAAGCTTATAGAGCTAGTTCAACTCTAGTGTAAAATGATTTGTACTAGGCTATAGAGCTAGTTCAACTCTAGTGTAAAATTATTTGTACAAGCTTATAGAGCTAGTTCAACTCTAGTGTAAAATTATTTGTACTAGGTTATAGAGCTAGTTCAACTCTAGTGTAAAATTATTTGAACTAGATTATAGAGCTAGTTGAACTCTAGTGTAAAATTATTTGAACTAGCTTATAGAGCTAGTTGAACTCTAGTGTAAAATTATTTGTACTAGACTATAGAGCAAGGTCAACTCTAGTGTAAAATTATTTGTACAAGCTTATAGAGCTAGTTCAACTCTAGTGTAAATTTTTTTGAACTAGCTTATAAACCTAGTTCAACTCTAGTGTAAAATTATTAGAAGTAGCTTACAGAGCTAGTTCAACTCTAGTGTAAAATTATTTGTACTAGCCTATAGAGCTAGTTCAACTCTAGTGTAAAATTATTTGTACAAGCTTATAGAGCTAGTTCAACTCTAGTGTAAATTATTTGTACTAGGCTATAGAGGTAGTTCAACTCTAGTGTAAAATTATTTGAAGTAGATTATAGAGCTAGTTCAATTCTAGTGTAAAATTATTTGAACTAGCTTATAGAGCTAGTTCAACTCTAGTGTAAAATTATTTGTACTAGCCTATAGAGCAAGGTCAACTCTAGTGTAAAATTATTTGTACAAGCTTATAGAGCTAGTTCAACTCTAGTGTAAATTTTTTTGAACTAGCTTATAGAGTGAGTTTTACTCTAGTGTGAAATTATTTTTAAAAGTTTATAGAGCTAGTTCAACTCTAGTGTAAATTTATTTGTACTAGGCTATAGAGCTAGTTCAACTCTAGTGTAAAATTATTTGTACTAGGCTGTAGAGCTAGTTCAACTCTAGTGCAAAATTATTTTAACTAGCTTATAGAGCTAGTTCAACTCTAGTGTAAAAATATCTGTACTAGGCTATAGAGCTAGTTCAACTCTAGTGTAAAATTATTATTTGTACTAGGCTATAGACCTAGTTCAACTCTAGTGTAAAATTATTTGAACTAGCTTATAAAGCTAGTTCAACTCTAGTGCAAAATTGTTTGAAGTAGCTTATAGACCTAGTTCAAGTCTAGTGTAAAATTATTTGTACTAGATTATAGAGCTAGTTCAACTCTAGTGTAAAATTATTTGTACTAGCCTATAGAGCAAGGTCAACTATAGTGTAAAATTATTTGTACAAGCTTATAGAGCTAGTTCAACTCTAGTGTAAAATTATTTGAACTAGTTTATAGAGCTAGTTCAACTCTAGTGTAAAAAAAATTGTACTAGGCTATAGAGCTAGTTCAACTCTAGTGTAAAATTATTTGTACAAGCTTATAGAGCTAGTTCAACTCTAGTGTAAAATTATTTGAACTAGCTTATAGAGCGAGTTCAACTATAGTGTAAAATTATTTTTACAAGCTTATAGAGCTAGTTCAACTCTACTGTAAAATTATTTGTACTAGGCTATAGAGCTAGTCCAACTCTAGTGTAAAATTATTTGTACTAGGCTATAGAGCTAGTTCAACTCTAGGGTAAAATTATTTTTTCTAGCTTATAGAGCTAGTTCAACTCTAGTGTAAAAATATTTGTACTAGGCTATAGAGCTAGTTCAACTCTAGTGTAAAATTATGTGTACAAGGCTATAGAGCTAGTTCAACTCTAGTGATACATTATTTGTACAAACTTATAGAGCTACTTCAACTGTAGTGTAAAATTATTTGAACCAGCTTATAGAGCGAGTTTTACTCTAGTGTATAATTATTTTTACAAGTTTATAGAGCTAGTTCAAGTCTAATGTAAAATTATTTGTACTAGGCTATAGAGCTAGTTCAACTCTAGTGTAAAATTATTTGTACTAGGCTATAGAGTTAGTTCAACTCTAGTGTAAAATTATTTGTACAAGCTTATAGAGCTAGTTCAACTCTGGTGTAAAATTATTTGTACTAGGCTATAGAGCTAGTTCAAGTCAAGTCTAAAATTATTTGTACTAGATTATAGAGCTAGTTCAACTCTAGTGTAAAATTATTTGTACAAGCTTATTGAGCTAGTTCAACTCTAGTGTAAAATTATTTGTACTAGGCTATAGAGCTAGTTCAACTCTAGTGTCAAATTATTTGTACAAGCTTATAGAGCTAGTTCAACTCTAGTGTAAAATTATTTGTACTAGGCTATAGAGCTAGTTCAACTCTAGTGTAAAATTATTTGTACAAGCTTATAGAGCTAGTTCAACTCTAGTGTAAAGTTATTTGTAATAGGTTATAGAGCTACTTCAACTCTAGTGTAAAATTATTTGAACTAGCTTATACAGCGAGTTCAACTATAGGGTAAATTTTTTTTTACAAGCTTATAGAGCTAGTTCAACTCTATTGTAAAATTATTTGTACTAGGCTATAGAGCTAGTCCAATTCTAGTGGTAAATTATTTGTACTAGGCTATAGAGCTAGTTCAACTCTAGGGTAAAATTATTTTTACTTGCTTATGGAGCTAGTTCAACGCTAGTGTAAAAATATTTGTACTAGGCTATAGAGCTAGTTCAATTCTAGTGTAAAATTATGTGTACAACGCTATAGAGCTAGTTCAACTCTAGTTTAAAATTATTTGTACTAGGCTATAGAGCTAGTTCAACTCTAGTGTAAAATTATTTGTACCAGGCTATCGAGCTAGTTCAACTCTAGTATAAAATTGTTTGTACAAGCTTATAGAGCTAGTTCAACTCTTGTGTAAAATTATTTGTACTAGGCTATAGAGCTAGTTCAACTCTAGTGTAAAATTATTTGTACAAGCTTATAGAGCTAGTTCAACTCTAGTGTAAAATTATTTGAACTAGTTTATAGAGCTAATTCAACTCTAGTGTAAAAAAATTTGTACTAGGCTATAGAGCTAGTTCAACTCTAGTGTAAAATTATTTGTACAAGCTTATAGAGCTAGTTCAACTCTAGTGTAAAATTATTTGAACTAGCTTATAGAGCGAGTTCAACTATAGTGTAAAATTATTTTTACAAGCTTATAGAGCTAGTTCAACTCTACTGTAAAATTATTTGTACTAGGCTATAGAGCTAGTCCAACTCTAGTGTAAAATTATTTGTACTAGGCTATAGAGCTAGTTCAACTCTAGGGTAAAATTATTTTTTCTAGCTTATAGAGCTAGTTCAACTCTAGTGTAAAAATATTTGTACTAGGCTATAGAGCTAGTTCAACTCTAGTGTAAAATTATGTGTACAAGGCTATAGAGCTAGTTCAACTCTAGTGATACATTATTTGTACAAACTTATAGAGCTACTTCAACTGTAGTGTAAAATTATTTGAACCAGCTTATAGAGCGAGTTTTACTCTAGTGTATAATTATTTTTACAAGTTTATAGAGCTAGTTCAAGTCTAATGTAAAATTATTTGTACTAGGCTATAGAGCTAGTTCAACTCTAGTGTAAAATTATTTGTACTAGGCTATAGAGCTAGTTCAACTCTAGTGTAAAATTATTTGTACAAGCTTATAGAGCTAGTTCAACTCTGGTGTAAAATTATTTGTACTAGGCTATAGAGCTAGTTCAAGTCAAGTCTAAAATTATTTGTACTAGATTATAGAGCTAGTTCAACTCTAGTGTAAAATTATTTGTACAAGCTTATTGAGCTAGTTCAACTCTAGTGTAAAATTATTTGTACTAGGCTATAGAGCTAGTTCAACTCTAGTGTCAAATTATTTGTACAAGCTTATAGAGCTAGTTCAACTCTAGTGTAAAATTATTTGTACTAGGCTATAGAGCTAGTTCAACTCTAGTGTAAAATTATTTGTACAAGCTTATAGAGCTAGTTCAACTCTAGTGTAAAGTTATTTGTAATAGGTTATAGAGCTACTTCAACTCTAGTGTAAAATTATTTGAACTAGCTTATACAGCGAGTTCAACTATAGGGTAAATTTTTTTTTACAAGCTTATAGAGCTAGTTCAACTCTATTGTAAAATTATTTGTACTAGGCTATAGAGCTAGTCCAATTCTAGTGGTAAATTATTTGTACTAGGCTATAGAGCTAGTTCAACTCTAGGGTAAAATTATTTTTACTTGCTTATGGAGCTAGTTCAACGCTAGTGTAAAAATATTTGTACTAGGCTATAGAGCTAGTTCAATTCTAGTGTAAAATTATGTGTACAACGCTATAGAGCTAGTTCAACTCTAGTTTAAAATTATTTGTACTAGGCTATAGAGCTAGTTCAACTCTAGTGTAAAATTATTTGTACCAGGCTATCGAGCTAGTTCAACTCTAGTATAAAATTGTTTGTACAAGCTTATAGAGCTAGTTCAACTCTTGTGTAAAATTATTTGTACTAGGCTATAGAGCTAGTTCAACTCTAGTGTAAAATTATTTGTACAAGCTTATAGAGCTAGTTCAACTCTAGTGTAAAATTATGTGTACAAGGCTATAGAGCTAGTTCAACTCTAGTGATACATTATTTGTACAAACTTATAGAGCTACTTCAACTGTAGTGTAAAATTATTTGAACCAGCTTATAGAGCGAGTTTTACTCTAGTGTATAATTATTTTTACAAGTTTATAGAGCTAGTTCAAGTCTAATGTAAAATTATTTGTACTAGGCTATAGAGCTAGTTCAACTGTAGTGTAAAATTATTTGTACTAGGCTATAGAGCTAGTTCAACTCTAGTGTAAAATTATTTGTACAAGCTTATAGAGCTAGTTCAACTCTGGTGTAAAATTATTTGTACTAGGCTATAGAGCTAGTTCAAGTCAAGTCTAAAATTATTTGTACTAGATTATAGAGCTAGTTCAACTCTAGTGTAAAATTATTTGTACAAGCTTATTGAGCTAGTTCAACTCTAGTGTAAAATTATTTGTACTAGGCTATAGAGCTAGTTCAACTCTAGTGTCAAATTATTTGTACAAGCTTATAGAGCTAGTTCAACTCTAGTGTAAAATTATTTGTACTAGGCTATAGAGCTAGTTCAACTCTAGTGTAAAATTATTTGTACAAGCTTATAGAGCTAGTTCAACTCTAGTGTAAAGTTATTTGTAATAGGTTATAGAGCTACTTCAACTCTAGTGTAAAATTATTTGAACTAGATTATACAGCGAGTTCAACTATAGGGTAAATTTTTTTTACAAGCTTATAGAGCTAGTTCAACTCTATTGTAAAATTATTTGTACTAGGCTATAGAGCTAGTCCAATTCTAGTGGTAAATTATTTGTACTAGGCTATAGAGCTAGTTCAACTCTAGGGTAAAATTATTTTTACTAGCTTATGGAGCTAGTTCAACGCTAGTGTAAAAATATTTGTACTAGGCTATAGAGCTAGTTCAATTCTAGTGTAAAATTATGTGTACAACGCTATAGAGCTAGTTCAACTCTAGTTTAAAATTATTTGTACTAGGCTATAGAGCTAGTTCAACTCTAGTGTAAAATTATTTGTACCAGGCTATCGAGCTAGTTCAACTCTAGTATAAAATTGTTTGTACTAGCTTATAGAGCTAGTTCAACTCTAGTGTAAAATTATTTGTACTAGGCTATAGAGCTAGTTCAACTCTAGTGTAAAATTATTTGTACAAGCTTATAGAGCTAGTTCAACTCTAGTGTAAAATTATTTGTACTAGGTTATAGAGCTAGTTCAACTCTAGTGTAAAATTATTTGAACTAGATTATGGAGCTAGTTCAACTCTAGTGTAAAATTATTTGAACTAGCTTATATAGCTAGTTGAACTCTAATGTAAAATTATTTGTACTAGCCTATAGAGCAAGGTCAACTCTAGTGTAAAATTATTTGTACAAGCTTATAGAGCTAGTTCAACTCTAGTGTAAAATTATTTGCACTAGGCTATAGAGCTAGTTCAACTCTAGTGTAAAATTATTTGTACTAGGCTATAGAGCTACTTCAACTCTAGTGTAAAATTATTTGAACTAGCTTATACAGCGAGTTCAACTATAGTGTAAAATTATTTTTACAAGCTTATAGAGCTAGTTCAACTCTAGTGTAAAATTATTTGTACTAGGCTATAGAGCTAGTCCAACTCTACTGGAAAATTATTTGTACTAGGCTATAGAGCTAGTTCAACTCTAGGATAAAATTATTTTTACTAGCTTATAGAGCTAGGTCAACGCTAGTGTCAAAATATTTGTACTAGGCTATAGAGCTAGTTCAATTCTAGTGTAAAATTATGTGTACAACGCTATAGAGCTAGTTCAACTCTAGTTTAAAATTATTTGTACTAGGCTATAGAGCTAGTTCAACTCTAGTGTAAAAATATTTGTACCAGGCTATAGAGCAAGTTCAACTCTAGTGTAAAATTATTTGTACAAGCTTATAGAGCTAGTTCAATTCTAGTGTAAAATTATTTGTAATAGGCTATAGAGCTAGTTCAACTCTAGTGTAAAATTATTTGCACAAGATTATAGAGCTAGTTCAACTCTAGTGTAAAATTATTTGTACTAGGTTATAGAGCTAGTTCAACTGTAGTGTAAAATTATTTGAACTAGATTATGGAGCTAGTTCAACTCTAGTGTAAAATTATTTGAACTAGCTTATAGAGCTAGTTGAACTCTAGTGTAAAATTATTTGTACTAGCCTATAGAGCAAGGTCAACTCCAGTGTAAAATTATTTGTACAAGCTTATAGAGCTAGTTCAACTCTAGTGTAAATTTTTTTGAACTAGCTTATAGAGCTAGTTCAACTCTTGTGTAAAATTATGAGAAGTAGCTTACAGAGCTAGTTCAACTCTAGTGTAAATTATTTGTACTAGACTATAGAGCTAGTTCAACTCTAGTGTAAAATTATTTGTACAAGCTTATAGAGCTAGTACAACTCTAGTGTAAAATTATTTGTACTAGGTTATAGAGCTAGTTCAACTCTAGTGTAAAATTATTTGAACTAGATTATGGAGCTAGTTCAATTCTAGTGTAAAATTATGTGTACAACGCTATAGAGCTAGTTCAACTCTAGTTTAAAATTATTTGTACTAGGCTATAGAGCTAGTTCAACTCTAGTGTAAAATTATTTGTACCAGGCTATAGAGCAAGTTGAACTCTAGTGTAAAATTATTTGTACAAGCTTATAGAGCTAGTTCAATTCTAGTGTAAAATTATTTGTACTAGGCTATAGAGCTAGTTCAACTCTAGTGTAAAATTATTTGTACAAGATTATAGAGCTAGTTCAACTCTAGTGTAAAATTATTTGTACTAGGTTATAGAGCTAGTTCAACTGTAGTGTAAAATTATTTGAACTAGATTATGGAGCTAGTTCAACTATAGTGTAAAATTATTTGAACTAGCTTATAGAGCTAGTTGAACTCTAGTGTAAAATTATTTGTACTAGCCTATAGAGCAAGGTCAACTCCAGTGTAAAATTATTTGTACAAGCTTATAGAGCTAGTTCAACTCTAGTGTAAAAAATTTTGAACTAGCTTATAAAGCTAGTTCAACTCTAGTGTAAAATTATTAGAAGTAGCTTACAGAGCTAGTTCAACTCTAGTGTAAAATTATTTGTACTAGACTATAGAGCTCGTTCAACTCTAGTGTAAAATTATTTGTACAAGCTTATAGAGCTAGTTCAACTCTAGTGTAAAATTATTTGAAGTAGATTATAGAGCTAGTTCAATTCTAGTGTAAAATTATTTGAACTAGCTTATAGAGCTAGTTCAACTCTAGTGTAAAATTATTTGTACTAGCCTATAGAGCAAGGTCAACTCTAGTGTAAAATTATTTGTACAAGCTTATAGAGCTACTTCAACTCTAGTGTAATATTATTTGACTAGCTTATAGAGTGAGTTTTACTCTAGTGTGAAATTATTTTTACATGTTTATAGAGCTAGTTCAACTCTAGTGTAAATTTATTTGTACTAGGCTATAGAGCTAGTTCAACTCTAGTGTAAAATTATTTGTACTAGGCTCTAGAGCTAGTTCAACTCTGGTGTAAAATTATTTGAACTAGATTATAGAGCTAGTTCAACTCTAGTGTAAAATTATTTGAAGTAGCTTACAGAGCTAGTTCAACTCTAGTGTAAAATTATTTGTACTAGACTATAAAGCTAGTTCAAATCTAGTGTAAAATTATTTGTACAAGCTTATAGAGAGAATTCAACTCTAGTGTAAAATTATTTGTACTAGGCTATAGAGCTAGTTCAACTCTAGTGTAAAATTATTTGAACAAGATTATAGAGCTAGTTCAACTCTAGTGTAAAATTATTTGAACTAGCCTATAGAGCAAGGTCAACTCTATTGTAAAATTATTTGTACAATCTTATAGAGCTAGTTCAACTCTAGTGTAAAATTATTTGAATTAGTTTATAGAGCTAGTTCAACTCTAGTGTAAATTTTTTTGTACTAGGCTATAGAGCTAGTTCAACTCTAGTGTAAAATTATTTGTACAAGCTTATAGAGCTACTTCAACTCTAGTGTAAATTTATTTGAACAAGCTTATACAGCGAGTTCAACTATAGTGTAAAATTATTTTTACAAGCATATAGAGCTAGTTCAACTCTAGTGTAAAATTATTTGTACTAGGCTATGGAGCTAGTCCAACTCTAGTGGAAAATTGTTTGTACTAGGCTATAGAGCCAGTTCAACTCTAGGGTAAAATTATTTTTACTAGCTTATAGAGCTAGTTGAACGCTAGTGTAAAAATATTTGTACTAGGCTATAGAGCTAGTTCAATTCTAGTGTAAAATTATGTGTACAACGCTATAGAGCTAGTTCAACTCTAGTTTAAAATTATTTGTACTAGGCTATAGAGCTAGTTCAACTCTGGTGTAAAATTATTTGTACCAGGCTATAGAGCTAGTTCAACTCTAGTGTAAAATTATTTTTACAAGTTTATAGAGCTAGTTCAACTCTAGTGTAAATTTATTTGTACTAGGCTATAGAGCTAGTTCAACTCTATTGTAAAATTATTTGTACTAGGCTGTAGAGCTAGTTCAACTCTAGTGCAAAATTATTTTAACTAGCTTATAGAGCTAGTTCAACTCTAGTGTAAAAATATTTGTACTAGGCTATAGAGCTAGTTCAACTCTAGTGTAAAATTATTATTTGTACTAGGCTATAGACCTAGTTCAACTGTAGTGTAAAATTATTTGAACTAGCTTATAAAGCTAGTTCAACTCTAGTGCAAAATTGTTTGAAGTAGCTTATAGAGCTAGTTCAAGTCTAGTGTAAAATTATTTGTACTAGATTATAGAGCTCGTTCAACTCTAGTGTAAAATTATTTGTACAAGCTTATAAAGCTAGTTCAACTCTAGTGTAATTTTCTTTGTACAAGCTTATAGAGCTAGTTGAATGCTAGTGTAAATTTTTTTGAACTAGCTTATAGAGCTACTTCAACTCTAGTGTAAAATTATTTGAAGTAGCTTACAGAGCTAGTTCAACTCTAGTGTAAAATTATTTGTACTAGACTATAGAGCTAGTTCAACTCTAGTGTAAAATTATTTGTACAAGCTTATAGAGTGAATTCAACTCTAGTGTAAAATTATTTGTACTAGGCTATAGAGCTAGTTCAACTCTAGTGTAAAATTATTTGTACTAGGCTATAGAGCTAGTTCAACTCTAGTGTAAAATTATTATTTGTACTAGGCTATAGACCTAGTTCTACTCTAGTGTAAAATTATTTGAACTAGCTTATAAAGCTAGTTCAACTCTAGTGCAAAATTGTTTGAAGTAGCTTATAGACCAAGTTCAAGTCTAGTGTAAAATTATTTGTACTAGATTATAGAGCTAGTTCAACTCTAGTGTAAAATTATTTGTAAAAGCTTATAGAGCTAGTTCAACTCTAGTGTAAAATTATTTGTACAAGCTTATAGAGCTAGTTCAACTCTAGTGTAAATTGTTTTGAACTAGCTTATAAAGCTAGTTCAACTCTAGTGTAAAATTATTAGAAGTAGCTTACAGAGCTAGTTCAACTCTAGTGTAAAATTATTTGTACTAGATTATAGAGCTAGTTCAACTCTAGTGTAAAATTATTTGTACAAACTTATAGAGCTAGTTCAACTCTAGTGTAAAATTATTTGTACTAGGCTATAGAGCTAGTTCAACTCTAGTGTAAAATTATTTGAAATAGATTATAGAGCTAGTTCAATTCTAGTGTAAAATTATTTGAACTAGCTTATAGAGCAAGGTCGACTCTAGTGTAAAATTATGTGTACAAGCTTATAGAGCTAGTTCAACTCTAGTGTAAAATTATTTGAACTAGCTTATAGAGCTAGTTCAACTCTAGTGTAAAATTATTTGAAGTAGATTATAGAGCTAGTTCAATTCTAGTGTAAAATTATTTGAACTAGCTTATAGTGCTAGTTCAACTCAAGTGTAAAATTATTTGTACTAGCCTATAGAGCAAGGTCAACTCTAGTGTAAAATTATTTGTACAAGCTTATAGAGCTAGTTCAACTCTAGTGTAAAATTATTTGAACTAGCTTATAGAGTGAGTTTTACTCTAGTGTGAAATTATTTTTACAAGTTTATAGAGCTAGTTCAACTCTAGTGTAAATTTATTTGTACTAGGCTATAGAGCTAGTTCATCTCTAGTGTAAAATTATTTGTACTAGGCTGTAGAGCTAGTTCAACTTTAGTGTAAAATTATTTTGACTAGCTTATAGAGCTAGTTCAACTCTAGTGTAAAAATATTTGTACTAGGCTATAGAGCTAGTTCAACTCTAGTGTAAAATTATTATTTGTACTAGGCTATAGACCTAGTTCTACTCTAGTGTAAAATTATTTGAACTAGCTTATAAAGCTAGTTCAACTCTAGTGCAAAATTGTTTGAAGTAGCTTATAGACCAAGTTCAAGTCTAGTGTAAAATTATTTGTACTAGATTATAGAGCTAGTTCAACTCTAGTGTAAAATTATTTGTAAAAGCTTATAGAGCTAGTTCAACTCTAGTGTAAAATTATTTGTACAAGCTTATAGAGCTAGTTCAACTCTAGTGTAAATTGTTTTGAACTAGCTTATAAAGCTAGTTCAACTCTAGTGTAAAATTATTAGAAGTAGCTTACAGAGCTAGTTCAACTCTAGTGTAAAATTATTTGTACTAGATTATAGAGCTAGTTCAACTCTAGTGTAAAATTATTTGTACAAACTTATAGAGCTAGTTCAACTCTAGTGTAAAATTATTTGTACTAGGCTATAGAGGTAGTTCAACTCTAGTGTAAAATTATTTGAAGTAGATTATAGAGCTAGTTCAATTCTAGTGTAAAATTATTTGAACTAGCTTATAGAGCTAGTTCAACTCTAGTGTAAAATTATTTGTACAACCTATAGAGCAAGGTCAACTCTAGTGTAAAATTATTTGTACAAGCTTATAGAGCTAGTTCAACTCTAGTGTAAAAAATTTTGAACTAGCTTATAGAGTGAGTTTTACTCTAGTGTGAAATTATTTTTACAAGTTTATAGAGCTAGTTCAACTCTAGTGTAAATTTATTTGTACTAGGCTATAGAGCTAGTTCAACTCTAGTGTAAAATTATTTGTACTAGGCTGTAGAGCTAGTTCAACTCTAGTGCAAAATTATTTTAACTAGCTTATAGAGCTAGTTCAACTCTAGTGTAAAAATATTTGTACTAGGCTATAGAGCTAGTTCAACTCTAGTGTAAAATTATTATTTGTACTAGGCTATAGACCTAGTTCAACTCTATTGTAAAATTATTTGAACTAGCTTATAAAGCTAGTTCAACTCTAGTGCAAAATTGTTTGAAGTAGCTTATAGAGCTAGTTCAAGTCTAGTGTAAACTTATTTGTACTAGATTATAGAGCTCGTTCAACTCTAGTGTAAAATTATTTGTACAAGCTTATAGAGATAGTTCAACTCTAGTGTAATTTTTTTGTACAAGCTTATAGAGCTAGTTGAATGCTAGTGTAAATTTTTTTGAACTAGCTTATAGAGCTACTTCAACTCTAGTGTAAAATTATTTGAAGTAGCTTACAGAGCTAGTTCAACTCTAGTGTAAAATTATTTGTACTAGACTATAGAGCTAGTTCAACTCTAGTGTAAAATTATTTGTACAACCTTATAGAGAGAATTCAACTCTAGTATAAAATTATTTGTACTAGGCTATAGAGCTAGTTCAACTCTAGTGTAAAATTATTTGAACTAGATTGTAGAGCTAGTTCAACTCTAGTGTAAAATTATTTGAACTAGCTTATAGAGCTAGTTCAACTCTAGTGTAAAAATATTTGTACTAGGTTATAGAGCTAGTTCAACTCTGGTGTAAAATTATTTGAACTAGATTATGGAGCTAGTTCAACTCTAGTGTAAAATTATTTGAATTAGCTTATAGAGCTAGTTCAACTCTAGTGTAAAATTATTTGTACTAGCCTATAGAGCAAGGTCAACTCTAGTGTAAATTTTTTTGTAGAAGCTTATAGAGCTAGTTCAACTCTAGTGTAAAAAATTTTGAACTAGCTTATAGAGCTAGTTCAACTCTACTGTAAAATTATTAGAAGTAGCTTACAGAGCTAGTTAAACTCTAGTGTAAAATTATTTGTACTAGACTATAGAGCTAGTTCAACTCTAGTGTAAAATTATTTGTACAAGCTTATAGAGCTAGTTCAACTCTAGTGTAAAATTATTTGTACTAGGCTATAGAGCTAGTTCAACTCTAGTGTAAAATTATTTGAAATAGATTATAGAGCTAGTTCAATTCTAGTGTAAAATTATTTGAACTAGTTTATAGAGCAAGGTCGACTCTAGTGTAAAATTATTTGTACAAGCTTATAGAGCTAGTTCAACTCTAGTGTAAAATTATTTGAACGAGCTTATAGAGCTAGTTCAACTCTAGTGTAAAATTATTTGAAGTAGATTATAGAGCTAGTTCAATTCTAGTGTAAAATTATTTGAGCTAGCTTATAGTGCTAGTTCAACTCTAGTGTAAAATTATTTGTACTAGCCTATAGAGCAAGGTCAACTCTAGTGTAAAATTATTTGTACAAGCTTATAGAGCTAGTTCAACTCTAGTGTAAAATTATTTGAACTAGCTTATAGAGTGAGTTTTACTCTAGTGTGAAATTATTTTTACAAGTTTATAGAGCTAGTTCAACTCTAGTGTAAATTTATTTGTACTAGGCTATAGAGCTAGTTCATCTCTAGTGTAAAATTATTTGTACTAGGCTGTAGAGCTAGTTCAACTCTAGTGTAAAATTATTTTGACTAGCTTATAGAGCTAGTTCAACTCTAGTGTAAAAATATTTGTACTAGGCTATAGAGCTAGTTCAACTCTAGTGTAAAATTATTATTTGTACCAGGCTATAGACCTAGTTCAACTCTAGTGTAAAATTATTTGAACTAGCTTATAAAGCTAGTACAACTCTAGTGCAAAATTGTTTGAAGTAGCTTATAGACCAAGTTCAAGTCTAGTGTAAAATTATTTGTACTAGATTATAGAGCTAGTTCAACTCTAGTGTAAAATTATTTGTACTAGCCTATAGAGCAAGGTCAACTGTAGTGTAAAATTATTTGTACAAGCTTATAGAGCTAGTTCAACTCTAGTGTAAAATTATTTGAACTAGTTTATAGAGCTAGTTCAACTCTAGTGTAAAAATTTTTGTACTGGGCTATAAAGCTAGTTCAACTCTAGTGTAAAATTATTTGTACAAGCTTATAGAGCTACTTCAACTCTAGTGTAAAATTATTTGAACTAGCTTATAGAGCGAGTTCAACTATAGTGTAAAATTATTTTTACAAGCTTATAGAGCTAGTTCAACTCTACTGTAAAATTACTTGTACTGGGCTATAGAGCTAGTCCAACTCTAGTGTAAAATTATTTGTACTAGGCTATAGAGCTAGTTCAACTCTAGTGTAAAATTATTTGAAATAGATTATAGAGCTAGTTCAATTCTAGTGTAAAATTATTTGAACTAGCTTATAGAGCAAGGTCGACTCTAGTGTAAAATTATTTGTACAAGTTTATAGAGCTAGTTCAACTCTAGTGTAAAATTATTTGAACTAGCTTATAGAGCTAGTTCAACTCTAGTGTAAAATTATTTGAAGTAGATTATAGAGCTAGTTCAATTCTAGTGTAAAATTATTTGAACTAGCTTATAGTGCTAGTTCAACTCTGGTGTAAAATTATTTGTACTAGCCTATAGAGCAAGGTCAACTCTAGTGTAAAATTATTTGTACAAGCTTATAGAGCTAGTTCAACTCTAGTGTAAAATTATTTGAACTAGCTTATAGAGTGAGTTTTACTCTAGTGTGAAATTATTTTTACAAGTTTATAGAGCTAGTTCAACTCTAGTGTAAATTTATTTGTACTAGGCTATAGAGCTAGTTCATCTCTAGTGTAAAATTATTTGTACTAGGCTGTAGAGCTAGTTCAACTCTAGTGTAAAATTATTTTGACTAGCTTATAGAGCTAGTTCAACTCTAGTGTAAAAATATTTGTACTAGGCTATAGAGCTAGTTCAACTCTAGTGTAAAATTATTATTTGTACCAGGCTATAGACCTAGTTCAACTCTAGTGTAAAATTATTTGAACTAGCTTATAAAGCTAGTACAACTCTAGTGCAAAATTGTTTGAAGTAGCTTATAGACCAAGTTCAAGTCTAGTGTAAAATTATTTGTACTAGATTATAGAGCTAGTTCAACTCTAGTGTAAAATTATTTGTACTAGCCTATAGAGCAAGGTCAACTGTAGTGTAAAATTATTTGTACAAGCTTATAGAGCTAGTTCAACTCTAGTGTAAAATTATTTGAACTAGTTTATAGAGCTAGTTCAACTCTAGTGTAAAAATTTTTGTACTGGGCTATAAAGCTAGTTCAACTCTAGTGTAAAATTATTTGTACAAGCTTATAGAGCTACTTCAACTCTAGTGTAAAATTATTTGAACTAGCTTATAGAGCGAGTTCAACTATAGTGTAAAATTATTTTTACAAGCTTATAGAGCTAGTTCAACTCTACTGTAAAATTACTTGTACTGGGCTATAGAGCTAGTCCAACTCTAGTGTAAAATTATTTGTACTAGGCTATAGAGCTAGTTCAACTCTAGTGTAAAATTATTTGAAATAGATTATAGAGCTAGTTCAATTCTAGTGTAAAATTATTTGAACTAGCTTATAGAGCAAGGTCGACTCTAGTGTAAAATTATTTGTACAAGCTTATAGAGCTAGTTCAACTCTAGTGTAAAATTATTTGAACTAGCTTATAGAGCTAGTTCAACTCTAGTGTAAAATTATTTGAAGTAGATTATAGAGCTAGTTCAATTCTAGTGTAAAATTATTTGAACTAGCTTATAGTGCTAGTTCAACTCTGGTGTAAAATTATTTGTACTAGCCTATAGAGCAAGGTCAACTCTAGTGTAAAATTATTTGTACAAGCTTATAGAGCTAGTTCAACTCTAGTGTAAAATTATTTGAACTAGCTTATAGAGTGAGTTTTACTCTAGTGTGAAATTATTTTTACAAGTTTATAGAGCTAGTTCAACTCTAGTGTAAATTTATTTGTACTAGGCTATAGAGCTAGTTCATCTCTAGTGTAAAATTATTTGTACTAGGCTGTAGAGCTAGTTCAACTCTAGTGTAAAATTATTTTGACTAGCTTATAGAGCTAGTTCAACTCTAGTGTAAAAATATTTGTACTAGGCTATAGAGCTAGTTCAACTCTAGTGTAAAATTATTATTTGTACTAGGCTATAGACCTAGTTCAACTCTAGTGTAAAATTATTTGAACTAGCTTATAAAGCTAGTTCAACTCTAGTGCAAAATTGTTTGAAGTAGCTTATAGACCAAGTTCAAGTCTAGTGTAAAATTATTTGTACTAGATTATAGAGCTAGTTCAACTCTAGTGTAAAATTATTTGTACTAGCCTATAGAGCAAGGTCAACTATAGTGTAAAATTATTTGTACAAGCTTATAGAGCTAGTTCAACTCTAGTGTAAAATTATTTGAACTAGTTTATAGAGCTAGTTCAACTCTAGTGTAAAAAAATTTGTACTAGGCTATAAAGCTAGTTCAACTCTAGTGTAAAATTATTTGTACAAGCTTATAGAGCTACTTCAACTCTAGTGTAAAATTATTTGAACTAGCTTATAGAGCGAGTTCAACTATAGTGTAAAATTATTTTTACAAGCTTATAGAGCTAGTTCAACTCTACTGTAAAATTACTTGTACTAGGCTATAGAGCTAGTCCAACTCTAGTGTAAAATTATTTGTACTAGGCTATAGAGCTAGTTCAACTCTAGGGTAAAATTATTTTTTCTTGCTTATAGAGCTAGTTCAACTCTAGTGTAAAAATAATTGTACTAGGCTATAGAGCTAGTTCAACTCTAGTGTAAAATTATGTGTACAAGGCTATAGAGCTAGTTCAACTCTAGTGATACATTATTTTTACAAACTTATAGGGCTACTTCAACTGTAGTGTAAAATTATTTGAACCAGCTTATAGAGCGAGTTTTACTCTAGTGTGAAATTATTTTTACAAGTTTATAGAGCTAGTTCAACTCTAATGTAAAATTATTTGTACTAGGCTATAGAGCTAGTTCAACTCTAGTGTAAAATTATTTGTACTAGGCTATAGAGCTAGTTCAACTCTAGTGTAAAATTATTTGTACAAGCTTATAGAGCTAGTTCAACTCTGGTGTAAAATTATTTGTACTAGGCTATAGAGCTAGTTCAAGTCAAGTATAAAATTATTTGTATTAGATTATAGAGCTAGTTCAACTCTAGTGTAAAATTATTTGTACAAGCTTATAGAGCTAGTTCAACTCTAGTGTAAAATTATTTGTACTAGGCTATAGAGCTAGTTCAAATCTAGTGTAAAATTATTTGTACAAGCTTATAGAGCTAGTTCAACTCGAGTGTAAAATTATTTGTACTAGGCTATAGAGCTAGTTCAACTCTAGTGTAAAATTATTTGTACAAGCTTATAGAGCTAGTTCAACTCTAGTGTGAAGTTATTTGTACTAGGTTATAGAGCTAGTTCAACTCTAGTGTAAAATTATTTGAGCTAGCTTATAGTGCTAGTTCAACTCTAGTGTAAAATTATTTGTACTAGCCTATAGAGCAAGGTCAACTCTAGTGTAAAATTATTTGTACAAGCTTATAGAGCTAGTTCAACTCTAGTGTAAAATTATTTGAACTAGCTTATAGAGTGAGTTTTACTCTAGTGTGAAATTATTTTTACAAGTTTATAGAGCTAGTTCAACTCTAGTGTAAATTTATTTGTACTAGGCTATAGAGCTAGTTCATCTCTAGTGTAAAATTATTTGTACTAGGCTGTAGAGCTAGTTCAACTCTAGTGTAAAATTATTTTGACTAGCTTATAGAGCTAGTTCAACTCTAGTGTAAAAATATTTGTACTAGGCTATAGAGCTAGTTCAACTCTAGTGTAAAATTATTATTTGTACCAGGCTATAGACCTAGTTCAACTCTAGTGTAAAATTATTTGAACTAGCTTATAAAGCTAGTACAACTCTAGTGCAAAATTGTTTGAAGTAGCTTATAGACCAAGTTCAAGTCTAGTGTAAAATTATTTGTACTAGATTATAGAGCTAGTTCAACTCTAGTGTAAAATTATTTGTACTAGCCTATAGAGCAAGGTCAACTGTAGTGTAAAATAATTTGTACAAGCTTATAGAGCTAGTTCAACTCTAGTGTAAAATTATTTGAACTAGTTTATAGAGCTAGTTCAACTCTAGTGTAAAAATTTTTGTACTGGGCTATAAAGCTAGTTCAACTCTAGTGTAAAATTATTTGTACAAGCTTATAGAGCTACTTCAACTCTAGTGTAAAATTATTTGAACTAGCTTATAGAGCGAGTTCAACTATAGTGTAAAATTATTTTTACAAGCTTATAGAGCTAGTTCAACTCTACTGTAAAATTACTTGTACTGGGCTATAGAGCTAGTCCAACTCTAGTGTAAAATTATTTGTACTAGGCTATAGAGCTAGTTCAACTCTAGTGTAAAATTATTTGAAATAGATTATAGAGCTAGTTCAATTCTAGTGTAAAATTATTTGAACTAGCTTATAGAGCAAGGTCGACTCTAGTGTAAAATTATTTGTACAAGCTTATAGAGCTAGTTCAACTCTAGTGTAAAATTATTTGAACTAGCTTATAGAGCTAGTTCAACTCTAGTGTAAAATTATTTGAAGTAGATTATAGAGCTAGTTCAATTCTAGTGTAAAATTATTTGAACTAGCTTATAGTGCTAGTTCAACTCTGGTGTAAAATTATTTGTACTAGCCTATAGAGCAAGGTCAACTCTAGTGTAAAATTATTTGTACAAGCTTATAGAGCTAGTTCAACTCTAGTGTAAAATTATTTGAACTAGCTTATAGAGTGAGTTTTACTCTAGTGTGAAATTATTTTTACAAGTTTATAGAGCTAGTTCAACTCTAGTGTAAATTTATTTGTACTAGGCTATAGAGCTAGTTCATCTCTAGTGTAAAATTATTTGTACTAGGCTGTAGAGCTAGTTCAACTCTAGTGTAAAATTATTTTGACTAGCTTATAGAGCTAGTTCAACTCTAGTGTAAAAATATTTGTACTAGGCTATAGAGCTAGTTCAACTCTAGTGTAAAATTATTATTTGTACTAGGCTATAGACCTAGTTCAACTCTAGTGTAAAATTATTTGAACTAGCTTATAAAGCTAGTTCAACTCTAGTGCAAAATTGTTTGAAGTAGCTTATAGACCAAGTTCAAGTCTAGTGTAAAATTATTTGTACTAGATTATAGAGCTAGTTCAACTCTAGTGTAAAATTATTTGTACTAGCCTATAGAGCAAGGTCAACTATAGTGTAAAATTATTTGTACAAGCTTATAGAGCTAGTTCAACTCTAGTGTAAAATTATTTGAACTAGTTTATAGAGCTAGTTCAACTCTAGTGTAAAAAATTTTGTACTAGGCTATAAAGCTAGTTCAACTCTAGTGTAAAATTATTTGTACAAGCTTATAGAGCTACTTCAACTCTAGTGTAAAATTATTTGAACTAGCTTATAGAGCGAGTTCAACTATAGTGTAAAATTATTTTTACAAGCTTATAGAGCTAGTTCAACTCTACTGTAAAATTACTTGTACTAGGCTATAGAGCTAGTCCAACTCTAGTGTAAAATTATTTGTACTAGGCTATAGAGCTAGTTCAACTCTAGGGTAAAATTATTTTTTTCTTGCTTATAGAGCTAGTTCAACTCTAGTGTAAAAATATTTGTACTAGGCTATAGAGCTAGTTCAACTCTAGTGTAAAATTATGTGTACAAGGCTATAGAGCTAGTTCAACTCTAGTGATACATTATTTGTACAAACTTATAGGGCTACTTCAACTGTAGTGTAAAATTATTTGAACCAGCTTATAGAGCGAGTTTTACTCTAGTGTGAAATTATTTTTACAAGTTTATAGAGCTAGTTCAACTCTAATGTAAAATTATTTGTACTAGGCTATAGAGCTAGTTCAACTCTAGTGTAAAATTATTTGTACTAGGCTATAGAGCTAGTTCAACTCTAGTGTAAAATTATTTGTACAAGCTTATAGAGCTAGTTCAACTCTGGTGTAAAATTATTTGTACTAGGCTATAGAGCTAGTTCAAGTCAAGTATAAAATTATTTGTATTAGATTATAGAGCTAGTTCAACTCTAGTGTAAAATTATTTGTACAAGCTTATAGAGCTAGTTCAACTCTAGTGTAAAATTATTTGTACTAGGCTATAGAGCTAGTTCAAATCTAGTGTAAAATTATTTGTACAAGCTTATAGAGCTAGTTCAACTCGAGTGTAAAATTATTTGTACTAGGCTATAGAGCTAGTTCAACTCTAGTGTAAAATTATTTGTACAAGCTTATAGAGCTAGTTCAACTCTAGTGTGAAGTTATTTGTACTAGGTTATAGAGCTAGTTCAACTCTAGTGTAAAATTATTTGATCTAGATTATGGAGCTAGTTCAACTCTAGTGTAAAATCATTTGAACTAGCTTACAGAGCTAGTTCAACTCTAGTGTAAAATTATTTGTACTAGCCTATAGAACAAGGTCAACTCTATTGTAAAATTATTTGTACAAGCTTATAGAGCTAGTTCAACTCTAGTGTAAAATTATTTGAATTAGTTTATAGAGCTAGTTCAACTCTAGTGTAAAAAAGTTTGGACTAGGCTATAGAGCTAGTTCAACACTAGTGTAAAATTATTTGGACAAGCTTATAGAGCTACTTCAACTCTAGTGTAAAATTATTTGAACTAGCTTATAGAGCTAGTTCAACTCTAGTGTAAAATTATTTGAAGTAGATTATAGAGCTAGTTCAATTCTAGTGTAAAATTATTTGAACTAGCTTATAGTGATAGTTCAACTCTAGTGTAAAATTATTTGTACTAGCCGATAGAGCAAGCTCAACTCTAGTGTAAAATTATTTGTACAAGCTTATAGAGCTAGTTCAACTCTAGTGTAAAATTATTTGAACTAGCTTATAGAGTGAGTTTTACTCTAGTGTGAAATTATTTTTACATGTTTATAGAGCTAGTTCAACTCTAGTGTAAATTTATTTGTACTAGGCTATAGAGCTAGTTCATCTCTAGTGTAAAATTATTTGTACTAGGCTGTAGAGCTAGTTCAACTCTAGTGTAAAATTATTTTGACTAGCTTATAGAGCTAGTTCAACTCTAGTGTAAAAATATTTGTACTAGGCTATAGAGCTAGTTCAACTCTAGTGTAAAATTATTATTTGTACTAGGCTATAGACCTAGTTCAACTCTAGTGTAAAATTATTTGAACTAGCTTATAAAGCTAGTTCAACTGTAGTGCAAAATTGTTTGAAGTAGCTTATAGACCAAGTTCAAGTCTAGTGTAAAATTATTTGTACTAGATTATAGAGCTAGTTCAACTCTAGTGTAAAATTATTTGTACTAGCCTATAGAGCAAGGTCAACTATAGTGTAAAATTATTTGTACAAGCTTATAGAGCTAGTTCAACTCTAGTGTAAAATTATTTGAACTAGTTTATAGAGCTAGTTCAACTCTAGTGTAAAAAAATTTGTACTAGGCTATAAAGCTAGTTCAACTCTAGTGTAAAATTATTTGTACAAGCTTATAGAGCTACTTCAACTCTAGTGTAAAATTATTTGAACTAGCTTCTAGAGCGAGTTCAACTATAGTGTAAAATTATTTTTACAAGCTTATAGAGCTAGTTCAACTCTACTGTAAAATTACTTGTACTAGGCTATAGAGCTAGTCCAACTCTAGTGTAAAATTATTTGTACTAGGCTATAGAGCTAGTTTAACTCTAGGGTAAAATTATTTTTTCTAGCTTATAGAGCTAGTTCAACTCTAGTGTAAAAATATATGTACTAGGCTATAGAGCTAGTTCAACTCTAGTGTAAAATTATGTGTACAAGGCTATAGAGCTAGTTCAACTCTAGTGATACATTATTTGTACAAACTTATAGAGCTACTTCAACTGTAGTGTAAAATTATTTGAACCAGCTTATAGAGCGAGTTTTACTCTAGTGTGAAATTATTTTTACAAGTTTATAGAGCTAGTTCAACTCTAATGTAAAATTATTTGTACTAGGCTATAGAGCTAGTTCAACTCTAGTGTAAAATTATTTGTACTAGGCTATAGAGCTAGTTCAACTCTAGTGTAAAATTATTTGTACAAGCTTATAGAGCTAGTTCAACTCTGGTGTAAAATTATTTGTACTTGGCTATAGAGCTAGTTCAAGTCAAGTATAAAATTATTTGTATTAGATTATAGAGCTAGTTCAACTCTAGTGTAAAATTATTTGTACAAGGTTATAGAGCTAGTTCAACTCTAGTGTAAAATTATTTGTACTAGGCTATAGAGCTAGTTCAACTCTAGTGTAAAATTATTTGTACAAGCTTATAGAGCTAGTTCAACTCCAGTGTAAAATTATTTGTACTAGGCTATAGAGCTAGTTCAACTCTAGTGTAAAATTATTTGTAGAAGCTTATAGAGCTAGTTCAACTCTAGTGTAAAGTTATTTGTACTAGGTTATAGAGCTAGTTCAACTCTAGTGTAAAATTATTTGATCTAGATTATGGAGCTAGTTCAACTCTAGTGTAAAATCATTTGAACTAGCTTACAGAGCTAGTTCAACTCTAGTGTAAAATTATTTTTACTAGCCTATAGAACAAGGTCAACTCTATTGTAAAATTATTTGTACAAGCTTATAGAGCTAGTTCAACTCTAGTGTAAAATTATTTGAATTAGTTTATAGAGCTAGTTCAACTCTAGTGTAAAAAAGTTTGGACTAGGCTATAGAGCTAGTTCAACACTAGTGTAAAATTATTTGGACAAGCTTATAGAGCTACTTCAACTCTAGTGTAAAATTATTTGAACTAGCTTATACAGCGAGTTCAACTATAGTGTAAAATTATTTTTACAAGCTTATAGAGCTAGTTCAACTCTAGTGTAAAATTATTTATACTAGGCTATAGAGCTAGTCCAACTCTAGTGGAAAATTATTTGTACTAGGCTATAGAGCTAGTTCAACTCTAGGGTAAAATTATTTTTACTAGCTTATAGAGCTAGTTCAACGCTAGTGTAAAAATATTTGTACTAGGCTATAGAGCTAGTTCAATTCTAGTGTAAAATTATGTGTACAATGCTATAGAGCTAGTTCTACTCTAGTTTAAAATTATTTGTACTAGGCTATAGAGCAAGTTCAACTCTAGGGTAAAATTATTTTTTCTAGCTTATAGAGCTAGTTCAACTCTAGTGTAAAAATATTTGTACTAGGCTATAGAGCTAGTTCAACTCTAGTGTAAAATTATGTGTACAAGGCTATAGAGCTAGTTCAACTCTAGTGATACATTATTTGTACAAACTTATAGAGCTACTTCAACTGTAGTGTAAAATTATTTGAACCAGCTTATAGAGCGAGTTTTACTCTAGTGTGAAATTATTTTTACAAGTTTATAGAGCTAGTTCAACTCTAGTGTAAAATTATTTGTACAAGCTTATAGAGCTAGTTCAACTCTAGTGTAAAATTATTTGAACTAGATTATGGAGCTAGTTCAACTCTAGTGTAAAATTATTTGAAATAGCTTATAGAGCTAGTTGAACTCTAGTGTAAAATTATTTGTACTAGCCTATAGAGCAAGGTCAACTCCAGTGTAAAATTATTTGTACAAGCTTATAGAGCTAGTTCATCTCAAGTGTAAAATTATTTGAAGTAGATTATAGAGCAAGTTCAATTCTAGTGTAAAATTATTTGAACTAGCTTATAGTGCTAGTTCAACTCTAGTGTAAAATTATTTGTACTAGCCTATAGAGCAAGGTCAACTCTAGTGTAAAATTATTTGTACAAGCTTATAGAGCTAGTTCAACTCTAGTGTAAAATTATTTGAACTAGCTTATAGAGTGAGTTTTACTCTAGTGTGAAATTATTTTTACAAGTTTATAGAGCTAGTTCAACTCTAGTGTAAATTTATTTGTACTAGGCTATAGAGCTAGTTCAACTCTAGTGTAAAATTATTTGTACTAGGCTATAGAGCTAGTTCAACTCTAGTGTAAAATTATTTTCACTAGCTTATAGAGCTAGTTCAACTCTAGTGTAAAAATATTTGTACTAGGCTATAGAGCTAGTTCAACTCTAGTGTAAAATTATTATTTGTACTAGGCTATAGACCTAGTTCAACTCTAGTCTAAAATTATTTGAACTAGCTTATAAAGCTAGTTCAACTCTAGTGCAAAATTGTTTGAAGTAGCTTATAGACCTAGTTCAAGTCTAGTGTAAAATTATTTGTACTAGATTATAGAGCTAGTTCAACTCTAGTGTAATATTATTTGTACTAGCCTATAGAGCAAGGTCAACTATAGTGTAAAATTATTTGTACAAGCTTATAGAGCTAGTTCAACTCTAGTGTAAAATTATTTGAACTAGTTTATAGAGCTAGTTCAACTCTAGTGTAAAATTTTTTGTACTAGGCTATAGAGCTAGTTCAACTCTAGTGTAAAATTATTTGTACAAGCTTATAGAGCTACTTCAACTCTAGTGTAAAATTATTTGAACTAGCTTATAGAGCGAGTTCAACTATAGTGTAAAATTATTTTTACAAGCTTATAGAGCTAGTTCAACTCTACTGTAAAATTACTTGTACTAGGCTATAGAGCTAGTCCAACTCTAGTGTAAAATTATTTGTACTAGGCTATAGAGCTAGTTCAACTCTAGGGTAAAATTATTTTTTCTAGCTTATAGAGCTAGTTCAACTCTAGTGTAAAAATATTTGTACTAGGCTATAGAGCTAGTTCAACTCTAGTGTAAAATTATGTGTACAAGGCTATAGAGCTAGTTCAACTCTAGTGATACATTATTTGTACAAACTTATAGAGCTACTTCAACTGTAGTGTAAAATTATTTGAAACAGTTTATAGAGCGAGTTTTACTCTAGTTTGAAATTATTTTTACAAGTTTATAGAGCTAGTTCAACTCTAATGTAAAATTATTTGTACTAGGCTATAGAGCTAGTTCAACTCTAGTGTAAAATTATTTGTACTAGGCTATAGAGCTAGTTCAACTCTAGTGTAAAATTATTTTGACTAGCTTATAGAGCTAGTTCAACTCTAGTGTAAAAATATTTGTACTAGGCTATAGAGCTAGTTCAACTCTATTGTAAAATTATTATTTGTACTAGGCTATAGAGCTAGTTCATCTCTAGTGTAAAATTATTTGTACTAGGCTGTAGAGCTAGTTCAACTCTAGTGTAAAATTATTTTGACTAGCTTATAGAGCTAGTTCAACTCTAGTGTAAAAATATTTGTACTAGGCTATAGAGCTAGTTCAACTCTAGTGTAAAATTATTATTTGTACTAGGCTATAGACCTAGTTCAACTCTAGTGTAAAATTATTTGAACTAGCTTATAAAGCTAGTTCAACTCTAGTGCAAAATTGTTTGAAGTAGCTTATAGACCAAGTTCAAGTCTAGTGTAAAATTATTTGTACTAGATTATAGAGCTAGTTCAACTCTAGTGTAAAATTATTTGTACTAGCCTATAGAGCAAGGTCAACTATAGTGTAAAATTATTTGTACAAGCTTATAGAGCTAGTTCAACTCTAGTGTAAAATTATTTGAACTAGTTTATAGAGCTAGTTCAACTCTAGTGTAAAATGTTTTGTACTAGGCTATAAAGCTAGTTCAACTCTAGTGTAAAATTATTTGTACAAGCTTATAGAGCTACTTCAACTCTAGTGTAAAATTATTTGAACTAGCTTATAAAGCTAGTTCAATTCTAGTGTAAAATTATTTGAACTAGCTTATAGAGCAAGGTCGACTCTAGTGTAAAATTATTTGTACAAGCTTATAGAGCTAGTTCAACTCTAGTGTAAAATTATTTGAACTAGCTTATAGAGCTAGTTCAACTCTAGTGTAAAATTATTTGAAGTAGATTATAGAGCTAGTTCAATTCTAGTGTAAAATTATTTGAACTAGCTTATAGTGCTAGTTCAACTCTAGTGTAAAATTATTTGTACTAGCCTATAGAGCAAGGTCAACTCTAGTGTAAAATTATTTGTACAAGCTTATAGAGCTAGTTCAACTCTAGTGTAAAATTATTTGAACTAGCTTATAGAGTGAGTTTTACTCTAGTGTGAAATTATTTTTACATGTTTATAGAGCTAGTTCAACTCTAGTGTAAATTTATTTGTACTAGGCTATAGAGCTAGTTCATCTCTAGTGTAAAATTATTTGTACTAGGCTGTAGAGCTAGTTCAACTCTAGTGTAAAATTATTTTGACTAGCTTATAGAGCTAGTTCAACTCTAGTGTAAAAATATTTTTACTAGGCTATAGAGCTAGTTCAACTCTAGTGTAAAATTTTTATTTGTACTAGGCTATAGACCTAGTTCAACTCTAGTGTAAAATTATTTGAACTAGCTTATAAAGCTAGTTCAACTCTAGTGCAAAATTGTTTGAAGTAGCTTATAGACCAAGTTCAAGTCTAGTGTAAAATTATTTGTACTAGATTATAGAGCTAGTTCAACTCTAGTGTAAAATTATTTGTACTAGCCTATAGAGCAAGGTCAACTATAGTGTAAAATTATTTGTACAAGCTTATAGAGCTAGTTCAACTCTAGTGTAAAATTATTTGAACTAGTTTATAGAGCTAGTTCAACTCTAGTGTAAAAATTTTTGTACTAGGCTATAAAGCTAGTTCAACTCTAGTGTAAAATTATTTGTACAAGCTTATAGAGCTACTTCAACTCTAGTGTAAAATTATTTGAACTAGCTTATAGAGCGAGTTCAACTATAGTGTAAAATTATTTTTACAAGCTTATAGAGCTAGTTCAACTCTACTGTAAAATTACTTGTACTAGGCTATAGAGCTAGTCCAACTCTAGTGTAAAATTATTTGTACTAGGCTATAGAGCTAGTTCAACTCTAGGGTAAAATTATTTTTTCTAGCGTATAGAGCTAGTTCAACTCTAGTGTAAAAATATTTGTACTAGGCTATAGAGCTAGTTCAACTCTAGTGTAAAATTATGTGTACAAGGCTATAGAGCTAGTTCAACTCTAGTGATACATTATTTGTACAAACTTATAGGGCTACTTCAACTGTAGTGTAAAATTATTTGAACCAGCTTATAGAGCGAGTTTTACTCTAGTGTGAAATTATTTTTACAAGTTTATAGAGCTAGTTCAACTCTAATGTAAAATTATTTGTACTAGGCTATAGAGCTAGTTCAACTCTAGTGTAAAATTATTTGTACTAGGCTATAGAGCTAGTTCAACTCTAGTGTAAAATTATTTGTACAAGCTTATAGAGCTAGTTCAACTCTGGTGTATAATTATTTGTACTAGGCTATAGAGCTAGTTCAAGTCAAGTATAAAATTATTTGTATTAGATTATAGAGCTAGTTCAACTCTAGTGTAAAATTATTTGTACAAGCTTATAGAGCTAGTTCAACTCTAGTGTAAAATTATTTGTACTAGGCTATAGAGCTAGTTCAACTCTAGTGTAAAATTATTTGTACAAGCTTATAGAGCTAGTTCAACTCCAGTGTAAAATTATTTGTACTAGGCTATAGAGCTAGTTCAACTCTAGTGTAAAATTATTTGTACAAGCTTATAGAGCTAGTTCAACTCTAGTGTGAAGTTATTTGTACTAGGTTATAGAGCTAGTTCAACTCTAGTGTAAAATTATTTGATCTAGATTATGGAGCTAGTTCAACTCTAGTGTAAAATCATTTGAACTAGCTTACAGAGCTAGTTCAACTCTAGTGTAAAATTATTTGTAATAGCCTATAGAACAAGGTCAACTCTATTGTAAAATTATATGTACAAGCTTATAGAGCTAGTTCAACTCTAGTGTAAAATTATTTGAATTAGTTTATAGAGCTAGTTCAACTCTAGTGTAAAAAAGTTTGGACTAGGCTATAGAGCTAGTTCAACACTAGTGTAAAATTATTTGGACAAGCTTATAGAGCTACTTCAACTCTAGTGTAAAATTATTTGAACTAGCTTATAGAGCTAGTTCAACTCTAGTGTAAAATTATTTGAAGTAGATTATAGAGCTAGTTCAATTCTAGTGTAAAATTATTTGAACTAGCTTATAGTGATAGTTCAACTCTAGTGTAAAATTATTTGTACTAGCCTATAGAGCAAGGTCAACTCTAGTGTAAAATTATTTGTACAAGCTTATAGAGCTAGTTCAACTCTAGTGTAAAATTATTTGAACTAGCTTATAGAGTGAGTTTTACTCAAGTGTGAAATTATTTTTACAAGTTTATAGAGCTAGTTCAACTCTAGTGTAAATTCATTTGTACTAGGCTATAGAGCTAGTTCATCTCTAGTGTAAAATTATTTGTACTAGGCTGTAGAGCTAGTTCAACTCTAGTGTAAAATTATTTTGACTAGCTTATAGAGCTAGTTCAACTCTAGTGTAAAAATATTTGTACTAGGCTATAGAGCTAGTTCAACTCTAGTGTAAAATTATTATTTGTACTAGGCTATAGACCTAGTTCAACTCTAGTGTAAAATTATTTGAACTAGCTTATAAAGCTAGTTCAACTCTAGTGCAAAATTGTTTGAAGTAGCTTATAGACCAAGTTCAAGTCTAGTGTAAAATTATTTGTACTAGATTATAGAGCTAGTTCAACTCTAGTGTAAAATTATTTGTACTAGCCTATAGAGCAAGGTCAACTATAGTGTAAAATTATTTGTACAAGCTTATAGAGCTAGTTCAACTCTAGTGTAAAATTATTTGAACAAGTTTATAGAGCTAGTTCAACTCTAGTGTAAAAAAAATTGTACTAGGCTATAAAGCTAGTTCAACTCTAGTGTAAAATTATTTGTACAAGCTTATAGAGCTACTTCAACTCTAGTGTAAAATTATTTGAACTAGCTTCTAGAGCGAGTTCAACTATAGTGTAAAATTATTTTTACAAGCTTATAGAGCTAGTTCAACTCTACTGTAAAATTACTTGTACTAGGCTATAGAGCTAGTCCAACTCTAGTGTAAAATTATTTGTACTAGGCTATAGAGCTAGTTCAACTCTAGGGTAAAATTATTTTTTCTAGCTTATAGAGCTAGTTCAATTCTAGTGTAAAAATATTTGTACTAGGCTATAGAGCTAGTTCAAATCTAGTGCAAAATTATGTGTACAAGGCTATAGAGCTAGTTCAACTCTAGTGATACATTATTTGTACAAACTTATAGAGCTACTTCAACTGTAGTGTAAAATTATTTGAACCAGCTTATAGAGCGAGTTTTACTCTAGTGTGAAATTATTTTTACAAGTTTATAGAGCTAGTTCAACTCTAATGTAAAATTATTTGTACTAGGCTATAGAGCTAGTTCAACTCTAGTGTAAAATTATTTGTACTAGGCTATAGAGCTAGTTCAACTCTAGTGTAAAATTATTTGTACAAGCTTATAGAGCTAGTTCAACTCTGGTGTTAAATTATTTGTACTAGGCTATAGAGCTAGTTCAAGTCAAGTATAAAATTATTTGTATTAGATTATAGAGCTAGTTCAACTCTAGTGTAAAATTATTTTTACAAGGTTATAGAGCTAGTTCAACTCTAGTGTAAAATTATTTGTACTAGGCTATAGAGCTAGTTCAACTCTAGTGTAAAATTATTTGTACAAGCTTATAGAGCTAGTTCAACTCCAGTGTAAAATTATTTGTACTAGGCTATAGAGCTAGTTCAACTCTAGTGTAAAATTATTTGTACAAGCTTATAGAGCTAGTTCAACTCTAGTGTAAAGTTATTTGTACTAGGTTATAGAGCTAGTTCAACTCTAGTGTAAAATTATTTGATCTAGATTATGGAGCTAGTTCAACTCTAGTGTAAAATCATTTGAACTAGCTTACAGAGCTAGTTCAACTCTAGTGTAAAATTATTTGTACTAGCCTATAGAACAAGGTCAACTCTATTGTAAAATTATTTGTACAAGCTTATAGAGCTAGTTCAACTCTAGCGTAAAATTATTTGAATTAGTTTATAGAGCTAGTTCAACTCTAGTGTAAAAAAGTTTGGACTAGGCTATAGAGCTAGTTCAACACTAGTGTAAAATTATTTGGACAAGCTTATAGAGCTACTTCAACTCTAGTGTAAAATTATTTGAACTAGCTTATACAGCGAGTTCAACTATAGTGTAAAATTATTTTTACAAGCTTATAGAGCTAGTTCAACTCTAGTGTAAAATTATTTATACTAGGCTATAGAGCTAGTCCAACTCTAGTGGAAAATTATTTGTACTAGGCTATAGAGCTAGTTCAACTCTAGGGTAAAATTATTTTTACTAGCTTATAGAGCTAGTTCAACGCTAGTGTAAAAATATTTGTACTAGGCTATAGAGCTAGTTCAATTCTAGTGTAAAATTATGTGTACAATGCTATAGAGCTAGTTCTACTCTAGTTTAAAATTATTTGTACTAGGCTATAGAGCTAGTTCAACTCTAGGGTAAAATTATTTTTTCTAGCTTATAGAGCTAGTTCAACTCTAGTGTAAAAATATTTGTACTAGGCTATAGAGCTAGTTCAACTCTAGTGTAAAATTATGTGTACAAGGCTATAGAGCTAGTTCAACTCTAGTGATACATTATTTGTACAAACTTATAGAGCTACTTCAACTGTAGTGGAAAATTATTTGAACCAGCTTATAGAGCGAGTTTTACTCTAGTGTGAAATTATTTTTACAAGTTTATAGAGCTAGTTCAACTCTAGTGTAAAATTATTTGTACAAGCTTATAGAGCTAGTTCAACTCTAGTGTAAAATTATTTGAACTAGATTATGGAGCTAGTTCAACTCTAGTGTAAAATTATTTGAAATAGCTTATAGAGCTAGTTGAACTCTAGTGTAAAATTATTTTTACAAGTTTATAGAGCTAGTTCAACTCTAATGTAAAATTATTTGTACTAGGCTATAGAGCTAGTTCAACTCTAGTGTAAAATTATTTGTACTAGGCTATAGAGCTAGTTCAACTCTAGTGTAAAATTATTTGTACAAGCTTATAGAGCTAGTTCAACTCTAGTGTAAAATTATTTATACTAGGCTATAGAGCTATTGCAACTCTAGTGTAAAATTGTTTGAACTAGATTATAGAGCTAGTTCAACTCTAGTGTAAAATTATTTGAACTAGCTTATAGAGCTAGTTCAGCTCTAGTGTAATATTATTTGTACTAGCCTATAGAGCAAGGTCAACTCTAGTGTAAATTTTTTGGACAAGCTTATAGAGCTAGTTCAACTCTAGTGTAAAAAAATTTGAACTAGCTTATAGAGCTTGTTCAACTCTAGTGTAAAATTATTTGAAGTAGCTTACAGAGCTAGTTCAACTCTAGTGTAAAATTATTTGCACTAGACTATAGAGCTAGTTCAACTCTAGTGTAAAATTATTTGTACAAGCTTATAGAGCAAATTCAACTCTAGTGTAAAATTACTTGTGCAAGGCTATAGAACTACTTACACTCTAGTGTAAAATTATTTGTACAAGCTTATAGAGCTAGTTCAACTATAGTGTAAAATTATTTGAAGTAGCTTATAGAGCTGGTTCAATTCTAGTGTAAAATTATTTGTACTAGATTATAGAGCTAGTTCAACTCTAGTGTAAAATTATTTGTACAAGCTTATAGAGCTAGTTGAACTCTAGTGTACAATTATTTGTACTAGGCTATAGAGCTAGTTCAACTCTAGTGTAAAATTATTTGTACTAGGCTATAGAGCTAGTTCAACTCTAGTGTAAAATTATTTGTACAAGCTTATAGAGCTAGTTCAACTCTAGTGTAAAATTGTTTGTACTAGGTTAAAGAGCTAGTTCAACTCTAGTGCAAAATTATTTGAACTAGATTAAGGAGCCAGTTCAACTCTAGAGTAAAATTATTTGAACTAGCTTATAGAGCTACTTCAACTCTAGTGTAAAATTATTTGTACTAGCCTACATAGCAAGGTCAACTCTAGTGTAAAATTATTTGTACAAGCTTATAGAGCTAGTTCAACTCTAGTGTAATTTTTTTGAACTAGCTTATAGGGCTAGTTCATTTCTAGTGTAAAATTATTTGAAGTAGCTTACAGAGCTAGTTCAACTCTAGTGTAAAATTATTTGTACTAGACTATAGGGCTAGTTCAACTCTAGTGTAAAATTATTTGTACAAGCTTATAGAGCTAGTTCAACTCTAGTGTAAAATTATTTGAACTAGCTTATAGAGCTAGTTCAACTCTAGTGTAAAATTATTTGAACTTCCTTATAGAGTGAGTTTTACTCTAGTGTGAAATTATTTTTACAAGTTTATAGAGCTAGTTCAACTCTAGTGTAAAATTATTTTTACTAGGCTATAGAGCTAGTTCAACTCTGGTGTTAAATTATTTGTACTAGGCTGTAGAGCTAGTTCAATTCTAGTGTAAAATTATTTAAACTAGCTTATGGAGCTACTTCAACTCTAGTGTAAAATTATTTCTACTAGCCTATCGATTAAGGTCAACTCTATTGTAAAATTATTTGTAGAAGCTTATAGAGCTACTTCAACTCTAGTGTAAAATTATTTGAACTAGCTTATAGAGTGAGTTTTACTCTAATGTGAAATTATTTTTACAAGTTTATAGAGCTAGTTCAACTCTAGTGTAAAATTATTTGTAGTAGGCTATAGAGCTAGTTTAAGTCTTAGTGTAAAATTATTTGTACTTGGCTGTAGAGCTAGTTCAACTCTAGTATAAAATTATTTTAATTAGCTTATAGAGCTAGTTCAACTCTAGTGTAAAATTATTTGTACTAGGCTATAGAGCTAGTTCAACTCTAGTGTAAAATTATTTGAACTAGCTTATAGAGTGAGTTTTACTCTTGTGTGAAATTATTTTTACAAGTTTATAGAGCTAGTTCAACTCTAGTGTAAAATTATTTTTACTAGGGTATAGAGCTAGTTCAACTCTAGTGTTAAATTATTTGTACTAGGCTGTAGAGCTAGTTCAATTCTAGTGTAAAATTATTTGAACTAGCTTATAGAGCTAGTTCAACTCTAGTGTAAAATTATTTGTACTAGGCTATAGAGCTAGTTAAACTCTAGTGTAAAATTATTTGTACAAGCTTATAGAGATAGTTCAACTCTAGTGTAAAATTATTTATACTAGGCTATAGAGCTATTGCAACTCTAGTGTAAAATTATTTGAACTAGATTATAGAGCTACTTCAACTCTAGTGTAAAATTATTTGAACTAGCTTATAGAGCTAGTTCAACTCTAGTGTAAAATTATTTGTACTAGGCTATAGAGCTAGTTCAACTCTAGTGTAAAATTATTTCTACAAGCTTATAGAGCTAGTTCAACTCTAGTGTAAAATTATTTATACTAGGCTATAGAGCTATTGCAACTCTAGTGTAAAATTATTTGAGCTAGATTATAGAGCTAGTTCAACTCTAGTGTAAAATTATATGTACAAGCTTATAGAGCTAGTTCAACTCTAGTGTAAAATTATTTGTACTAGGCTATAGAGCTAGTTCAACTCTAGTGTAAAATTATTGTTACTAGGCTATTGAGCTAGTTCAACCCTAGTGTGAAATTATTTGTACAAGCTTATAGAGCTAGTTCAACTCTAGTGTAAAATTATTTGTACTAGGCTATAGAGCTAGTTCAACTCTAGGGCAAAATTATTTGTACAAGCTTATAGAGCTAGTTCAACTCTAGTGTAAAACTATTTGTACTAGGTTATAGAGCTAGTTCAACTCTGGTGTAAAATTATTTGAACTAGATTATGGTGCTAGTTCAACTCTAGTGTAAAATTATTTGAATTAGCTTATAGAGCTAGTAAAACTCCAGTGTAAAATTATTTGTACTAGCCTATAGAGCAAGGTCAACTCTAGTGTAAATTTTTTTGTAGAAGCTTATAGAGCTAGTTCAACTCTAGTGTAAAATTATTAGAAGTAGCTTACAGAGCTAGTTAAACTCTAGTGTAAAATTATTTGTACTAGACTATAGAGCTAGTTCAACTCTAGTGTAAAATTATTTGTACAAGCTTATAGAGCTAGTTCAACTCTAGTGTAAAAAATTTTGTACTAGGCTATAGAGCTAGTTCAACTCTAGTGTAAAATTATTTGAAGTAGATTATAGAGCTAGTTCAATTCTAGTGTAAAATTATTTGAACTAGCTTATAGAGCTAGTTCAACTCTAGTGTAAAATTATTTGTACTAGCCTATAGAGCTAGGTTAACTCTAGTGTAAAATTATTTGTACAGGCTTATAGAGCTAGTTCAACTCTAGTGTAAAATTATTTAAACTAGCTTATAGAGCTAGTTCAACTCTAGTGTAAAATTATTTGAACTAGATTATAGAGTGAGTTTTACTCTAGTGTGAAATTATTTTTACAAGTTTATAGAGCTAGTTCAACTCTAGTGTAAATTTATTTGTACTAGGCTACAGAGCTAGTTCAACTCTAGTGTAAAATTATTTGTACTAGGCTGTTGAGCTAGTTCAACTCTAGTGTAAAATTATTTTAACTAGCTTATAGAGCTAGTTCAACTCTAGTCTAAAAATATTTGTACTAGGCTATAGAGCTAGTTCAACTCTAGTGTGAAATTATTATTTGTACTAGGCTATAGACCTAGTTCAACTCTAGTGTAAAATTATTTGAACTAGCTTATAAAGCTAGTTCAACTCTAGTGCAAAATTATTTGAAGTAGCTTATAGAGCTAGTTCAAGTCTAGTGTAAAATTATTTGAACTAGCTTATAAAGCTAGTTCAACTCTAGTGCAAAATTATTTGAAGTAGCTTATAGAGCTAGTTCAAGTCTAGTGTAAAATTATTTGAGCTAGATTATAGAGCTAGTTCAACTCTAGTGTAAAATTATTTGAACTAGCTTATAGAGCTAGTTCAACTCTAGTGTAAAATTATTTGTACTAGCCTATAGAGCAAGGTCAACTCTAGTGTAAATTTCTTTGTACAAGCTTATAGAGCTAGTTCAACTCTAGTGTAAAATTTTTTGAACTAGCTTATAGAGCTAGTTCAACTCTAGTGTAAAATTATTTGAAGTAGCTTACAGAGCTAGTTCAACTCTAGTGTAAAATTATTTGTACTAGACTACAAAGCTAGTTCAACTCTAGTGTAAAATTATTTGTACAAGATTATAGAGCTAGTTCAACTCTAGTGTAAAATTATTTGTACTAGGCTATAGAGCTAGGTCAACTCTAGTGTAAAATTATTTGTACAAGCTTTTAGCTCTAGTTCAACTCTAGTGTAAAATTATCTGTACTAGGCTATAGAGCTAGTTCAACTCCAGTGTAAAATTATTTGTACAAGCTTATAGAGCTAGTTCAACTCTAGTGTAAAATTATTTGTACTAGGTTATAGAGCTAGTTCAACTCTAGTGTAAAATTATTTGAACTAGATTAAGGAGCTAGTTCAATCTAGAGTAAAATTATTTGAACTAGCTTATAGAGCTAGTTCAACTCTAGTGTGAAATTATTTGTACTAGCCTACAGAGCAAGGTCAACTCTAGTGTAAAATTATTTGTACAAGCTTATAGAGCTAGTTCAACTCTAGTGTAAAAAATTTTGAACTAGCTTACAGGGCTAGTTCAACTCTAGTGTAAAATTATTTGAAGTAGCTTACAGAGCTAGTTCAACCCTAGTGTAAAATTATTTGTACTAGACTATAGAGCTACTTCAACTCTAGTGTAAAATTATTTGTACAAGCTTATAGAGCTAGTTCAACTCTAGTGTAAAATTATTTGAACTAGGTTATAGAGCTAGTTTAACTCTAGTGTAAAATTATTTGAACTAGCTTATAGAGTGAGTTTTGCTCTAGTGTGAAATTATTTTTACAAGTTTATAGAGCTAGTTCAACTCTTGTGTAAAATTATTTTTACTAGGCTATAGAGCTAGTTCAACTCTAGTGTAAAATTATTTGTACTAGACTATAGAGCTAGTTCAACTCTAGTGTAAAATTATTTGTACAAGCTTATAGAGCTAGTTCAACTCTAGTGTAAAATTATTTGAACTAGCTTATAGAGCTAGTTCAACTCTAGTGTAAAATTATTTGAACTAGCTTATAGAGTGAGTTTTACTCTAGTGTGAAATTATTTTTACAAGTTTATAGAGCTAGTTCAACTCTAGTGTAAAATTATTTTTACTAGGCTATAGAGCTAGTTCAACTCTAGTGTTTAATTATTTGTACTAGGCTGTAGAGCTAGTTCAATTCTAGTGTAAAATTATTTAAACTAGCTTATAGAGCTACTTCAACTCTAGTGTAAATTTATTTCTACTAGCCTATAGATTAAGGTCAACTCTATTGTAAAATTATTTGTACAAGCTTATAGACCTACTTCAACTCTAGTGTAAAATTATTTGAACTAGCTTATAGAGCTAGTTCAACTATAGTGTAAAATTATTTGAACTAGCTTATAGAGTGAGTTTTACTCTAGTGTGAAATTATTTTTACATGTTTATAGAGCTAGTTCAACTCTACTGTAAATTTATTTGTACTAGGCTATAGAGCTAGTTTAACTCTAGTGTAAAATTATTTGTACTAGGCTGTAGAGCTAGTTCAACTCTAGTGTAAGATTATTTTAATTAGCTTATAGAGCTAGTTCAACTCTAGTGTAAAAATATTTGTACTAAGCTATAGAGCTAGTTCAACTCTAGTGTAAAATTATTATTTGTACTAGGCTATAGACCTAGTTCAACTCTAGTGTAAAAGTAGTTGAACTAGCTTATAGAGTGAGTTTTATTATAGTGTGAAATTATTTTTACAAGTTTATAGAGCTAGTTCAACTCTAGTGTAAAATTATTTGTACTAGGCTATAGAGCTAGTTTAACTCTAGTGTAAAATTATTTGTACTAGGCTATAGAGCTAGTTCAACTCTAGTGTAAAATTATTTGGACTAGATTATAGAGCTAGTTCAACTCTAGTGTAAAACTATTTTATCTAGCTTAGAGAGCTAGTTCAACTCTAGTGTAAAATTATTTGTACTAGCCTATAGACCAAGTTCAACTCTAGTGTAAAATTGTTTGTACAAGTTTACAGAGCTAGTTCAACTCTAGTGTAAAATTATTTTAACTAGCTTATAGAGCTAGGTCAACTCTAGTGAAAAATTATTTGAAGTAGCTTATAGAGCTAGTTCAACTCTAGTGTAAAAATATTTGTACTCGATTATAGAGCTAGTTCAACTCTAGTGTAAAATTATTTGTACAAGATTATAGAGCTAGTTCAACTCTAGTGTAAAATTATTTGTACTAGACTATAGAGCTACTTCAACTCTAGTGTAAAATTATTTGTACAAGCTTATAGAGCTAGTTCAACTCTAGTGTAAAATTATTTGAACTAGGTTATAGAGCTAGTTTAACTCTAGTGTAAAATTATTTGAACTAGCTTATAGAGTGAGTTTTACTCTAGTGTGAAATTATTTTTACAAGTTTATAGAGCTAGTTCAACTCTTGTGTAAAATTATTTTTACTAGGCTATAGAGCTAGTTCAACTCTAGTGTAAAATTATTTGTACTAGACTATAGAGCTAGTTCAACTCTAGTGTAAAATTATTTGTACAAGCTTATAGAGCTAGTTCAACTCTAGTGTGAAATTATTTGAACTAGCTTATAGAGCTAGTTCAACTCTAGTGTAAAATTATTTGAACTAGCTTATAGAGTGAGTTTTACTCTAGTGTGAAATTATTTTTACAAGTTTATAGAGCTAGTTCAACTCTAGTGTAAAATTATTTTTACTAGGCTATAGAGCTAGTTCAACTCTAGTGTTTAATTATTTGTACTAGGCTGTAGAGCTAGTTCAATTCTAGTGTAAAATTATTTAAACTAGCTTATAGAGTTACTTCAACTCTAGTGTAAATTTATTTCTACTAGCCTATAGATTAAGGTCAACTCTATTGTAAAATTATTTGTACAAGCTTATAGACCTACTTCAACTCTAGTGTAAAATTATTTGAACTAGCTTATAGAGCTAGTTCAACTATAGTGTAAAATTATTTGAACTAGCTTATAGAGTGAGTTTTACTCTAGTGTGAAATTATTTTTACATGTTTATAGAGCTAGTTCAACTCTACTGTAAATTTATTTGTACTAGGCTATAGAGCTAGTTTAACTCTAGTGTAAAATTATTTGTACTAGGCTGTAGAGCTAGTTCAACTCTAGTGTAAGATTATTTTAATTAGCTTATAGAGCTAGTTCAACTCTAGTGTAAAAATATTTGTACTAAGCTATAGAGCTAGTTCAACTCTAGTGTAAAATTATTATTTGTACTAGGCTATAGACCTAGTTCAACTCTAGTGTAAAAGTAGTTGAACTAGCTTATAGAGTGAGTTTTATTCTAGTGTGAAATTATTTTTACAAGTTTATAGAGCTAGTTCAACTCTAGTGTAAAATTATTTGTACTAGGCTATAGAGCTAGTTTAACTCTAGTGTAAAATTATTTGTACTAGGCTGTAGAGCTAGTTCAACTCTAGTGTAAAATTATTTTAATTAGCTTATAGAGCTAGTTCAACTCTAGTGTAAAAATATTTGTACTAGGCTATAGAGCTAGTTCATCTCTAGTGTAAAATTAATATTTGTACTAGGCTATAGACCTAGTTCAACTCTAGTGTAAAATTATTTGAACTAGCTTATAGAGTGAGTTTTACTCTAGTGTGAAATTATTTTTACAAGTTTATAGAGCTAGTTCAACTCTAGTGTAAAATTATTTTTACTAGGCTATAGAGCTAGTTCAAGTCTAGTGTTAAATTATTTGTACTAGCCTGTAGAGCTAGTTCAATTCTAGTGTAAAATTATTTGAACTAGCTTATAGAGCTACTTCAACTCTAGTGTAAAATTATTTGTACTAGGCAATAGAGCTAGTTCAACTCTAGTGTAAAATTATTTATACTAGGCTATAGAGCTATTGCAACTCTAGTGTAAAATTATTTGAACTAGATTATAGAGCTAGTTTAACTCTAGTGTAAAATTATTTGAACTAGCTTATAGAGCTAGTTCAACTCTAGTGTAAAATTATTTGTACTAGGCTATAGAGCTATTTCAACTCTAATGTAAAATTATTTGTACAAGCTTAGAGAGCTAGTTCAACTCTAGTGTAAAATTATTTATACTAGGCTATAGAGCTATTGCAACTCTAGTGTAAAATTATTTGAACTAGATTATAGAGCTAGTTCAACTCTAGTGTAAAATTATATGAACTAGCTTATAGAGCTAGTTCAACTCTAGTGTAAAATTATTTGTACTAGCCTATAGAGCAAGGTCAACTCTAGTGTAAATTTTTTGTACAAGCTTATAGAGCTAGTTCAACTCTAGTGTAAAAATTTTTGAACTAGCTTATAGAGCTAGTTCAACTCTAGTGTAAAATTATTTGAAGTAGCTTACAGAGCTAGTTCAACTCTAGTGTAAGATTATTTGTACTAGACTATAGAGCTAGTTCAACTCTAGTGTAAAATTATTTGTACAAGCTTATAGAGCAAATTCAACTCTAGTGTAAAATTAATTGTACTAGGCTATAGAGCTACTTCAACTCTATTGTAAAATTATTTGTACAAGCTTATAGAGCTAGTTCAACTATAGTGTAAAATTATTTGAAGTAGCTTATAGAGCTGGTTCAACTCTAGTGTAAAATTATTTGTACAAGCTTATAGAGCTAGTTCAACTCTAGTGTAAAATTATTTGTACTAGGCTATAGAGCTAGTTCAACTCTAGTGTAAAATTATTTGTACAAGCTTATAGAGCTAGTTCAACTCTAGTGTAAAATTATTTGTACTAGGCTATAGAGCTAGTTCAACTCTAGTGTAAAATTATTTGTACAAGCTTTTAGAGCTAGTTAACTCTAGTGTAAAATTATTTGTACTAGGCTATAGAGCTAGTTCAACTCTAGTGTAAAATTATTTGTACAAGCTTATAGAGATAGTTCAACTCTAGTGTAAAATTATTTGTACTAGGTTATAGAGCTAGTTCAACTCTATTGTAAATTTTTTTGAACTAGATTAAGGAGCTAGTTCAACTCTAGAGTAAAATTATTTGAACTAGCTTATAGAGCTAGTTCAACTCTAGTGTAAAATTATTTGTACTAGCCTACAGAGCAAGGTCAACACTAGTGTAAAATTATTTGTAAAAGCTTATAGAGCTAGTTCAACTCTAGTGTAAAATTATTTATACTAGGCTATAGAGCTATTGCAACTCTAGTGTAAAATTATTTGAACTAGATTATAGAGCTAGGTCAACTCTAGTGTAAAATTGTTTGAACTAGCTTATAGAGCTAGTTCAACTCTAGTGTAAAATTATTTGTACTAGCCTATAGAGCAAGGTCAACTCTAGTGTAAATTTTTTTGTACAAGCTTATAGAGCTAGTTCAACTCTAGTGTAAAAAAATTTGAACTAGCTTATAGAGCTAGTTCAACTCTAGTGTAAAATTATTTGAAGTAGCTTACAGAACTAGTTCAACTCTAGTGTAAAATTATTTGTACTAGACTATAGAGCTAGTTCAACTCTAGTGTAAAATTATTTGTATAAGCTTATAGAGCAAATTCAACTCTAGTGTAAAATTACTTGTACTAGGCTATAGAGCTACTTCAACTCTACTGTAAAATTATTTGTACAAGCTTATAGAGCTAGTTCAACTATAGTGTAAAATTATTTGAAGTAGCTTATAGAGCTGGTTCAACTCTAGTGTAAAATTATTTGTACAAGCTTATAGAGCTAGTTCAACTCTAGTGTAAAATTATTTGTACTAGATTATAGAGCTAGTTCAACTCTAGTGTAAAATTATTTGTACAAGCTTATAGAGCTAGTTCAACTCTAGTGTAAAATTATTTGTACTAGGCTATAGAGCTAGTTCAACTCTACTGTAAAATTATTTGTACAAGCTTTTAGAGCTAGTTAACTCTAGTGTAAAATTATTTGTACTAGGCTATAGAGCTAGTTCAACTCTAGTGTAAAATTATTTGTACAAGCTTATAGAGCTAGTTCAACTCTAGTGTAAAATTATTTGTACTAGGTTATAGAGCTAGTTCAACTCTAGTGTAAAAGTTTTTGAACTAGATTAAGGAGCTAGTTCAACTCTAGAGTAAAATTATTTGAACTAGCTTATAGAGCTAGTTCAAATCTAGTGTAAAATTATTTGTACTAGCCTACAAAGCAAGGTCAACACTAGTGTAAAATTATTTGTACAAGCTTATAGAGCTAGTTCAACTCTAGTGTAAAATTATTTATACTAGGCTATAGAGCTATTGCAACTCTAGTGTAAAATTATTTGAACTAGATTATAGAGCTTGGTCAACTCTAATGTAAAATTATCTGAACTAGCTTATAGAGCTAGTTCAACTCTAGTGTAAAATTATTTGTACTAGCCTATAGAGCAAGGTCAACTCTAGTGTAAATTTTTTTTACAAGCTTATAGAGCTAGTTCAACTCTAGTGTAAAATTATTTGTACTAGGCTATAGAGCTAGTTCAACTCTAGTGTTAAATTATTTGTACAAGCTTTTAGAGCTAGTTCAACTCTAGTGTAAAATTATTTGTACTAGGCTATAGAGCTAATTCAACTCCAGTGTAAAATTATTTTTACAAGCTTATAGAGGTAGTTCAACTCTAGTGTAAAATTATTTGTACTAGGTTATAGAGCTAGTTCAACTCTAGTGTAAAATTATTTGAACTAGATTAAGGAGCTAGTTCAACTCTAGAGTAAAATTATTTGAACTAGCTTATAGAGCTAGTTCAGCTCTAGTGTAAAATTATTTGTACTAGCCTACAGAGCAAGGTCAACTCTAGTGTAAAATTATTTGTACAAGCTTATAGAGCAAGTTCAACTCTAGTGTAAATTTTTTTGAACAAGCTTATAGGGCTAGTTCAACTCTAGTGTAAAATTATTTGAAGTAGCTTACAAAGCTAGTTCAACTCTAGTGTAAAATTATTTGTACTAGACTATAGAGCTAGTTCAACTCTAGTGTAAAATTATTTGTACAAGCTTATAGAGCTAGTTCAACTCTAGTGCAAAATTATTTGAACTAGCTTATAGAGCTAGTTCAACTCTAGTGTAAAATTATTTGAACTAGCTTATAGACTGAGTTTTACTCTAGTGTGAAATTATTTTTACAAGTTTATAGAGCTAGTTCAACTCTAGTGTAAAATTATTTTTACTAGGCTATAGAGCTAGTTCAACTCTAGTGTTTAATTATTTGTACTAGGCTGTAGAGCTAGTTCAATTCTAGTGTAAAATTATTTAAACTAGCTTATAGAGCTACTTCAACTCTAGTGTAAAATTATTTCTACTAGCCTATAGATTAAGGTCAACTCTATTGTAAAATTATTTGTACAAGCTTATAGAGCTAGTTCAACTATAGTGTAAAATTATTTGAACTAGCTTATAGAGTGAGTTTTACTCTAGTGTGAAATTATTTTTACAAGTTTATAGAGCTAGTTCAACTCTAGTGTAAAATTATTTGTACTAGGCTATAGAGCTAGTTCAACTCTAGTGTAAAATTATTTGTACTAGGCTGTAGAGCTAGTTCAACTCTAGTGTAAAATTATTTTAATTAGCTTATAGAGCTAGTTCAACTCTAGTGTAAAAATATTTGTACTAGGCTCTAGAGCTAGTTCAACTCTAGTGTAAAATTATTATTTGTACTAGGCTATATACCTAGTTCAACTCTAGTGTAAAATTATTTGAACTAGCTTATAGAGTGAGTTTTACTCTAGTGTGAAATTATTTTTACAAGTTTATAGAGCTAGTTCAACTCTAGTGTAAAATTATTTTTACTTGGCTATAGAGCTAGTTCAACTCTAGTGTTAAATTATTTGTACTAGGCTGTAGAGCTAGTTAAACTCTAGTGTAAAATTATTTGTACAAGCTTATAGAGTTAGTTCAACTCTAGTGTAAAATTATTTATACTAGGCTATAGAGCTATTGCAATTCTAGTGTAAAATTATTTGAACTAGATTATAGAGCTAGTTCAACTCTAGTGTAAAATTATTTGAACTAGCTTATAGAGCTAGTTCAACTCTAGTGCAAAATTATTTTAATTAGCTTATAGAGCTAGTTCAACTCTAGTGTAAAAATATTTTAATTAGCTTATAGAGCTAGTTCAACTCTAGTGTAAAAATATTTGTACTAGGCTATAGAGCTAGTTCAACTCTAGTGTAAAATTATTATTTGTACTAGGCTATAGACCTAGTTCAACTCTAGTGTAAAATTATTTGAACTAGCTTATAGAGTGAGTTTTACTCTAGTGTGAAATTATTTTTACAAGTTTATAGAGCTAGTTCAACTCTACTGTAAAATTATTTGTACTAGGCTATAGAGCTAGTTTAACTCTAGTGTAAAATTATTTGTACTACGCTATAGAGCTAGTTCAACTCTAGTGTAAAATTATTTTAATTAGCTTATAGAGCTAGTTCAACTGAATTGTAAAATTATTATTTGTACTAGGCTATAGACCTAGTTCAACTCTAGTGTAAAATTATTTGAACTAGCTTATAGAGTGAGTTTTACTCTTGTGTGAAAATATTTTTACAAGTTTATAGAGCTAGTTCAACTCTAGTGTAAAATTATTTGTACTAGGCTATAGAGCTAGTATAACTCTAGTGTGAAATTATTTGTACTAGGCTGTAGAGCTAGTTCAACTCTAGTGTAAAATTATTTTAATTAGCTTATAGAGCTAGTTCAACTCTAGTGTAAAAATATTTGTACTAGGCTATACAGCTAGTTCAACTCTAGTGTAAAATTATTATTTGTACTAGGCTATAGACCTAGTTCAACTCTAGTGTAAAATTATTTGAACTAGCTTATAGAGTGAGTTTTACTCTAGTGTAAAATTATTTGTACAAGCTTATAGAGCTAGTTCAACTATAGTGTAAAATTATTTGAAGTAGCTTATAGAGCTGGTTCAACTCTAGTGTAAAATTATTTGTACAAGCTTATAGAGCTAGTTCAACTCTAGTGTAAAATTATTTGTACTAGATTATAGAGCTAGTTCAACTCTATTGTAAAATTATTTGTACAAGCTTATAGAGCTAGTTCAACTTTAGTGTAAAATTATTTGTACTAGGCTATAGAGCTAGTTCAACTCTAGTGTAAAATTATTTGTACAAGCTTTTAGAGCTAGTTAACTCTAGTGTAAAATTATTTGTACTAGGCTATCGAGCTAGTTCAACTCTAGTGTAAAATTATTTGTACAAGCTTATAGAGCTAGTTCAACTCTAGTGTAAAATTATTTGTACTAGGTTATAGAGCTAGTTCAGCTCTAGTGTAAAAAAAATTGAACTAGATTAAGGAGCTAGTTCAACTCTAGAGTAAAATTATTTGAACTAGCTTATAGAGCTAGTTCAACTCTAGTGCAAAATTATTTGTACTAGCCTACAGAGCAAGGTCAACACTAGTGTAAAATTATTTGTACAAGCTTATAGAGCTAGTTCAACTCTAGTGTAAAATTATTTATACTAGGCTATAGAGCTGTTGCAACTCTAGTGTAAAATTATTTGAACTAGATTATAGAGCTAGGTCAACTCTAGTGTAAAATTATTTGAACTAGCTTATAGAGCTAGTTCAACTCTAGTGTAAAATTATTTGTACTAGCCTATAGAGCAAGGTCAACTCTAGTGTAAATTTTTTTGTACAAGCTTATAGAGCTAGTTCAACTCTAGTGTAAAAAATTTTGAACTAGCTTATAGAGCTAGTTCAACTCTAGTGTAAAATTATTTGAAGTAGCTTACAGAGCTAGTTCAACTCTAGTGTAAAATTATTTGTACTAGACTATAGAGCTAGTTCAACTCTAGTGTAAAATTATTTGTACAAGCTTATAGAGCTAGTTCAACTCTAGTGTAAAATTATTTGTACTAGGCTATAGAGCTAGTTCAACTCTAGTGTTAAATTATTTGTACAAGCTTTTAGAGCTAGTTCAACTATAGTGTAAAATTATTTGTACTAGGCTATAGAGCTAATTCAACTCCAGTGTAAAATTATTTGTACAAGCTTATAGAGCTAGTTCAACTCTAGTGTAAAATTATTTGTACTAGCTTATAGAGCTGGTTCAACTCTAGTGTAAAATTATTTGAACTAGATTAAGGAGCTAGTTCAACTCTACAGTAAAATTATTTGAACTAGCTTATAGAGCTAGTTCAACTCTAGTGTAAAATTATTTGTACTAGCTTAAAGAGCAAGGTCAACTCTAGTGTAAAATTATTTGTACAAGCTTATAGAGCTAGTTCAACTCTAGTGTAAATTTTTTTGAACAAGCTTATAGGGCTAGTTCAACTCTAGTGTAAAATTATTTGAAGTAGCTTACAAAGCTAGTTCAACTCTAGTGTAAAATTATTTGTACTAGACTATAGAGCTAGTTCAACTCTAGTGTAAAATTATTTGTACAAGCTTATAGAGCTAGTTCAACTCTAGTGTAAAATTATTTGAACTAGCTTATAGAGCTAGTTCAACTCTAGTGTAAAATTATTTGAACTAGCTTATAGACTGAGTTTTACTCTAGTGTGAAATTATTTTTACAAGTTTATAGAGCTAGTTCAACTCTAGTGTAAAATTATTTTTACTAGGCTATAGAGCTAGTTCAACTCTAGTGTTTAATTATTTGTACTAGGCTGTAGAGCTAGTTCAATTCTATTGTAAAATTATTTAAACTAGCTTATAGAGCTACTTCAACTCTAGTGTAAAATTATTTCTACTAGCCTATAGATTAAGGTCAACTCTATTGTAAAATTATTTGTACAAGTTTATAGAGCTACTTCAACTCTAGTGTAAAATTATTTGAACTAGCTTATAGAGCTAGTTCAACTATAGTGTAAAATTATTTGAACTAGCTTATAGAGTGAGTTTTACTCTAGTGTGAAATTATTTTTACAAGTTTATAGAGCTAGTTCAACTCTAGTGTAAAATTATTTGTACTAGGCTATAGAGCTAGTTTAACAATAGTGTAAAATTATTTGTACTAGGCTGTAGAGCTAGTTCAACTCTAGTGTAAAATTATTTTAATTAGCTTATAGAGCTAGTTCAACTCTAGTGTAAAAATATTTGTACTAGGCTATAGAGCTAGTTCAACTCTAGTGTAAAATTATTATTTGTACTAGGCTATAGACCTAGTTCAACTCTAGTGTTAAATTATTTGAACTAGCTTATAGAGTGAGTTTTACTCTAGTGTGAAATTATATTTACAAGTTTATAGAGCTAGTTCAACTCTAGTGTAAAATTATTTTTACTAGGCTATAGAGCTCGTTCAACTCTAGTGTTAAATTATTTGTACTAGGCTGTAGAGCTAGTTCAACTCTAGTGTAAAATTATTTTAATTAGCTTATAGAGCTAGTTCAACTCTAGTGTATGAATATTTGTACTAGGCTATAGAGCTAGTTCAACTCAATTGTAAAATTATTATTTGTACTAGGCTATAGACCTAGTTCAACTCTAGTGTAAAATTATTTGAACTAGCTTATAGAGTGAGTTTTACTCTTGTGTGAAATTATTTTTACAAGTTTATAGAGCTAGTTCAACTCTAGTGTAAAATTATTTGTACTAGGCTATAGAGCTAGTTTAACTCTAGTGTGAAATTATGTGTACTAGGCTGTAGAGCTAGTTCAACTCTAGTGTAAAATTATTTTAATTAGCTTATAGAGCTAGTTCAACTCTAGTGTAAAAATATTTGTACTAGGCTATAGAGCTAGTTCAACTCTAGTGTAAAATTATTATTTATACTAGGCTATAGACCTAGTTCAACTCTAGTGTAAAATTATTTGAACTAGCTTATAGAGTGAGTTTTACTCCAGTGTGAAATTATATTTACAAGTTTATAGAGCTAGTTCAACTCTAGTGTGAAATTATTTTTACTAGGCTATAGAGCTAGTTCAACTCTAGTGTTAAATTATTTGTACTAGGCTGTAGAGCTAGTTCAATTCTAGTGTAAAATTATTTGAACTAGCTTATAGAGCTACTTCAACTCTAGTGTAAAATTATTTGTACTAGGCAATAGAGCTAGTTCATCTCTAGTGTAAAATTATTTATACTAGGCTATAGAGCTATTGCAACTCTAGTGTAAAATTATTTGAACTAGATTATAGAGCTAGTTTAACTCTAGTGTAAAATTATTTGAACTAGCTTATAGAGCTAGTTCAACTCTAGTGTAAAATTATTTGTACTAGGCTATAGAGCTATTTCAACTCTAGTGTAAAATTATTTGTACAAGCTTAGAGAGCTAGTTCAACTCTAGTGTAAAATTATTTATACTAGGCTATAGAGCTATTGCAACTCTAGTGTAAAATTATTTGAACTAGATTATAGAGCTAGTTCAACTCTACCGTAAAATTATTTGAACAAGCTTATAGAGCTAGTTCAACTCGAGTGTAAAATTATTTGTACTAGCCTATAGAGCAAGGTCAACTCTAGTGTAAATTTTTTTTGTACAAGCTTATAGAGCTAGTTCAACTCTAGTGTAAAAAATTTTGAACTAGCTTATAGAGCTAGTTCAACTCTAGTGTAAAACTATTTGAAGTAGCTTACAGAGCTAGTTCAACTCTAGTGTAAAATTATTTGTACTAGACTATAGAGCTAGTTCAACTCGAGTGTAAAATTATTTGTACAAGCTTATAGAGCAAATTCAACTCTAGTGTAAAATTACTTGTACTAGGCTATAGAGCTACTTCAACTCTACTGTAAAATTATTTGTACAAGCTTATAGAGCTAGTTCAACTATAGTGTAAAATTATTTGAAGTAGCTTATAGAGCTGGTTCAACTCTAGTGTAAAATTATTTGTACAAGCTTATAGAGCTAGTTCAACTCTAGTGTAAAATTATTTGTACTAGATTATAGAGCTAGTTCAACTCTATTGTAAAATTATTTGTACAAGCTTATAGAGCTAGTTCAACTTTAGTGTAAAATTATTTGTACTAGGCTATAGAGCTAGTTCAACTCTAGTGTAAAATTATTTTTACTAGGCTATAGAGCTAGTTCAACTCTAGTGTTAAATTATTTGTACTAGGCTGTAGAGCTAGTTCAACTCTAGTGTAAAATTATTTTAATTAGCTTATAGAGCTAGTTCAACTCTAGTGTATAAATATTTGTACTAGGCTATAGAGCTAGTTCAGCTCAATTGTAAAATTATTATTTGTACTAGGCTATAGACCTAGTTCAACTCTAGTGTAAAATTATTTGAACTAGCTTATAGAGTGAGTTTTACTCTTGTGTGAAAATATTTTTACAAGTTTATAGAGCTAGTTCAACTCTAGTGTAAAATTATTTGTACTAGGCTATAGAGCTAGTTTAACTCTAGTGTGAAATTATTTGTACTAGGCTATAGAGCTAGTTCAACTCTAGTGTAAAATTATTTTAATTAGCTTATAGAGCTAGTTCAACTCTAGTGTAAAAATATTTGTACTAGGCTATAGAGCTAGTTCAACTCTAGTGTAAAATTATTATTTGTACTAGGCTATAGACCTAGTTCAACTCTAGTGTAAAATTATTTGAACTAGCTTATAGAGTGAGTTTTACTCCAGTTTGAAATTATATTTACAAGTTTATTGAGCTAGTTCAACTCTAGTGTAAAATTATTTTTACTAGGCTATAGAGCTAGTTCAACTCTAGTGTTAAATTATTTGTACTAGGCTGTAGAGCTAGTTCAATTTAGTGTAAAATTATTTGAACTAGCTTATAGAGCTACTTCAACTCTAGTGTAAAATTATTTGTACTAGGCAATAGAGCTAGTTCATCTCTAGTGTAAAATTATTTATACTAGGCTATAGAGCTATTGCAACTCTAGTGTAAAATTATTTGAACTAGATTATAGAGCTAGTTTAACTCTAGTGTAAAATTATTTGAACTAGCTTATAGAGCTAGTTCAACTCTAGTGTAAAATTATTTGGACTATGCTATAGAGCTATTTCAACTCTAGTGTAAAATTATTTGTACAAGCTTAGAGAGCTAGTTCAACTCTAGTGTAAAATTATTTATACTAGGCTATAGAGCTATTGCAACTCTAGTGTAAAATTATTTGAACTAGATTATAGAGCTAGTTCAACTCTAGTGTAAAATTATTTGAACTAGCTTATAGAGCTAGTTCAACTCGAGTGTAAAATTATTTGTACTGGCCTATAGAGCAAGGTCAACTCTAGTGTAAATTTTTTGTACAAGCTTATAGAGCTAGTTCAACTCTAGTGTAAAAAAATTTGAACTAGCTTATAGAGCTAGTTCAACTCTAGTGTAAAATTATTTGAAGTAGCTTACAGAGCTAGTTCAACTCTAGTGTAAAATTATTTGTACTAGACTATAGAGCTAGTTTAACTCTAGTGTGAAATTATGTGTACTAGGCTGTAGAGCTAGTTCAACTCTAGTGTAAAATTATTTTAATTAGCTTATAGAGCTAGTTCAACTCTAGTGTAAAAATATTTGTACTAGGCTATAGAGCTAGTTCAACTCTAGTGTAAAATTATTATTTATACTAGGCTATAGACCTAGTTCAACTCTAGTGTAAAATTATTTGAACTAGCTTATAGAGTGAGTTTTACTCCAGTGTGAAATTATATTTACAAGTTTATAGAGCTAGTTCAACTCTAGTGTGAAATTATTTTTACTAGGCTATAGAGCTAGTTCAACTCTAGTGTTAAATTATTTGTACTAGGCTGTAGAGCTAGTTCAATTCTAGTGTAAAATTATTTGAACTAGCTTATAGAGCTACTTCAACTCTAGTGTAAAATTATTTGTACTAGGCAATAGAGCTAGTTCATCTCTAGTGTAAAATTATTTATACTAGGCTATAGAGCTATTGCAACTCTAGTGTAAAATTATTTGAACTAGATTATAGAGCTAGTTTAACTCTAGTGTAAAATTATTTGAACTAGCTTATAGAGCTAGTTCAACTCTAGTGTAAAATTATTTGTACTAGGCTATAGAGCTATTTCAACTCTAGTGTAAAATTATTTGTACAAGCTTAGAGAGCTAGTTCAACTCTAGTGTAAAATTATTTATACTAGGCTATAGAGCTATTGCAACTCTAGTGTAAAATTATTTGAACTAGATTATAGAGCTAGTTCAACTCTAGTGTAAAATTATTTGAACAAGCTTATAGAGCTAGTTCAACTCGAGTGTAAAATTATTTGTACTAGCCTATAGAGCAAGGTCAACTCTAGTGTAAATTTTTTTGTACAAGCTTATAGAGCTAGTTCAACTCTAGTGTAAAAAATTTTGAACTAGCTTATAGAGCTAGTTCAACTCTAGTGTAAAACTATTTGAAGTAGCTTACAGAGCTAGTTCAACTCTAGTGTAAAATTATTTGTACTAGACTATAGAGCTAGTTCAACTCGAGTGTAAAATTATTTGTACAAGCTTATAGAGCAAATTCAACTCTAGTGTAAAATTACTTGTACTAGGCTATAGAGCTACTTCAACTCTACTGTAAAATTATTTGTACAAGCTTATAGAGCTAGTTCAACTATAGTGTAAAATTATTTGAAGTAGCTTATAGAGCTGGTTCAACTCTAGTGTAAAATTATTTGTACAAGCTTATAGAGCTAGTTCAACTCTAGTGTAAAATTATTTGTACTAGATTATAGAGCTAGTTCAACTCTATTGTAAAATTATTTGTACAAGCTTATAGAGCTAGTTCAACTTTAGTGTAAAATTATTTGTACTAGGCTATAGAGCTAGTTCAACTCTAGTGTAAAATTATTTTTACTAGGCTATAGAGCTAGTTCAACTCTAGTGTTAAATTATTTGTACTAGGCTGTAGAGCTAGTTCAACTCTAGTGTAAAATTATTTTAATTAGCTTATAGAGCTAGTTCAACTCTAGTGTATAAATATTTGTACTAGGCTATAGAGCTAGTTCAGCTCAATTGTAAAATTATTATTTGTACTAGGCTATAGACCTAGTTCAACTCTAGTGTAAAATTATTTGAACTAGCTTATAGAGTGAGTTTTACTCTTGTGTGAAAATATTTTTACAAGTTTATAGAGCTAGTTCAACTCTAGTGTAAAATTATTTGTACTAGGCTATAGAGCTAGTTTAACTCTAGTGTGAAATTATTTGTACTAGGCTATAGAGCTAGTTCAACTCTAGTGTAAAATTATTTTAATTAGCTTATAGAGCTAGTTCAACTCTAGTGTAAAAATATTTGTACTAGGCTATAGAGCTAGTTCAACTCTAGTGTAAAATTATTATTTGTACTAGGCTATAGACCTAGTTCAACTCTAGTGTAAAATTATTTGAACTAGCTTATAGAGTGAGTTTTACTCCAGTTTGAAATTATATTTACAAGTTTATTGAGCTAGTTCAACTCTAGTGTAAAATTATTTTTACTAGGCTATAGAGCTAGTTCAACTCTAGTGTTAAATTATTTGTACTAGGCTGTAGAGCTAGTTCAATTCTAGTGTAAAATTATTTGAACTAGCTTATAGAGCTACTTCAACTCTAGTGTAAAATTATTTGTACTAGGCAATAGAGCTAGTTCATCTCTAGTGTAAAATTATTTATACTAGGCTATAGAGCTATTGCAACTCTAGTGTAAAATTATTTGAACTAGATTATAGAGCTAGTTTAACTCTAGTGTAAAATTATTTGAACTAGCTTATAGAGCTAGTTCAACTCTAGTGTAAAATTATTTGGACTAGGCTATAGAGCTATTTCAACTCTAGTGTAAAATTATTTGTACAAGCTTAGAGAGCTAGTTCAACTCTAGTGTAAAATTATTTATACTAGGCTATAGAGCTATTGCAACTCTAGTGTAAAATTATTTGAACTAGATTATAGAGCTAGTTCAACTCTAGTGTAAAATTATTTGAACTAGCTTATAGAGCTAGTTCAACTCGAGTGTAAAATTATTTGTACTGGCCTATAGAGCAAGGTCAACTCTAGTGTAAATTTTTTGTACAAGCTTATAGAGCTAGTTCAACTCTAGTGTAAAAAAATTTGAACTAGCTTATAGAGCTAGTTCAACTCTAGTGTAAAATTATTTGAAGTAGCTTACAGAGCTAGTTCAACTCTAGTGTAAAATTATTTGTACTAGACTATAGAGCTAGTTCAACTCTAGTGTAAAATTATTTGTACAAGCTTATAGAGCAAATTCAACTCTAGTGTAAAATTACTTGTACTAGGCTATAGAGCTACTTCAACTCTACTGTAAAATTATTTGTACAAGCTTTTAGAGCTAGTTCAACTATAGTGTAAAATTATTTGAAGTAGCTTATAGAGCTGGTTCAACTCTAGTGTAAAATTATTTGTACAAGCTTATAGAGCTAGTTCAACTCTAGTGTAAAATTATTTGTACTAGATTATAGAGCTAGTTCAACTCTATTGTAAAATTATTTGTACAAGCTTATAGAGCTAGTTCAACTTAAGTGTAAAATTATTTGTACTAGGCTATAGAGCTAGTTCAACTCTAGTGTAAAATTATTTGTACAAGCTTTTAGCGCTAGTTAACTCTAGTGTAAAATTATTTGTACTAGGCTATCGAGCTAGTTCAACTCTAGTGTAAAATTATTTGTACAAGCTTATAGAGCTAGTTCAACTCTAGTGTAAAATTATTTGTACTAGGTTATAGAGCTAGTTCAACTCTAGTGTAAAAATTTTTTAACTAGATTAAGGAGCTATTTCAACTCTAGAGTAAAATTATTTGAACTAGCTTATAGAGCTAGTTCAACTCTAGTGCAAAATTATTTGTACTAGCCTACAGAGCAAGGTCAACACTAGTGTAAAATTATTTCTACAAGCTTATAGAGCTAGTTCAACTCTAGTGTAAATTTATTTATACTAGGCTATAGAGCTATTGCAACTCTAGTGTAAAATTATTTGAACTAGATTATAGAGCTAGGTCAACTCTAGTGTAAATTTTTTTGTACAAGCTTATAGAGATAGTTCAACTCTAGTGTAAAAAATTTTGAACTAGCTTATAGAGCTAGTTCAACTCTAGTGTAAAATTATTTGAAGTAGCTTACAGAGCTAGTTCAACTCTAGTGTAAAATTATTTGTACTAGACTATAGAGCTAGTTCAACTCTAGTGTAAAATTATTTGTACAAGCTTATAGAGCTAGTTCAACTCTAGTGTAAAATTATTTGTACTAGGCTATAGAGCTAGTTCAACTCTAGTGTTAAATTATTTGTACAAGCTTTTAGAGCTAGTTCAACTATAGTGTAAAATTATTTGTACTAGGCTATAGAGCTAATTCAACTCCAGTGTAAAATTATTTGTACAAGCTTATAGAGCTAGTTCAACTCTAGTGTAAAATTATTTGACCTAGCTTATAGAGCTAGTTCAACTCTAGTGTAAAATTATTTGTACTAGCCTAAAGAGCAAGGTCAACTCTAGTGTAAAATTATTTGTACAAGCTTATAGAGCTAGTTCAACTCTAGTGTAAATTTTTTTGAACAAGCTTATAGGGCTAGTTCAACTCTAGTGTAAAATTATTTGAAGTAGCTTACAAAGCTAGTTCAACTCTAGTGTAAAATTATTTGTACTAGACTATAGAGCTAGTTCAACTCTAGTGTAAAATTATTTGTACAAGCTTATAGAGCTAGTTCAACTCTAGTGTAAAATTATTTGAACTAGCTTATAGAGCTAGTTCAACTCTAGTGTAAAATTATTTGAACTAGCTTATAGACTGAGTTTTACTCTAGTGTGAAATTATTTTTACAAGTTTATAGAGCTAGTTCAACTCTAGTGTAAAATTATTTTTACTAGGCTATAGAGCTAGTTCAACTCTAGTGTTTAATTATTTGTACTAGGTTGTAGAGCTAGTTCAAGTCTATTGTAAAATTATTTAAACTAGCTTATAGAGCTACTTCAACTCTAGTGTAAAATTATTTCTACTAGCCTATAGATTAAGGTCAACTCTATTGTAAAATTATTTGTACAAGTTTATAGAGCTACTTCAACTCTAGTGTAAAATTATTTGAACTAGCTTATAGAGCTAGTTCAACTATAGTGTAAAATTATTTGAACTAGCTTATAGAGTGAGTTTTACTCTAGTGTGAAATTATTTTTACAAGTTTATAGAGCTAGTTCAACTCTAGTGTAAAATTATTTGTACTAGGCTATAGAGGTAGTTTAACTCTAGTGTAAAATTATTTGTACTAGGCTGTAGAGCTAGTTCAACTCTAGTGTAAAATTATTATTTGTACTAGGCTATAGACCTAGTTCAACTCTAGTGTAAAATTATTTGAACTAGCTTATAGAGTGAGTTTTACTCTAGTGTGAAATTATATTTACAAGTTTATAGAGCTAGTTCAACTCTAGTGTAAAATTATTTTTCCTAGGCTATAGAGCTAGTTCAACTCTAGTGTTAAATTATTTGTACTAGGCTGTAGAGCTAGTTCAATTCTAGTGTAAAATTATTTGAACTAGCTTATATAGCTACTTCAACTCTAGTGTAAAATTATTAGTACTAGGCAATAGAGCTAGTTCATCTCTAGTGTAAAATTATTTATACTAGGCTATAGAGCTATTGCAACTCTAGTGTAAAATTATTTGAACTAGATTATAGAGCTAGTTTAACTCTAGTGTAAAATTATTTGAACTAGCTTATAGAGCTAGTTCAACTCTAGTGTAAAATTATTTGTAATAGGCTCTAGAGCTATTTCAACTCTAGTGTAAAATTATTTGTACATGCTTAGAGAGCTAGTTCAACTCTAGTGTAAAATTATTTATACTAGGCTATAGAGCTATTGCAACTCTAGTATAAAATTATTTGAACTAGATTATAGAGCTAGTTCAACTCTAGTCTAAAATTATTTGAACTAGCTTATAGAGCTAGTTCAACTCTAGTGTAAAATTATTTGTACTAGCCTATAGAGCAAGGTCAACTCTAGTGTAAATTTTTTTGTACAAGCTTATAGAGCTAGTTCAACTCTAGTGTAAAAATTTTTGAACTAGCTTATAGAGCTAGTTCAACTCTAGTGCAAAATTATTTGTACTAGCCTATAGAGCAAGGTCAACACTAGTGTAAAATTATTTGTACAAGCTTATAGACCTAGCTCAACTATAGTGTAAAATTATTTAAAGTAGCTTATAGAGCTGGTTCAACTCTAGTGTAAAATTATTTGTACAAGCTTATAGAGCTAGTTCAACTCTAGTGTAAAATTATTTGTACTAGATTATAGAGCTAGTTCAACTCTATTGTAAAATTATTTGTACAAGCTTATAGAGCTAGTTCAACTTTAGTGTAAAATTATTTGTACTAGGCTATAGAGCTAGTTCAACTCTAGTGTAAAATTATTTGTACAAGCTTTTAGAGCTAGTGAACTCTAGTGTAAAATTATTTGTACTAGGCTATCGAGCTAGTTCAACTCTAGTGTAAAATTATTTGTACAAGCTTATAGAGCTAGTTCAACTCTAGTGTAAAATTATTTGTACTAGGTTATAGAGCTAGTTCAACTCTAGTGTAAAAATTTTTGAACTAGATTTAGGAGCTAGTTCAACTCTAGAGTAAAATTATTTGAACTAGCTTATAGAGCTAGTTCAACTCTAGTGCAAAATTATTTGTACTAGCCTACAGAGCAAGGTCAACACTAGTGTAAAATTATTTGTACAAGCTTATAGAGCTAGTTCAACTCTAGTGTAAAATTATTTATACTTGGCTATAGAGCTATTGCAACTCTAGTGTAAAATTATTTGAACTAGATTATAGAGCTAGGTCAACTCTAGTGTAAAATTATTTGAACTAGCTTATAGAGCTAGTTCAACTCTAGTGTAAAATTATTTGTACTAGCCTATAGAGCAAGGTCAACTCTAGTGTAAATTTTTTTGTACAAGCTTATAGAGCTAGTTCAACTCTAGTGTAAAAAATTTTGAACTAGCTTATAGAGCTAGTTCAACTCTAGTGTAAAATTATTTGAAGTAGCTTACAGAGCTAGTTCAACTCTAGTGTAAAATTATTTGTACTAGACTATAGAGCTAGTTCAACTCTAGTGTAAAATTATTTGACAAGCTTATAGAGCTAGTTCAACTCTAGTGTAAAATTATTTGTACTAGGCTATAGAGCTAGTTCAACTCTAGTGTTAAATTATTTGTACAAGCTTTTAGAGCTAGTTCAACTATAGTCTAAAATTATTTGTACTAGGCTATAGAGCTAATTCAACTCCAGTGTAAAATTATTTGTACAAGCTTATAGAGCTAGATCAACTCTAGTGTAAAATTATTTGTACTAGCTTATAGAGCTAGTTCAACTTTAGTGTAAAATTATTTGAACTAGATTAAGGAGCAAGTTCAACTCTAGAGTAAAATTATTTGATAGCTTATAGAGCTAGTTCAACTCTAGTGTAAAATTATTTGTACTAGCCTAAAGAGCAAGGTCAACTCTAGTGTAAAATTATTTGTACAAGCTTATAGAGCTAGTTCAACTCTAGTGTAAATTTTGTTGAACAAGCTTATAGGGCTAGTTCAACTCTAGTGTAAAATTATTTGAAGTAGCTTACAAAGCTAGTTCAACTCTAGTGTAAAATTATTTGTACTAGACTATAGAGCTAGTTCAACTCTAGTGTAAAATTATTTGTACAAGCTTATAGAGCTAGTTCAACTCTAGTGTAAAATTATTTGAACTAGCTTATAGAGCTAGTTCAACTCTAGTGTAAAATTATTTGAACTAGCTTATAGACTGAGTTTTACTCTAGTGTGAAATTATTTTTACAAGTTTATAGAGCTAGTTCAACTCTAGTGTAAAATTATTTTTACTAGGCTATAGAGCTAGTTCAACTCTAGTGTTTAATTATTTGTACTAGGCTGTAGAGCTAGTTCAAGTCTATTGTAAAATTATTTAAACTAGCTTATAGAGCTACTTCAACTCTAGTGTAAAATTATCTCTACTAGCCTATAGATTAAGGTCAACTCTATTGTAAAATTATTTGTACAAGTTTATAGAGCTACTTCAACTCTAGTGTAAAATTATTTGAACTAGCTTATAGAGCTAGTTCAACTATAGTGTAAAATTATTTGAACTAGCTTATAGAGTGAGTTTTACTCTAGTGTGAAATTATTTTTACAAGTTTATAGAGCTAGTTCAACTCTAGTGTAAAATTATTTGTACTAGGCTATAGAGCTAGTTTAACTCTAGTGTAAAATTATTTGTACTAGGCTGTAGAGCTAGTTCAACTCTAGTGTAAAATTATTTTAATTAGCTTATAGAGCTAGTTCAACTCTAGTGTAAAAATATTTGTACTAGGCTATAGAGCTAGTTCAACTCTAGTGTAAAATTATTATTTGTACTAGGCTATAGACCTAGTTCAACTCTAGTGTAAAATTATTTGAACTAGCTTATAGAGTGAGTTTTACTCTAGTGTGAAATTATATTTACAAGTTTATAGAGCTAGTTCAACTCTAGTGTAAAATTATTTTTCCTAGGCTATAGAGCTAGTTCAACTCTAGTGTTAAATTATTTGTACTAGGCTGTAGAGCTAGTTCAATTCTAGTGTAAAATTATTTGAACTAGCTTATAGAGCTACTTCAACTCTAGTGTAAAATTATTAGTACTAGGCAATAGAGCTAGTTCATCTCTAGTGTAAAATTATTTATACTAGGCTATAGAGCTATTGCAACTCTAGTGTAAAATTATTTGAACTAGATTATAGAGCTAGTTTAACTCTAGTGTAAAATTATTTGAACTAGCTTATAGAGCTAGTTCAACTCTAGTGTAAAATTATTCGTAATAGGCTATAGAGCTATTTCAACTCTAGTGTAAAATTATTTGTACATGCTTAGAGAGCTAGTTCAACTCTAGTGTTAAATTATTTATACTAGGCTATAGAGCTATTCCAACTCTAGTATAAAATTATTTGAACTAGATTATAGAGCTAGTTCAACTCTAGTCTAAAATTATTTGAACTAGCTTATGGAGCTAGTTCAACTGTAGTGTAAAATTATTTGTACTAGCCTATAGAGCAAGGTCAACTCTAGTGTAAATTTTTTTGTACAAGCTTATAGAGCTAGTACAACTCTAGTGTAAATTTTTTTGAACTAGCTTATAGAGCTAGTTCAACTCTAGTGTAAAATTATTTGAAGTAGCTTACAGAGCTAGTTCAACTCTCGTGTAAAATTATTATTTGTACTAGGCTATAGACCTAGTTCAACTCTAGTGTAAAATTATTTGAACTAGCTTATAGAGTGAGTTTTACTCTAGTGTGAAATTATATTTACAAGTTTATAGAGCTAGTTCAACTCTAGTGTAAAATTATTTTTTCTAGGCTATAGAGCTAGTTCAACTCTAGTGTTAAATTATTTGTACTAGGCTGTAGAGCTAGTTCAATTCTAGTGTAAAATTATTTGAACTAGCTTATAGAGCTACTTCAACTCTAGTGTAAAATTATTAGTACTAGGCAATAGAGCTAGTTCATCTCTAGTGTAAAATTATTTATACTAGGCTATAGAGCTATTGCAACTCTAGTGTAAAATTATTTGAACTAGATTATAGAGCTAGTTTAAGTCTAGTGTAAAATTATTTGAACTAGCTTATAGAGCTAGTTCAACTCTAGTGTAAAATTATTCGTAATAGGCTATAGAGCTATTTCAACTCTAGTGTAAAATTATTTGTACATGCTTAGAGAGCTAGTTCAACTCTAGTGTAAAATTATTTATACTAGGCTATAGAGCTATTGCAACTCTAGTATAAAATTATATGAACTAGATTATAGAGCTAGTTCAACTCTAGTCTAAAATTATTTGAACTAGCTTATAGAGCTAGTTCAACTGTAGTGTAAAATTATTTGTACTAGCCTATAGAGCAAGGTCAACTCTAGTGTAAATTTTTTTGTACAAGCTTATAGAGCTAGTTCAACTCTAGTGTAAATTTTTTTGAACTAGCTTATAGAGCTAGTTCAACTCTAGTGTAAAATTATTTGAAGTAGCTTACAGAGCTAGTTCAACTCTAGTGTAAAATTATTTGTACTAGACAATAGAGCTAGTTCAACTCTAGTGTAAAATTATATGTACAAGCTTATAGAGCAAATTCAACTCTAGTGTAAAATTACTTGTACTAGGCTATAGAGCTACTTCAACTCTACTGTAAAATTATTTGTACAAGCTTATAGAGCTAGTTCAACTATAGTGTAAAATTATTTGATGTAGCTTATAGAGCTGGTTCAACTCTAGTGTAAAATCATTTGTACAAGCTTATAGAGCTAGTTCAAATCTAGTGTAAAATTATTTGTACTATATTATAGAGCTAGTTCAACTCTAGTGTAAAATTATTTGTACAAGCTTATAGAGCTAGTTCAACTTTAGTGTAAAATTATTTGTACTAGGCTATAGAGCTAGTTCAACTCTAGTGTAAAATTATTATTTGTACTAGGCTATAGACCTAGTTCAACTCTAGTGTAAAATTATTTGAACTAGCTTATAGAGTGAGTTTTACTCTAGTGTGAAATTATTTTTACAAGTTTATAGAGCTAGTTCAACTCTAGTGTAAAATTATTTTTACTAGGCTATAGAGCTAGTTCAACTCTAGTGTTAAATTATTTGTACTAGGCTGTAGAGCTAGTTCAATTCTAGTGTAAAATTATTTGAACTAGCTTATAGAGCTAGTTCAACTCTAGTGTAAAATTATTTGTACTAGACTATAGAGCTAGTTCAACTCTAGTGTAAATTTATTTGTACAAGCTTATACAACTAGTTCAACTCTAGTGTTTAATTATTTGTACTAGCTTATAGAGCTAGTTCAACTCTAGTGTAAAATTATTTGAACTAGCTTATAGACTAAGTTTTACTCTAGTGTGAAATTATTTTTACAAGTTTATAGAACTAGTTCAACTCTAGTGTAAAATTATTTTTACTATGCTATAGAGCTAGTTCAACTCTAGTGTTTAATTATTTGTACTAGGCTGTAGAGCTAGTTCAATTCTAGTGTAAATTTTTTTGTACAAGCTTATAGAGCTAGTTCAACTCTAGTGTAAAATTTTTTGAACTAGCTTATAGAGCTAGTTCAACTCTAGTGCAAAATTATTTGTACTAGCCTATAGAGCAAGGTCAACACTAGTGTAAAATTATTTGTACAAGCTTATAGAGCTAGTTCAACTATAGTGTAAAATTATTTAAAGTAGCTTATAGAGCTGGTTCAACTCTAGTGTAAAATTATTTGTACAAGCTTATAGAGCTAGTTCAACTCTAGTGTAAAATTATTTGTACTAGATTATAGAGCTAGTTCAACTCTATTGTAAAATTATTTGTACAAGCTTATAGAGCTAGTTCAACTTTAGTGTAAAATTATTTGTACTATGCTATAGAGCTAGTTCAACTCTGGTGTAAAATTATTTGTACAAGCTTTTAGAGCTAGTGAACTCTAGTGTAAAATTATTTGTACTAGGCTATCGAGCTAGTTCAACTCTAGTGTAAAATTATTTGTACAAGCTTATAGAGCTAGTTCAACTCTAGTGTAAAATTATTTGTACTAGGTTATAGAGCTAGTTCAACTCTAGTGTAAAAATTTTTGAACTAGATTTAGGAGCTAGTTCAACTCTAGAGTAAAATTATTTGAACTAGCTTATAGAGCTAGTTCAACTCTAGTGCAAAATTATTTGTACTAGCCTACAGAGCAAGGCCAACACTAGTGTAAAATTATTTGTACAAGCTTATAGAGCTAGTTCAACTCTAGTGTAAAATTATTTATACTAGGCTATAGAGCTATTGCAACTCTAGTGTAAAATTATTTGAACTAGATTATAGAGCTAGGTCAACTCTAGTGTAAAATTATTTGAACTAGCTTATAGAGCTAGTTCAACTCTAGTGTAAAATTATTTGTACTAGCCTATAGAGCAAGGTCAACTCTAGTGTAAATTTTTTTGTACAAGCTTATAGAGCTAGTTCAACTCTAGTGTAAATTTTTTTGAACTAGCTTATAGAGCTAGTTCAACTCTAGTGTAAAATTATTTGAAGTAGCTTACAGAGCTAGTTCAACTCTCGTGTAAAATTATTATTTGTACTAGGCTATAGACCTAGTTCAACTCTAGTGTAAAATTATTTGAACTAGCTTATAGAGTGAGTTTTACTCTAGTGTGAAATTATATTTACAAGTTTATAGAGCTAGTTCAACTCTAGTGTAAAATTATTTTTTCTAGGCTATAGAGCTAGTTCAACTCTAGTGTTAAATTATTTGTACTAGGCTGTAGAGCTAGTTCAATTCTAGTGTAAAATTATTTGAACTAGCTTATAGAGCTACTTCAACTCTAGTGTAAAATTATTAGTACTAGGCAATAGAGCTAGTTCATCTCTAGTGTAAAATTATTTATACTAGGCTATAGAGCTATTGCAACTCTAGTGTAAAATTATTTGAACTAGATTATAGAGCTAGTTTAAGTCTAGTGTAAAATTATTTGAACTAGCTTATAGAGCTAGTTCAACTCTAGTGTAAAATTATTCGTAATAGGCTATAGAGCTATTTCAACTCTAGTGTAAAATTATTTGTACATGCTTAGAGAGCTAGTTCAACTCTAGTGTAAAATTATTTATACTAGGCTATAGAGCTATTGCAACTCTAGTATAAAATTATATGAACTAGATTATAGAGCTAGTTCAACTCTAGTCTAAAATTATTTGAACTAGCTTATAGAGCTAGTTCAACTGTAGTGTAAAATTATTTGTACTAGCCTATAGAGCAAGGTCAACTCTAGTATAAATTTTTTTGTACAAGCTTATAGAGCTAGTTCAACTCTAGTGTAAATTTTTTTGAACTAGCTTATAGAGCTAGTTCAACTCTAGTGTAAAATTATTTGAAGTAGCTTACAGAGCTAGTTCAACTCTAGTGTAAAATTATTTGTACTAGACAATAGAGCTAGTTCAACTCTAGTGTAAAATTATATGTACAAGCTTATAGAGCAAATTCAACTCTAGTGTAAAATTACTTGTACTAGGCTATAGTGCTACTTCAACTCTACTGTAAAATTATTTGTACAAGCTTATAGAGCTAGTTCAACTATAGTGTAAAATTATTTGATGTAGCTTATAGAGCTGGTTCAACTCTAGTGTAAAATCATTTGTACAAGCTTATAGAGCTAGTTCAAATCTAGTGTAAAATTATTTGTACTATATTATAGAGCTAGTTCAACTCTAGTGTAAAATTATTTGTACAAGCTTATAGAGCTAGTTCAACTTTAGTGTAAAATTATTTGTACTAGGCTATAGAGCTAGTTCAACTCTAGTGTAAAATTATTAGTTGTACTAGGCTATAGACCTAGTTCAACTCTAGTGTAAAATTATTTGAACTAGCTTATAGAGTGAGTTTTACTCTAGTGTGAAATTATTTTTACAAGTTTATAGAGCTAGTTCAACTCTAGTGTAAAATTATTTTTACTAGGCTATAGAGCTAGTTCAACTCTAGTGTTAAATTATTTGTACTAGGCTGTAGAGCTAGTTCAATTCTAGTGTAAAATTATTTGAACTAGCTTATAGAGCTAGTTCAACTCTAGTGTAAAATTATTTGTACTAGACTATAGAGCTAGTTCAACTCTAGTGTAAATTTATTTGTACAAGCTTATACAACTAGTTCAACTCTAGTGTTTAATTATTTGTACTAGCTTATAGAGCTAGTTCAACTCTAGTGTAAAATTATTTGAACTAGCTTATAGACTAAGTTTTACTCTAGTGTGAAATTATTTTTACAAGTTTATAGAACTAGTTCAACTCTAGTCTAAAATTATTTTTACTATGCTATAGAGCTAGTTCAACTCTACTTTTTAATTATTTGTACTAGGCTGTAGAGCTAGTTCAATTCTAGTGTAAATTTTTTTGTACAAGCTTATAGAGCTAGTTCAACTCTAGTGTAAAATTTTTTGAACTAGCTTATAGAGCTAGTTCAACTCTAGTGCAAAATTATTTGTACTAGCCTATAGAGCAAGGTCAACACTAGTGTAAAATTATTTGTACAAGCTTATAGAGCTAGTTCAACTATAGTGTAAAATTATTTAAAGTAGCTTATAGAGCTGGTTCAACTCTAGTGTAAAATTATTTGTACAAGCTTATAGAGCTAGTTCAACTCTAGTGTAAAATTATTTGTACTAGATTATAGAGCTAGTTCAACTCTATTGTAAAATTATTTGTACAAGCTTATAGAGCTAGTTCAACTTTAGTGTAAAATTATTTGTACTATGCTATAGAGCTAGTTCAACTCTGGTGTAAAATTATTTGTACAAGCTTTTAGAGCTAGTGAACTCTAGTGTAAAATTATTTGTACTAGGCTATCGAGCTAGTTCAACTCTAGTGTAAAATTATTTGTACAAGCTTATAGAGCTAGTTCAACTCTAGTGTAAAATTATTTGTACTAGGTTATAGAGCTAGTTCAACTCTAGTGTAAAAATTTTTGAACTAGATTTAGGAGCTAGTTCAACTCTAGAGTAAAATTATTTGAACTAGCTTATAGAGCTAGTTCAACTCTAGTGCAAAATTATTTGTACTAGCCTACAGAGCAAGGTCAACACTAGTGTAAAATTATTTGTACAAGCTTATAGAGCTAGTTCAACTCTAGTGTAAAATTATTTATACTAGGCTATAGAGCTATTGCAACTCTAGTGTAAAATTATTTGAACTAGATTATAGAGCTAGGTCAACTCTAGTGTAAAATTATTTGAACTAGCTTATAGAGCTAGTTCAACTCTAGTGTAAAATTATTTGTACTAGCCTATAGAGCAAGGTCAACTCTAGTGTAAATTTTTTTGTACAAGCTTATAGAGCTAGTTCAACTCTAGTGTAAATTTTTTTGAACTAGCTTATAGAGCTAGTTCAACTCTAGTGTAAAATTATTTGAAGTAGCTTACAGAGCTAGTTCAACTCTCGTGTAAAATTATTATTTGTACTAGGCTATAGACCTAGTTCAACTCTAGTGTAAAATTATTTGAACTAGCTTATAGAGTGAGTTTTACTCTAGTGTGAAATTATATTTACAAGTTTATAGAGCTAGTTCAACTCTAGTGTAAAATTATTTTTTCTAGGCTATAGAGCTAGTTCAACTCTAGTGTTAAATTATTTGTACTAGGCTGTAGAGCTAGTTCAATTCTAGTGTAAAATTATTTGAACTAGCTTATAGAGCTACTTCAACTCTAGTGTAAAATTATTAGTACTAGGCAATAGAGCTAGTTCATCTCTAGTGTAAAATTATTTATACTAGGCTATAGAGCTATTGCAACTCTAGTGTAAAATTATTTGAACTAGATTATAGAGCTAGTTTAAGTCTAGTGTAAAATTATTTGAACTAGCTTATAGAGCTAGTTCAACTCTAGTGTAAAATTATTCGTAATAGGCTATAGAGCTATTTCAACTCTAGTGTAAAATTATTTGTACATGCTTAGAGAGCTAGTTCAACTCTAGTGTAAAATTATTTATACTAGGCTATAGAGCTATTGCAACTCTAGTATAAAATTATATGAACTAGATTATAGAGCTAGTTCAACTCTAGTCTAAAATTATTTGAACTAGCTTATAGAGCTAGTTCAACTGTAGTGTAAAATTATTTGTACTAGCCTATAGAGCAAGGTCAACTCTAGTATAAATTTTTTTGTACAAGCTTATAGAGCTAGTTCAACTCTAGTGTAAATTTTTTTGAACTAGCTTATAGAGCTAGTTCAACTCTAGTGTAAAATTATTTGAAGTAGCTTACAGAGCTAGTTCAACTCTAGTGTAAAATTATTTGTACTAGACAATAGAGCTAGTTCAACTCTAGTGTAAAATTATATGTACAAGCTTATAGAGCAAATTCAACTCTAGTGTAAAATTACTTGTACTAGGCTATAGAGCTACTTCAACTCTACTGTAAAATTATTTGTACAAGCTTATAGAGCTAGTTCAACTATAGTGTAAAATTATTTGATGTAGCTTATAGAGCTGGTTCAACTCTAGTGTAAAATCATTTGTACAAGCTTATAGAGCTAGTTCAACTCTAGTGTAAAATTATTTGTACTATATTATAGAGCTAGTTCAACTCTAGTGTAAAATTATTTGTACAAGCTTATAGAGCTAGTTCAACTTTAGTGTAAAATTATTTGTACTAGGCTATAGAGCTAGTTCAACTCTAGTGTAAAATTATTATTTGTACTAGGCTATAGACCTAGTTCAACTCTAGTGTAAAATTATTTGAACTAGCTTATAGAGTGAGTTTTACTCTAGTGTGAAATTATTTTTACAAGTTTATAGAGCTAGTTCAACTCTAGTGTAAAATTATTTTTACTAGGCTATAGAGCTAGTTCAACTCTAGTGTTAAATTATTTGTACTAGGCTGTAGAGCTAGTTCAATTCTAGTGTAAAATTATTTGAACTAGCTTATAGAGCTAGTTCAACTCCAGTGTAAAATTATTTGTACTAGACTATAGAGCTAGTTCAACTCTAGTGTAAATTTATTTGTACAAGCTTATACAACTAGTTCAACTCTAGTGTTTAATTATTTGTACTAGCTTATAGAGCTAGTTCAACTCTAGTGTAAAATTATTTGAACTAGCTTATAGACTAAGTTTTACTCTAGTGTGAAATTATTTTTACAAGTTTATAGAACTAGTTCAACTCTAGTGTAAAATTATTTTTACTATGCTATAGAGCTAGTTCAACTCTAGTGTTTAATTATTTGTACTAGGCTGTAGAGCTAGTTCAATTCTAGTGTAAATTTTTTTGTACAAGCTTATAGAGCTAGTTCAACTCTAGTGTAAAATTTTTTGAACTAGCTTATAGAGCTAGTTCAACTCTAGTGCAAAATTATTTGTACTAGCCTATAGAGCAAGGTCAACACTAGTGTAAAATTATTTGTACAAGCTTATAGAGCTAGTTCAACTATAGTGTAAAATTATTTAAAGTAGCTTATAGAACTGGTTCAACTCTAGTGTAAAATTATTTGTACAAGCTTATAGAGCTAGTTCAACTCTAGTGTAAAATTATTTGTACTAGATTATAGAGCTAGTTCAACTCTATTGTAAAATTATTTGTACAAGCTTATAGAGCTAGTTCAACTTTAGTGTAAAATTATTTGTACTAGGCTATAGAGCTAGTTCAACTCTGGTGTAAAATTATTTGTACAAGCTTTTAGAGCTAGTGAACTCTAGTGTAAAATTATTTGTACTAGGCTATCGAGCTAGTTCAACTCTAGTGTAAAATTATTTGTACAAGCTTATAGAGCTAGTTCAACTCTAGTGTAAAATTATTTGTACTAGGTTATAGAGCTAGTTCAACTCTAGTGTAAAAATTTTTGAACTAGATTTAGGAGCTAGTTCAACTCTAGAGTAAAATTATTTGAACTAGCTTATAGAGCTAGTTCAACTCTAGTGCAAAATTATTTGTACTAGCCTACAGAGCAAGGTCAACACTAGTGTAAAATTATTTGTACAAGCTTATAGAGCTAGTTCAACTCTAGTGTAAAATTATTTATACTAGGCTATAGAGCTATTGCAACTCTAGTGTAAAATTATTTGAACTAGATTATAGAGCTAGGTCAACTCTAGTGTAAAATTATTTGAACTAGCTTATAGAGCTAGTTCAACTCTAGTGTAAAATTATTTGTACTAGCCTATAGAGCAAGGTCAACTCTATTGTAAATTTTTTTGTACAAGCTTATAGAGCTAGTTCAACTCTAGTGTAAAAAATTTTGAACTAGCTTATAGAGCTAGTTCAACTCTAGTGTAAAATTATTTGAAGTAGCTTACAGAGCTAGTTCAACTCTAGTGTAAAATTATTTGTACTAGACTATAGAGCTAGTTCAACTCTAGTGTAAAATTATTTGACAAGCTTATAGAGCTAGTTCAACTCTAGTGTAAAATTATTTGTACTAGGCTATAGAGCTAGTTCAACTCTAGTGTTAAATTATTTGTACAAGCTTTTAGAGCTAGTTCAACTATAGTCTAAAATTATTTGTACTAGGCTATAGAGCTAATTCAACTCCAGTGTAAAATTATTTGTACAAGCTTATAGAGCTAGATCAACTCTAGTGTAAAATTATTTGTACTAGCTTATAGAGCTAGTTCAACTCTAGTGTAAAATTATTTGAACTAGATTAAGGATCTAGTTCAACTCTAGAGTAAAATTATTTGATAGCTTATAGAGCTAGTTCAACTCTAGTGTAAAATTATTTGTACTAGCCTAAAGAGCAAGGTCAACTCTAGTGTAAAATTATTTGTACAAGCTTATAGAGCTAGTTCAACTCTAGTGTAAATTTTTTTGAACAAGCTTATAGGGCTAGTTCAACTCTAGTGTAAAATTATTTGAAGTAGCTTACAAAGCTAGTTCAACTCTAGTGTAAAATTATTTGTACTAGACTATAGAGCTAGTTCAACTCTAGTGTAAAATTATTTGTACAAGCTTATAGAGCTAGTTCAACTCTAGTGTAAAATTATTTGAACTAGCTTATAGAGCTAGTTCAACTCTAGTGTAAAATTATTTGAACTAGCTTATAGACTGAGTTTTACTCTAGTGTGAAATTATTTTTACAAGTATATAGAGCTAGTTCAACTCTAGTGTAAAATTATTTTTACTAGGCTATAGAGCTAGTTCAACTCTAGTGTTTAATTATATGTACTAGGCTGTAGAGCTAGTTCAAGTCTATTGTAAAATTATTTAAACTAGCTTATAGAGCTACTTCAACTCTAGTGTAAAATTATCTCTACTAGCCTATAGATTAAGGTCAACTCTATTGTAAAATTATTTGTACAAGTTTATAGAGCTACTTCAACTCTAGTGTAAAATTATTTGAACTAGCTTATAGAGCTAGTTCAACTATAGTGTAAAATTATTTGAACTAGCTTATAGAGTGAGTTTTACTCTAGTGTGAAATTATTTTTACAAGTTTATAGAGCTAGTTCAACTCTAGTGTAAAATTATTTGTACTAGGCTATAGAGCTAGTTTAACTCTAGTGTAAAATTATTTGTACTAGGCTGTAGAGCTAGTTCAACTCTAGTGTAAAATTATTTTAATTAGCTTATAGAGCTAGTTCAACTCTAGTGTAAAAATATTTGTACTAGGCTATAGAGCTAGTTCAACTCTAGTGTAAAATTATTATTTGTACTAGGCTATAGACCTAGTTCAACTCTAGTGTAAAATTATTTGAACTAGCTTATAGAGTGAGTTTTACTCTAGTGTGAAATTATATTTACAAGTTTATAGAGCTAGTTCAACTCTAGTGTAAAATTATTTTTCCTAGGCTATAGAGCTAGTTCAACTCTAGTGTTAAATTATTTGTACTAGGCTGTAGAGCTAGTTCAATTCTAGTGTAAAATTATTTGAACTAGCTTATAGAGCTACTTCAACTCTAGTGTAAAATTATTAGTACTAGGCAATAGAGCTAGTTCATCTCTAGTGTAAAATTATTTATACTAGGCTATAGAGCTATTGCAACTCTAGTGTAAAATTATTTGAACTAGATTATAGAGCTAGTTTAACTCTAGTGTAAAATTATTTGAACTAGCTTATAGAGCTAGTTCAACTCTAGTGTAAAATTATTCGTAATAGGCTATAGAGCTATTTCAACTCTAGTGTAAAATTATTTGTACATGCTTAGAGAGCTAGTTCAACTCTAGTGTTAAATTATTTATACTAGGCTATAGAGCTATTGCAACTCTAGTATAAAATTATTTGAACTAGATTATAGAGCTAGTTCAACTCTAGTCTAAAATTATTTGAACTAGCTTATAGAGCTATTTCAACTGTAGTGTAAAATTATTTGTACTAGCTTATAGAGCAAGGTCAACTCTAGTGTAAATTTTTTTGTACAAGCTTATAGAGCTAGTACAACTCTAGCGTAAATTTTTTTGAACTAGCTTATAGAGCTAGTTCAACTCTAGTGTAAAATTATTTGAAGTAGCTTACAGAGCTAGTTCAACTCTAGTGTAAAATTATTATTTGTACTAGGCTATAGACCTAGTTCAACTCTAGTGTAAAATTATTTGAACTAGCTTATAGAGTGAGTTTTACTCTAGTGTGAAATTATATTTACAAGTTTATAGAGCTAGTTCAACTCTAGTGTAAAATTATTTTTTCTAGGCTATAGAGCTAGTTCAACTCTAGTGTTAAATTATTTGTACTAGGCTGTAGAGCTAGTTCAATTCTAGTGTAAAATTATTTGAACTAGCTTATAGAGCTACTTCAACTCTAGTGTAAAATTATTAGTACTAGGCAATAGAGCTAGTTCATCTCTAGTGTAAAATTATTTATACTAGGCTATAGAGCTATTGCAACTCTAGTGTAAAATTATTTGAACTAGATTATAGAGCTAGTTTAAGTCTAGTGTAAAATTATTTGAACTAGCTTATAGAGCTAGTTCAACTCTAGTGTAAAATTATTCGTAATAGGCTATAGAGCTATTTCAACTCTAGTGTAAAATTATTTGTACATGCTTAGAGAGCTAGTTCAACTCTAGTGTAAAATTATTTATACTAGGCTATAGAGCTATTGCAACTCTAGTATAAAATTATATGAACTAGATTATAGAGCTAGTTCAACTCTAGTCTAAAATTATTTGAACTAGCTTATAGAGCTAGTTCAACTGTAGTGTAAAATTATTTGTACTAGCCTATAGAGCAAGGTCAACTCTAGTGTAAATTTTTTTGTACAAGCTTATAGAGCTAGTTCAACTCTAGTGTAAATTTTTTTGAACTAGCTTATAGAGCTAGTTCAACTCTAGTGTAAAATTATTTGAAGTAGCTTACAGAGCTAGTTCAACTCTAGTGTAAAATTATTTGTACTAGACAATAGAGCTAGTTCAACTCTAGTGTAAAATTATATGTACAAGCTTATAGAGCAAATTCAACTCTAGTGTAAAATTACTTGTACTAGGCTATAGAGCTACTTCAACTCTACTGTAAAATTATTTGTACAAGCTTATAGAGCTAGTTCAACTATAGTGTAAAATTATTTGATGTAGCTTATAGAGCTGGTTCAACTCTAGTGTAAAATCATTTGTACAAGCTTATAGAGCTAGTTCAACTCTAGTGTAAAATTATTTGTACTATATTATAGAGCTAGTTCAACTCTAGTGTAAAATTATTTGTACAAGCTTATAGAGCTAGTTCAACTTTAGTGTAAAATTATTTGTACTAGGCTATAGAGCTAGTTCAACTCTAGTGTAAAATTATTATTTGTACTAGGCTATAGACCTAGTTCAACCCTAGTGTAAAATTATTTGAACTAGCTTATAGAGTGAGTTTTACTCTAGTGTGAAATTATTTTTACAAGTTTATAGAGCTAGTTCAACTCTAGTGTAAAATTATTTTTACTAGGCTATAGAGCTAGTTCAACTCTAGTGTTAAATTATTTGTACTAGGCTGTAGAGCTAGTTCAATTCTAGTGTAAAATTATTTGAACTAGCTTATAGAGCTAGTTCAACTCTAGTGTAAAATTATTTGTACTAGACTATAGAGCTAGTTCAACTCTAGTGTAAATTTATTTGTACAAGCTTATACAATTAGTTCAACTCTAGTGTAAAATTATTTGAACTAGCTTATAGAGCTAGTTCAACTCTAGTGTAAAATTATTTGAACTAGCTTATAGACTAAGTTTTACTCTAGTGTGAAATTATTTTTACAAGTTTATAGAACTAGTTCAACTCTAGTGTAAAATTATTTTTACTATGCTATAGAGCTAGTTCAACTCTAGTGTTTAATTATTTGTACTAGGCTGTAGAGCTAGTTCAATTCTAGTGTAAAATTATTTAAACTAGCTTATAGAGCTACTTCAACTGTAGTGTAAAATTATTTCTACTAGCCTATAGATTAAGGTCAACTCTATTGTAAAATTATTTGTACAAGCTTATAGAGCTACTTCAACTCTAGTGTAAAATTATTTGAACTAGCTTATAGAGCTAGTTCAACTATAGTGTAAAATTATTTGAACTAGCTTATAGAGTGAGTTTTACTCTAGTGTGAAATTATTTTTACAAGTTTATAGAGCTAGTTCAACTCTAGTGTAAAATTATTTGTACTAGGCTATAGAGCTAGTTTAACTCTAGTGTAAAATTATTTGTACTAGGCTGTAGAGCTAGTTCAACTCTAGTGTAAAATTATTTTAATTAGCTTATAGAGCTAGTTCAACTCTAGTGTAAAAATATTTGTACTAGGCTATAGAGCTAGTTCAACTCTAGTGTAAAATTATTATTTGTACTAGTCTATAGACCTAGTTCAACTCTATTGTAAAATTATTTGAACTAGTTTATAGAGTGAGTTTTACTCTAGTGTAAAATTATTTGTACTAGGCTATAAAGCTAGTTCAACTCTAGTGTAAAATTATTTGTACAAGCTTATAGAGCTAGTTCAACTCTAGTGTAAAATTATTTATACTAGGCTATAGAGCTATTGCAACTCTAGTGTAAAATTATTTGAACTAGATTATAGAGCTAGTTCAACTCTAGTGTAAAATTATTTGAACTAGCTTATAGAGCTAGTTCAACTCTAGTGTAAAATTATTTGTACTAGCCTATAGAGCAAGGTCAACTCTAGTGTAAATTTTTTTGTACAAGCTTATAGAGCTAGTTCAACTCTAGTGTAAAAAATTTTGAACTAGCTTATAGAGCTAGTTCAACTCTAGTGTAAAATTATTTGAAGTAGCTTATAGAGCTAGTTCAACTCTAGTGTAAAATTATTTGTACTAGACTATAGTGCTAGTTCAACTCTAGTGTAAAATTATTTGTACAAGCTTATAGAGCAAATTCAACTCTAGTGTAAAATTACTTGTACTAGGCTATAGAGCTACTTCAACTCTACTGTAAAATTATTTGTACAAGCTTATAGAGCTAGTTCAACTATAGTGTAAAATTATTTGAAGTAGCTTATAGAGCTGGTTCAATTCTAGTGTAAAATTATTTGTACTAGATTATAGAGCTAGTTCAACTCAAGTGTAAAATTATTTGTACAAGCTTATAGAGCTAGTTCAACTCTAGTGTAAAATTATTTGTACTAGGCTATAGAGCTAGTTCAACTCTAGAGTAAAATTATTTGTACAAGCATTTAGAGCTAGTTAACTCTAGTGTAAAATTATTTGTACTAGGCTATAGAGCTAGTTCAACTCTAGTGTAAAATTATTTGTACAAGCTTATAGAGCTAGTTCAACTCTAGTGTAAAATTATTTGTACTAGGTTATAGAGCTAGTTCAACTCTAGTGTAAAATTGCTTGAACTAGATTAAGGAGCTAGTTCAACTCTAGAGTAAAATTATTTGAACTAGCTTATAGAGCTAGTTCAACTCTAGTGTAAAATTATTTGTACTAGCCTACAGAGCAAGGTCAACTCTAGTGTAAAATTATTTGTACAAGCTTATAGAGCTAGTTCAACTCTAGTGTAAATTTTTTGAACTAGCTTATAGGGCTAGTTCAACTCTAGTGTAAAATTATTTGAAGTAGCTTACAGAGCTAGTTCAACTCTAGTGTAAAATTATTTGTACTAGACTATAGAGCTAGTTCAACTCTAGTGTAAAATTATTTGTACAAGCTTATAGAGCTAGTTCAACTCTAGTGTAAAATTATTTTAACTAACTTATAGAGCTAGTTCAACTCTAGTGTAAAATTATTTGAACTAGCTTAGAGAGTGAGTTTTACTCTAGTGTGAAATTATTTTTGCAAGTTTAGAGAGCTAGTTCAACTCTAGTGTAAAATTATTTTTACTAGGCTATAGAGCTAGTTCGACTCTAGTGTTAAATTATTTGTACTAGGCTGTAGAGCTAGTTCAATTCTAGTGTAAAATTATTTGAACAAGCTTATAGAGCTAGTTCAACTCTAGTGTAAAATTATTTGTACTAGCCTATAGATTAAGGTCAACTCTATTGTGAAATTATTTGTACAAGCTTATAGAGCTACTTCAACTCTAGTGTAAAATTATTTGAACTAGCTTATAGAGCTAGTTCAACTATAGTGTAAAATTATTTGAACTAGCTTATAGAGTGAGTTTTACTCTAGTGTGAAATTATTTTTACAAGTTTATAGAGCTAGTTCCACCTAGTGTAAAATTATTTGTACTAGGCTATAGAGCTAGTTTAACTCTAGTGTAAAATCATTTGTACGATGCTGTAGAGCTAGTTCAACTCTAGTGTAAAATTATTTTAATTAGCTTATAGAGCTAGTTCAACTCTAGTGTAAAAATATTTGTACTAGGCTATCGAGCTAGTTCAACTCTAGTGTAAAGTTATTATTTGTACTAGGCTCTAGACCTAGTTCAACTCTAGTGTAAAATATTTGAACTAGCTTATAGAGCTAGTTCAAGTCTAGTGTAAAATTATTTGTACTAGATTATAGAGCTAGTTCAACTCTAGTGTAAAATTATTTGTACAAGCTTATAGAGCAAATTCAACTCTAGTGTAAAATTATTTGTATTAGGCTATAGAGCTATTGCAACTCTAGTGTAAAATTATTTGTACAAGCTTATAGAGCTAGTTCAACTCTAGTGTAAAATTATTTGAAGTAGCTTATAGAGCTGGTTCAATCCTAGTGTAAAATTATTTGTACTAGATTATAGAGCTAGTTCAACTCTAGTGTAAAATTATTTGTACAATCTTATAGAGCTAATTCAACTCTAGTGTAAAATTATTTGTACTAGGCTATGGAGCTAGTTGAACTCTAGTGTAAAATTATTTGTACAAGCTTTTAGAGCTAGTTCATCTCTAGTGTAAAATTATTTGTACTAGGCTATAGAGCTAGTTCAACTCTAGTGTAAAATTATTTGCACAAGCTTATAGAGCTACTTCAACTCTAGTGTAAAATTATTTGAACTAGCTTATAGAGCTAGTTCAACTCTAGTGTAAAATTATTTGAAGTAGCTTACAGAGCTAGTTCAACTCTAGTGTAAAATTATTTGTACTAGACTATAGAGCTAGTTCAACTCTAGTGTAAAATTATTTGTACAAGCTTATAGAGCTAGTTCAACTCTAGTGTAAAATTATTTTAACTAACTTATAGAGCTAGTTCAACTCTAGTGTAAAATTATTTGAACTAGCTTAGAGAGTGAGTTTTACTCTAGTGTGAAATTATTTTTGCAAGTTTAGAGAGCTAGTTCAACTCTAGTGTAAAATTATTTTTACTAGGCTATAGAGCTAGTTCGACTCTAGTGTTAAATTATTTGTACTAGGCTGTAGAGCTAGTTCAATTCTAGTGTAAAATTATTTGAACAAGCTTATAGAGCTAGTTCAACTCTAGTGTAAAATTATTTGTACTAGCCTATAGATTAAGGTCAACTCTATTGTGAAATTATTTGTACAAGCTTATAGAGCTACTTCAACTCTAGTGTAAAATTATTTGAACTAGCTTATAGAGCTAGTTCAACTATAGTGTAAAATTATTTGAACTAGCTTATAGAGTGAGTTTTACTCTAGTGTGAAATTATTTTTACAAGTTTATAGAGCTAGTTCCACCTAGTGTAAAATTATTTGTACTAGGCTATAGAGCTAGTTTAACTCTAGTGTAAAATCATTTGTACGATGCTGTAGAGCTAGTTCAACTCTAGTGTAAAATTATTTTAATTAGCTTATAGAGCTAGTTCAACTCTAGTGTAAAAATATTTGTACTAGGCTATCGAGCTAGTTCAACTCTAGTGTAAAGTTATTATTTGTACTAGGCTCTAGACCTAGTTCAACTCTAGTGTAAAATATTTGAACTAGCTTATAGAGCTAGTTCAAGTCTAGTGTAAAATTATTTGTACTAGATTATAGAGCTAGTTCAACTCTAGTGTAAAATTATTTGTACAAGCTTATAGAGCAAATTCAACTCTAGTGTAAAATTATTTGTATTAGGCTATAGAGCTATTGCAACTCTAGTGTAAAATTATTTGTACAAGCTTATAGAGCTAGTTCAACTCTAGTGTAAAATTATTTGAAGTAGCTTATAGAGCTGGTTCAATCCTAGTGTAAAATTATTTGTACTAGATTATAGAGCTAGTTCAACTCTAGTGTAAAATTATTTGTACAATCTTATAGAGCTAATTCAACTCTAGTGTAAAATTATTTGTACTAGGCTATGGAGCTAGTTGAACTCTAGTGTAAAATTATTTGTACAAGCTTTTAGAGCTAGTTCATCTCTAGTGTAAAATTATTTGTACTAGGCTATAGAGCTAGTTCAACTCTAGTGTAAAATTATTTGCACAAGCTTATAGAGCTACTTCAACTCTAGTGTAAAATTATTTGAACTAGCTTATAGAGCTAGTTCAACTATAGTGTAAAATTATTTGAACTAGCTTATAGAGGGAGTTTTACTCTAGTGTGAAATTATGTTTACAAGTTCATAGAGCTAGTTCCACTCTAGTGTAAAATTATTTGTACTAGGCTATAGAGCTAGTTTAACTCTAGTGTAAAATTATTTGTACGAGGCTGTAGAGCTAGTTCAACTCTAGTGTAAAAATATTTGTACTAGGCTATAGAGCTAGTTCAACTCTAGTGTAAAATTATTATTTGTACTAGGCTATAGACCTAGTTCAACTCTAGTGTAAAATTATTTGAACTAGCTTATAGAGCTAGTTCAAGTCTAGTGTAAAATTATTTGTACTAGATTATAGAGCTAGTTCAACTCTAGTGTAAAATTATTTGTACAAGCTTATAGAGCTAGTTCAACTCTAGTGTAAAATTATTTGTACTAGTCTATAGAGCTAGTTCAACTCTAGTGCAAATTATTTGTACAAGTTTATAGAGCTAATTCAACTCTAGTGTAAATATATTTGTACTAGGCTATAGAGCTAGTTCAACTCTAGTGTAAAATTATTTGAACTAGATTATAGAGCTAGTTCAACTCTAATGTAAAATTATTTGAACTAGCTTATAGAGCTAGTTCAACTCTAGTGTAAAATTATTTGTACTAGTCTATGGAGCAAGGTCAACTCTAGTGTAAATTTTTTTGTACAAGCTTATAGAGCTAGTTCAACTCTAGTGTAAAATTATTTGAAGTAGCTTATAGAGCTAGTTCAACTCTAGTGTAAAATTATTTGTACTAGACTATAGAGCTAGTTCAACTCTAGTGTAAAATTATTTGTCCAAGCTTATAGAGCTAGTTCAACTATAGTGTAAAATTATTTGAACTAGCTTATAGAGCTAGTTCAACTCTAGTGTTAAATTATTTATACTAGGCTATAGAGCTATTGCAACTCTAGTGTAATATTATTTGTACAAGCTTATAGAGCTAGTTCAACTCTAGTGTAAAATTATTTGAAGTAGCTTATAGAGCTGGTTCAATTCTAGTATAAAATTATTTGTACTAACTTATAGAGCTAGTTCAACTCTAGTGTCAAATTATTTGTACAAGCTTATAGAGCTAGTTCAACTCTAGTGTAAAATTATTTGTCCAAGCTTATAGAGCTAGTTCAACTATAGTGTAAAATTATTTGAACTAGCTTATAGAGCTAGTTCAACTCTAGTGTTAAATTATTTATACTAGGCTATAGAGCTATTGCAACTCTAGTGTAATATTATTTGTACAAGCTTATAGAGCTAGTTCAACTCTAGTGTACAAATTTTTATACTAGGCTATAGAGCTATTGCAACTCTAGTGTAAAATTATTTGAACTAGATTATAGAGCTAGTTCAACTCTAGTGTAAAATTATTTGAACTAGCTTATAGAGCTAGTTCAACTCTAGTGTAAAATTATTTGTACTAGCCTATAGAGCAAGGTCAACTCTAGTGTAAGTTTTTTTCTACAAGCTTATAGAGCTAGTTCAACTCTAGTGTAAAATTATTTGTACTAGGCTATAGAGCTAGTTCAACTCTAGTCTAAAATTATTTGTACAAGCTTATAGAGCTAGTTCAACTCTAGTGTAAAATTATTTTTACTAGGCTATAGAGCTACTTCAACTCTACTGTAAAATTATTTGTACAAGCTTATAGAGCTAGTTCAACTATAGTGTAAAATTATTTGAAGTAGCTTATAGAGCTGGTTCAATTCTAGTGTAAAATTATTTGTACTAGATTATAGATCTAGTTCAACTCTAGTGTGAAATTATTTGTACAAGCTTATAAAGCTAGTTCAACTCTAGTGTAAAATTATTTGTACTAGGCTATAGAGCTAGTTCAACTCTAGTGTAAAATTATTTGTACTAGGCTATAGAGCTAGTTCGACTCTACTGTAAAATTATTTGTACAAGCTTATAGAGCTAGTTCAACTCTAGTGTAAAATTATTTGTACTAGGTCATAGAGCTAGTTCAACTCTAGTTTAAAATTATTTGAACTAGATTAAGGAGCTAGTTCAACTCTAGAGTAAAATTATTTGAACTAGCTTATAGAGCTAGCTCAACTCTAGTGTAAAATAATTTGTACTAGCCTACAGAGCAAGGTCAACTCTAGTATAAAATTATTTGTACAAGCTTATAGAGCTAGTTCAACTCTAGTGTAAATTTTTTTGAACTAGCTTATAGGGGTAGTTCAACTCTACTGTAAAATTATTCGAAGTAGCTTACAAAGCTAGTTTAACTCTAGTGTAAAATTATTTGTACTAGACTATAGAGCTAGTTCAACTCTAGTGTAAAATTATTTGTACAAGCTTATAGAGCTAGTTCACCTCTAGTGTAAAATTATTTGAACTAGCTTATAGAGCTAGTCTAACTCTAGTGTAATATTATTTGAACTAGCTTATAGAGTAAGTTTTACTCTAGTGTGAAATTATTCTTACAAGTTTATAGAGCTAGTTCAACTCTAGTGTAAAATTATTTTTACTAGGCTATAGAGCTAGTTCAACTCTAGTGTTAAATTATTTGTACTAGGCTTTAGAGCTAGTTCAATTCTAGTGTAAAATTATTTGAACTAGCTTATAGAGCTAGTTCAACTCTAGTGTAAAATTATTTGTACTAGCCTATAGATTAAGGTCAACTCTATTGTAAAATTATTTGTACAAACTTATAGAGCTACTTCCACTCTAGTGTAAAATTATTTGAACTACCTTATAGAGCTAGTTCAACTATAGTGTAAAATGATTTGAACTAGCTTATAGAGTGAGTTTTACTCTAGTGTGAAGTTATTTTTACAAGTTTATAGAGCTAGTTCAACTCTAGTGTAAAATTATTTGTACTAGGCTATAGAGCTAGTTTAACTCTAGTGTAAAATTATTTGTACTAGGCTGTAGAGCTAGTTCAACTCTAGTGTAAAATTATTTTAATTAGCTTATAGAGCTAATTCAACTCTAGTGTAAAAATATTTGTACTAGGCTATAGAGCTAGTTAAACTCTAGTGTAAAATTATTATTTGTACTAGGCTATAGACCTAGTTCAACTCTAAGGTAAAATTATAGAGTGAGTTTTACTCTAGTGTGAACTTATTTTTACAAGTTTATAGAGCTAGTTCAACTCTAGTGTAAAATTATTTTTACTGGGCTATAGAGCTAGTTCAACTCTAGTGTAAAATTATTTGTACTAGGCTTTAAATTATTTGTACAAGCTTATAGAGCTAGTTCAACTCTAGTGTAAAAAAATTTGAACTAGATTATAGAGCTAGTTCAACTCTAGTGTAAAATTATATGTACAAGCTTATAGAGCTAGTTCAACTCTAGTGTAAAATTATTTGTACTAGGCTATAGAGCTAGTTCGACTCTATTGTAAAATTATTTGTACAAGCTTATAGAGCTGGTTCAACTCCAGTATAAAATTATTTGAACTTGCTTATAGAGCTAGTGCAACTCTAGTAGTGTAAAGTTATTTGAAGTAGCTTATAGGGCTAGTTCAACTCTAGTGTAAAATTATTTGTACAAGCTTATAGAGCTAGTTCAACTCTAGTGTAAAATTATTTGTACTAGGCTATAGAGCTAGTTCAACTCTAGTGTAAAATTATTTGTACAAGCTTATAGAGCTAGTTCAACTCTAGTGTAAAATTATTTGTACTAGGCTATAGAGCTAGTTCAACTCTAGTGTAAAATTATTTGCACAAGCTTATAGAGCTAGTTCAACTCTAGTGTAAAATTATTTGTACTAGATTATAGAGCTAGTTCAACTCTAGTGTAAAATTATTTTAACTAGATTATGGAGCTAGTTCAACTCTAGTGTAAAATAATTTGAACTAGCTTATAGAGCTAGTTCAACCCTAGTGTAAAATTATTTGTACTAGACTATAGAGCAAGGTCAACTCTAGTGTAAAATTATTTGTACAAGCTTATAGAGCTAGTTCAACTCTAGTGTAAAAATATTTGAACTAGCTTATAGAGCTAGTTCAACTCTAGTGTAAAATTATTTGAAGTAGCTTACAGGTCTAGTTCAACTCTACTGTAAAATTATTTGTACTAGACTATAGAGCTAGTTAAACTCTAGTGTAAAATTATTTGTACTAGACTATAGAGCTTGTTCAACTCTAGTGTAAAATTATTTGTACTAGACTATAGAGCTAGTTCAACTCTAGTCTAAAATTATTTGTACAAGCTTATAGAGGTAGTTCAACTCTAGTGTAAAATTATTTGAACTAGCTTATAGAGCTAGTTAACCTCTAGGGTAAAATTATAGAGTGAGTTTTACTCTAGTGTGAAGTTATTTTTACAAGTTTATAGAGCTAGTTCAACTCTAGTGTAAAATTATTTTTACTGGGCTATAGAGCTAGTTCAACTCTAGTGTAAAATTATTTGTACTAGGCTGTAAAATTATTTGTACAAGCTTATAGAGCTAGTTCAACTCTAGTGTAAAAAAATTTGAACTAGCTTATAGAGCTAGTTCAACTCTAGTGTAAAATTATTTTAAGTAGCTTACAGAGCTAGTTCAACTCTAGTGTAAAATTATTTGTACTAGACTATAGAGCTAGTTCAACTCTAGTGTAAAATTATTTGTACTAGACTATAGAGCTAGTTCAACTCTAGTGTAAAATTATTTGTACTAGACTATAGAGCTAGTTCAACTCTAGTGTAAAATTATTTGTACAAGCTTATAGAGCTAGTTCAACTCTAGTGTAAAATTATTTGAACTAGCTTATAGAGCTAGTTCAACTCTAGGGTAAAGTTATTTGAACTAGCTTATAGAGGGAGTTTTACTCTAGTGTGAAGTTATTTTTACTAGGCTATCGAGCTAGTTCAACTCTAGTGTAAAATTATTTGTACTAGGCTGTAGAGCTAGTTCAATTCTAGTGTAAAATTATTTGAACTAGCTTATAGAGCTAGTTCAACTCTTGTGTAAAATTATTTGTACTAGCCTATGGATTAAGGTCAACTCTAGTGTAAAATTATATGTACAGGCTTATAGAGCTAGTTCAACTCTAGTGTAAAATTATTTGTACTAGGCTATAGAGCTAGTTCAACTCTAGTGTAAAATTATTTGAACTAGATTATAGAGCTAGTTCAACTCTAGTGTAAAATTATTTGAAGTAGCTTATAGAGCTAGTTCAACTCTAGTGTAAAATTATTTGTACTAGCCTATAGAGCAAGGTCAACTCTAGTGTAAATTGTTTTGTACAAGCTTATAGAGCTAGTTCAACTCTAGTGTAAAATTTTTTTAACAAGCTTATGGAGCTAGTTCAACTCTAGTGTAAAATTATTTGAAATACCTTAAAGAGCTAGTTCAACTCTAGTGTAAAATTATTTGTAGAAGCTTATAGAGCAAATTCAACTCTAGTGTAAAATTATTTGTACTAGGCTATAGAGCTACTTCAACTCTAGTGTAAAATTATTTGTACAAGCTTATAGAGCTAGTTCAACTCTAGTGTAAAATTATTTTAAGTATCTTATAGAGCTACTTCAATTCTAGTGTAAAATTATTTGAACTAGCTTATAGAGCTAGTTCAACTCTAGTGTAAAATTATTTGTACTAGCCTATAGAGCAAGGTCAACTCTAGTGTAAAATTATTTGTACAAGCTTATAGAGCTAGTTCAACTCTAGAGTAAAATTATTTGAACTAGCTTATAGAGCTAGTTCAATTCTAGTGTAATATTATTTGAACTAGCTTATAGAGTGAGTTTTACTCTAGTGTGAAATTATATTTACAAATAAATAGAGCTAGTTCAACTGTAGTGTAAAATTATTTGTACTAGGCTATAGAGCTATTTCAACTCTAGTGTAAAATTATTTGTATTAGGCTGTAGAGCTAGTTCAACTCTAGTGTACAATTATTTTAACTATCTTATAGAGCTAGTTCCACTCTAGTGTAAAAATATTTGTACTAGGCTATAGAGCTAGTTCAACTCTAGTGTAAAATTATTATTTGTACTAGGCTATAGACCTAGTTCAACTCTAGTGTAAAATTATTTGAACTAACTTAGAAAGCTAGTTCAACTCTAGTGTAAAATTATTTGTACTAGGCTATAGAGCTAGTTCAACTCTAGTGTAAAATTATTTGAACTAGATTATAGAGCTAGTTCAACTCTAGTGTAAAATTATTTTAAGTAGCTTACAGAGCTAGTTCAACTCTAGTGTAAAATTATTTGTACTAGACTATAGAGCTAGTTCAACTCTAGTGTAAAATTATTTGTACTAGACTATAGAGCTAGTTCAACTCTAGTGTAAAATTATTTGTACTAGACTATAGAGCTAGTTCAACTCTAGTGTAAAATTATTTGTACAAGCTTATAGAGCTAGTTCAACTCTAGTGTAAAATTATTTGAACTAGCTTATAGAGCTAGTTCAACTCTAGGGTAAAGTTATTTGAACTAGCTTATAGAGGGAGTTTTACTCTAGTGTGAAGTTATTTTTACTAGGCTATCGAGCTAGTTCAACTCTAGTGTAAAATTATTTGTACTAGGCTGTAGAGCTAGTTCAATTCTAGTGTAAAATTATTTGAACTAGCTTATAGAGCTAGTTCAACTCTTGTGTAAAATTATTTGTACTAGCCTATGGATTAAGGTCAACTCTAGTGTAAAATTATATGTACAGGCTTATAGAGCTAGTTCAACTCTAGTGTAAAATTATTTGTACTAGGCTATAGAGCTAGTTCAACTCTAGTGTAAAATTATTTGAACTAGATTATAGAGCTAGTTCAACTCTAGTGTAAAATTATTTGAAGTAGCTTATAGAGCTAGTTCAACTCTAGTGTAAAATTATTTGTACTAGCCTATAGAGCAAGGTCAACTCTAGTGTAAATTGTTTTGTACAAGCTTATAGAGCTAGTTCAACTCTAGTGTAAAATTTTTTGAACAAGCTTATGGAGCTAGTTCAACTCTAGTGTAAAATTATTTGAAATACCTTAAAGAGCTAGTTCAACTCTAGTGTAAAATTATTTGTAGAAGCTTATAGAGCAAATTCAACTCTAGTGTAAAATTATTTGTACTAGGCTATAGAGCTACTTCAACTCTAGTGTAAAATTATTTGTACAAGCTTATAGAGCTAGTTCAACTCTAGTGTAAAATTATTTGAAGTATCTTATAAAGCTACTTCAATTCTAGTGTAAAATTATTTGAACTAGCTTATAGAGCTAGTTCAACTCTAGTGTAAAATTATTTGTACTAGCCTATAGAGCAAGGTCAACTCTAGTGTAAAATTATTTTAAGTATCTTATAGAGCTACTTCAATTCTAGTGTAAAATTATTTGAACTAGCTTATAGAGCTAGTTCAACTCTAGTGTAAAATTATTTGTACTAGCCTATAGAGCAAGGTCAACTCTAGTGTAAAATTATTTGTACAAGCTTATAGAGCTAGTTCAACTCTAGAGTAAAATTATTTGAACTAGCTTATAGAGCTAGTTCAATTCTAGTGTAATATTATTTGAACTAGCTTATAGAGTGAGTTTTACTCTAGTGTGAAATTATATTTACAAATAAATAGAGCTAGTTCAACTGTAGTGTAAAATTATTTGTACTAGGCTATAGAGCTAGTTCAACTCTAGTGTAAAATTATTTGTATTAGGCTGTAGAGCTAGTTCAACTCTAGTGTACAATTATTTTAACTATCTTATAGAGCTAGTTCCACTCTAGTGTAAAAATATTTGTACTAGGCTATAGAGCTAGTTCAACTCTAGTGTAAAATTATTATTTGTACTAGGCTATAGACGTAGTTCAACTCTAGTGTAAAATTATTTGAACTAACTTAGAAAGCTAGTTCAACTCTAGTGTAAAATTATTTGTACTAGGCTATAGAGCTAGTTCAACTCTAGTGTAAAATTATTTGAACTAGATTATAGAGCTAGTTCAACTCTAGTGTAAAATTATTTTAAGTAGCTTACAGAGCTAGTTCAACTCTAGTGTAAAATTATTTGTACTAGACTATAGAGCTAGTTCAACTCTAGTGTAAAATTATTTGTACTAGACTATAGAGCTAGTTCAACTCTAGTGTAAAATTATTTGTACTAGACTATAGAGCTAGTTCAACTCTAGTGTAAAATTATTTGTACAAGCTTATAGAGCTAGTTCAACTCTAGTATAAAATTATTTGAACTAGCTTATAGAGCTAGTTCAACTCTAGGGTAAAGTTATTTGAACTAGCTTATAGAGGGAGTTTTACTCTAGTGTGAAGTTATTTTTACAAGTTTATAGAGCTAGTTCAACTCTAGTGTAAAATTATTTTTACTAGGCTATCGAGCTAGTTCAACTCTAGTGTAAAATTATTTGTACTAGGCTGTAGAGCTAGTTCAATTCTAGTGTAAAATTATTTGAACTAGCTTATAGAGCTAGTTCAACTCTTGTGTAAAATTATTTGTACTAGCCTATGGATTAAGGTCAACTCTAGTGTAAAATTACATGTACAGGCTTATAGAGCTAGTTCAACTCTAGTGTAAAATTATTTGTACTAGGCTATAGAGCTAGTTCAACTCTAGTGTAAAATTATTTGAACTAGATTATAGAGCTAGTTCAACTCTAGTGTAAAATTATTTGAAGTAGCTTATAGAGCTAGTTCAACTCTAGTGTAAAATTATTTGTACTAGCCTATAGAGCAAGGTCAACTCTAGTGTAAATTGTTTTGTACAAGCTTATAGAGCTAGTTCAACTCTAGTGTAAAATTTTTTGAACAAGCTTATGGAGCTAGTTCAACTCTAGTGTAAAATTATTTGAAATACCTTAAAGAGCTAGTTCAACTCTAGTGTAAAATTATTTGTAGAAGCTTATAGAGCAAATTCAACTCTAGTGTAAAATTATTTGTACTAGGCTATAGAGCTACTTCAACTCTAGTGTAAAATTATTTGTACAAGCTTATAGAGCTAGTTCAACTCTAGTGTAAAATTATTTGAAGTATCTTATAAAGCTACTTCAATTCTAGTGTAAAATTATTTGAACTAGCTTATAGAGCTAGTTCAACTCTAGTGTAAAATTATTTGTACTAGCCTATAGAGCAAGGTCAACTCTAGTGTAAAATTATTTGTACAAGCTTATAGAGCTAGTTCAACTCTAGAGTAAAATTATTTGAACTAGCTTATAGAGCTAGTTCAACTCTAGTGTAATATTATTTGAACTAGCTTATAGAGTGAGTTTTACTCTAGTGTGAAATTATATTTACAAATAAATAGAGCTAGTTCAACTGTAGTGTAAAATTATTTGTACTAGGCTATAGAGCTAGTTCAACTCTAGTGTAAAATTATTTGTATTAGGCTGTAGAGCTAGTTCAACTCTAGTGTACAATTATTTTAACTATCTTATAGAGCTAGTTCCACTCTAGTGTAAAAATATTTGTACTAGGCTATAGAGCTAGTTCAACTCTAGTGTAAAATTATTATTTGTACTAGGCTATAGACCTAGTTCAACTCTAGTGTAAAATTATTTGAACTAACTTATAAAGCTAGTTCAACTCTAGTGTAAAATTATTTGAACTAGATTATAGAGCTAGTTCAACTCTAGTGTAAAATTATTTTAACTAGCTTATAGAGCTAGTTCAACTCTAGTGTAAAATTATTTGTACTAGCCTATAGACCAAGTTCAACTCTAGTGTAAAATTGTTTGTACAAGTTTACAGAGCTAGTTCAACTCTAGTGTAAAATTGTTTGTACAAGTTTACAGAGCTAGTTCAACTCTAGTGTAAAATTATTTGTACTAGGCTATAGAGCTAGTTCAACTCTAGTGTAAAATTATTTGAACTAGATTATAGAGCTAGTTCAACTCTAGTGTAAAATTATTTGTACAAGCTTATACAGCTAGTTCAACTCTAGTGTAAAATTATTTGTACTAGGCTATAGAGCTAGTTCAACTCTAGTGTAAAATTATTTGAACTAGATTATAGAGCTAGTTCAAATCTAGTGTAAAATTATTTGAAGTAGCTTATAGAGCTAGTTCAACTCTAGTGTAAAATTATTTGTACTAGCCTATAGAGCAAGGTCAACTCTAGTGTAAATTGTTTTGTACAAGCTTATAGAGCTAGTTCAACTCTAGTGTAAATTTTTTTGAACAAGCTTATAGAGCTAGTTCAACTCTAGTGTAAAATTATTTGAAATACCTTAAAGAGCTAGTTCAACTCTAGTGTAAAATTATTTGTAGAAGCTTATAGAGCAAATTCAACTCTAGTGTAAAATTATTTGTACTAGGCTATAGAGCTACTTCAACTCTAGTGCAAAATTATTTGTACAAGCTTATAGAGCTAGTTCAACTCTAGTGTAAAATTATTTGAAGTAGCTTATAGAGCTACTTCAATTCTAGTGTAAAATTATTTGAACTAGCTTATAGAGCTAGTTCAACTCTAGTGTAAAATTATTTGTACTAGCCTATAGAGCAAGGTCAACTCTAGTGTAAAATTATTTGTACAAGCTTATAGAGCTAGTTCAACTCTATAGTAAAATTATTTTGGACTAGCTTATAGAGCTAGTTCAACTCTAGTGTAAAATTATTTGCACTAGCTTATAGAGTGAGTTTTACTCTAGTGTGAAATTATTCTTACAAATAAATAGAGCTAGTTCAACTCTAGTGTAAAATTATTTGTACTAGGCTATAGAGCTAGTTCAACTCTAGTGTAAAATTATTTGTATTAGGCTGTAGAGCTAGTTCAACTCTAGTGTAAAATTATTTTAACTATCTTATAGAGCTAGTTCCACTCTAGTGTAAAAATATTTGTACTAGGCTATAGAGCTAGTTCAACTCTAGTGTAAAATTATTATTTGTACTAGGCTATAGACCTAGTTCAACTCTAGTGTAAAATTATTTGAACTAACTTATAAAGCTAGTTCAGCTCTAGTGTAAAATTATTTGTACTAGGCTATAGAGCTAGTTCAACTCTAGTGTAAAACTATTTGGACTAGATTATAGAGCTAGTTCAACTCTAGTGTAAAATTATTTTATCTAGCTTAGAGAGCTAGTTCAACTCTAGTGTAAAATTATTTGTACTAGCCTATAGACCAAGTTCAACTCTAGTGTAAAATTGTTTGTACAAGTTTACAGAGCTAGTTCAACTCTAGTGTAAAATTATTTTAACTAGCTTATAGAGCTAGGTCAACTCTAGTGAAAAATTATTTGAAGTAGCTTATAGAGCTAGTTCAACTCTAGTGTAAAAATATTTGTACTCGATTATAGAGCTAGTTCAACTCTAGTGTAAAATTATTTGTACAAGCTTATAGAGCTAGTTCAACTCTGGTGTAAAATTATTTGTACTAGGCTATAGAGCTAGTTCAACTCTAGTGTAAAATTATTTGTACAAGCTTATAGAGCTAGTTCAACTCTATTGTAAAATTATTTGTACTAGGCTATAGTGCTAGTTCAACTCTAGTGTAAAATTATATTAACTAGATTATAGAGCTAGTTCAACACTAGTGTTAAATTATTTGAACTAGCTTATAGAGCTAGTTCAACTCTAGTGTAAAATTATTTGTACTAGCCTATGGAGCAAGGTCAACTCTAGTGTAAAATTATTTGTACAAGCTTATTGAGCTAGTTCAGCTCTACAGTAAAATTATTTGAACTAGCTTATAGAGCTAGTTCAACTCTAGTGTAAAATTATTTTAACTATCTTATAGAGCTAGTTCCACTCTAGTGTAAAAATATTTGTACTAGGCTATAGAGCTAGTTCAACTCTAGTGTAAAATTATTATTTGTACTAGGCTATAGACCTACTTCAACTCTAGTGTAAAATTATTTGAACTAACTTATAAAGCTAGTTCAACTCTAGTGTAAAATTATTTGTACTAGGCTATAGAGCTAGTTCAACTCTAGTGTAAAATTATTTGAACTGAATTATAGAGCTAGTTCAACACTAGTGTAAAATTATTTGTACAAGCTTATACAGCTAGTTCAACTCTAGTGTAAAATTATTTGTACTAGGCTATAGAGCTAGTTCAACTCTAGGGTAAAATTATTTGTACTAGGCTGTAGAGCTAGTTCAACTCTAGTGTAAAATTATTTTAACTAGCTTATAGAGCTAGTTCAACTCTAGTGTAAAATTATTTGTACTAGCCTATAGAGCAAGTTCAACTCTAGTGTAAAATTATTTGAAGTAGCTTATTAGAGCTAGTTCAACTCTAGTGTAAAATTATTTGTACTCGATTATAGAGCTAGTTCAACTCTAGTGTAAAATTATTTGTACAAGCTTATAGAGCTAGTTCAACTCTAGTGTAAAATTATTTGTACTAGGCTATAGAGCTAGTTCAACTCTAGTGTAAAATTATTTGTACAAGCTTATAGAGCTAGTTCAACTCTAGTGTAAAATTATTTGAACTATATTATAGAGCTAGTTCAACTCTAATGTTAAATTATTTGAACTAGCTTATAGAGCTAGTTCAACTCTAGTGTAAAATTATTTGTACTAGCCTATAGAGCAAGGTCAACTCTAGTGTAAAATTATTTGTACAAGCTTATAGAGCTAGTTCAACTCTACCGTAAAATAATTTGAACTAGCTTATAGAGCTAGTTCAACTCTAGTGTAAAATTATTTGTACTAGCCTATAGAGCAAGTTCAACTCTAGTGTAAAATTATTTCTACAAGTTTATAGAGCTAGTTCAACTCTAGTGTAAAATTATTTTAACTAGCTTATAGAGCTAGGTCAACTCTAGTGTAAAATTATTTGAAGTAGCTTATTAGAGCTAGTTCAACTCTAGTGTAAAATTATTTGTACTCGATTATAGAGCTAGTTCAACTCTAGTGTAAAATTATTTGTACAAGCTTATAGAGCTAGTTCAACTCTAGTGTAAAATTATTTGTACTAGGCTATAGAGCTAGTTCAACTCTAGTGTAAAATTATTTGTACAAGCTTATAGAGCTAGTTCAACTCTAGTGTAAAATTATTTGTACTAGGCTATAGAGCTAGTTCAACTCTAGTGTAAAATTATTTGAACTATATTATAGAGCTAGTTCAACTCTAGTGTTAAATTATTTGAACTAGCTTATAGAGCTAGTTCAACTCTAGTGTAAAATTATTTGTACTAGGCTATAGAGCTAGTTCAACTCTAGTGTAAAATTATTTGAACTAGATTATAGAGCTAGTTCAACTCTAGTGTTAAATTATTTGAACTAGCTTATAGAGCTAGTTCAACTCTAGTGTAAAATTATTTGTACTAGCCTATGGAGCAAGGTCAACTCTAGTGTAAAATTATTTGTACAAGCTTATAGAGCTAGTTCAACTCTACAGTAAAATTATTTGAACTAGCTTATAGAGCTAGTTCAACTCTAGTGTAAAATTATTTGTACAAACTTCTAAAGCTAGTTCAACTCTAGTGTAAAATTATTTGAACTAGCTTATAGAGCTAGTTCAACTCTAGTGTAAAATTATTTGAAGTAGCTTATGGAGCTAGTTCATGTCTAGTGTAAAATTATTTGTACTAGATTATAGAGCTATTTCAACTCTAGTGTAAAATTATTTGTACTAGGCTATAGAGCTAGTTCAACTCTAGTGTAAAATTATTTGTACAAGCTTATAGAGCTAGTTCAACTCTAGTGTAAAATTATTTGTACTAGATTATAGAGGTAGTTCAACTCTAGTGTAAAATTATTTGAACTAGATTATGAAGCTAGTTCAACTCTAGTGTAAAATTATTTGAAATACCTTAAAGAGCTAGTTCAACTCTAGTGTAAAATTATTTGAAATACCTTAAAGAGCTAGTTCAACTCTAGTGTAAAATTATTTGTAGAAGCTTATAGAGCAAATTCAACTCTAGTGTAAAATTATTTGTACTAGGCTATATAGCTACTTCAACTCTAGTGTAAAATTATTTGTACAAGCTTATAGAGCTAGTTCAACTCTAGTGTAAAATTATTTGAAGTATCTTATAGAGCTACTTCAATTCTAGTGTAAAATTATTTGAACTAGCTTATAGAGCTAGTTCAACTCTAGTGTAAAATTATTTGTACTAGCGTATAGAGCAAGGTCAACTCTAGTGTAAAATTATTTGTACAAGCTTATAGAGCTAGTTCAACTCTAGAGTAAAATTATTTGAACTAGCTTATAGAGCTAGTTCAACTCTAGTGTAATATTATTTGAACTAGCTTATAGAGTGAGTTTTACTCTAGTGTGAAATTATTTTTACAAATAAATAGAGCTAGTTCAACTGTAGTGTAAAATTATTTGTACTAGGCTATAGAGCTAGTTCAACTCTAGTGTAAAATTATTTGTATTAGGCTGTAGAGCTAGTTCAACTCTAGTGTAAAATTATTTTAACTATCTTATAGAGCTAGTTCCACTCTAGTGTAAAAATATTTGTACTAGGCTATAGAGCTAGTTCAACTCTAGTGTAAAATTATTATTAGTACTAGGCTATAGACCTAGTTCAACTCTAGTGTAAAATTATTTGAACTAACTTATAAAGCTAGTTCAACTCTAGTGTAAAATTATTTGTACTAGGCTATAGAGCTAGTTCAACTCTAGTGTAAAATTATTTGAACTAGATTATAGAGCTAGTTCAACTCTAGTGTAAAATTATTTTAACTAGCTTATAGAGCTAGTTCAACTCTAGTGTAAAATTATTTGTATTAGCCTATAGACCAAGTTCAACTCTAGTGTAAAATTGTTTGTACAAGTTTACAGAGCTAGTTCAACTCTAGTGTAAAATTATTTTAACTAGCTTATAGAGCTAGGTCAACTCTAGTGAAAAATTATTTGAAGTAGCTTATAGAGCTAGTTCAACTCTAGTGTAAAAATATTTGTACTCGATTATAGAGCTAGTTCAACTCTAGTGTAAAATTATTTGTACAAGCTTATAGAGCTAGTTCAACTCTAGTGTAAAATTATTTGTACTAGGCTATAGAGCTAGTTCAACTCTAGCGTAAAATTATTTGTACAAGCTTATAGAGCTAGTTCAACTCTAGTGTAAAATTATTAGTACTAGGCTAGAGTGCTAGTTCAACTCTAGTGTAAAATTATATTAACTAGATTATAGAGCTAGTTCAACACTAGTGTTAAATTATTTGAACTAGCTTATAGAGCTAGTTCAACTCTAGTGTAAAATTATTTGTACTAGGCTATGGAGCAAGGTCAACTCTAGTGTAAAATTATTTGTACAAGCTTATTGAGCTAGTTCAGCTCTACAGTAAAATTATTTGAACTAGCTTATAGAGCTAGTTCAACTCTAGTGTAAAATTATTTTAACTATCTTATAGAGCTAGTTCCACTCTAGTGTAAAAATATTTGTACTAGGCTATTGAGCTAGTTCAACTCTAGTGTAAAATTATTTGTACAAGCTTATAGAGCTAGTTCAACTCTAGTGTAAAATTATTTGTACTAGATTATAGAGGTAGTTCAACTCTAGTGTAAAATTATTTGAACTAGATTATGAAGCTAGTTCAACTCTAGTGTAAAATTATTTGAAATACCTTAAAGAGCTAGTTCAACTCTAGTGTAAAATTATTTGAAATACCTTAAAGAGCTAGTTCAACTCTAGTGTAAAATTATTTGTAGAAGCTTATAGAGCAAATTCAACTCTAGTGTAAAATTATTTGTACTAGGCTATATAGCTACTTCAACTCTAGTGTAAAATTATTTGTACAAGCTTATAGAGCTAGTTCAACTCTAGTGTAAAATTATTTGAAGTATCTTATAGAGCTACTTCAATTCTAGTGTAAAATTATTTGAACTAGCTTATAGAGCTAGTTCAACTCTAGTGTAAAATTATTTGTACTAGCCTATAGAGCAAGGTCAACTCTAGTGTAAAATTATTTGTACAAGCTTATAGAGCTAGTTCAACTCTAGAGTAAAATTATTTGAACTAGCTTATAGAGCTAGTTCAACTCTAGTGTAATATTATTTGAACTAGCTTATAGAGTGAGTTTTACTCTAGTGTGAAATTATTTTTACAAATAAATAGAGCTAGTTCAACTGTAGTGTAAAATTATTTGTACTAGGCTATAGAGCTAGTTCAACTCTAGTGTAAAATTATTTGTATTAGGCTGTAGAGCTAGTTCAACTCTAGTGTAAAATTATTTTAACTATCTTATAGAGCTAGTTCCACTCTAGTGTAAAAATATTTGTACTAGGCTATAGAGCTAGTTCAACTCTAGTGTAAAATTATTATTAGTACTAGGCTATAGACCTAGTTCAACTCTAGTGTAAAATTGTTTGAACTAACTTATAAAGCTAGTTCAACTCTAGTGTAAAATTATTTGTACTAGGCTATAGAGCTAGTTCAACTCTAGTGTAAAATTATTTGAACTAGATTATAGAGCTAGTTCAACTCTAGTGTAAAATTATTTTAACTAGCTTATAGAGCTAGTTCAACTCTAGTGTAAAATTATTTGTACTAGCCTATAGACCAAGTTCAACTCTAGTGTAAAATTGTTTGTACAAGTTTACAGAGCTAGTTCAACTCTAGTGTAAAATTATTTTAACTAGCTTATAGAGCTAGGTCAACTCTAGTGAAAAATTATTTGAAGTAGCTTATAGAGCTAGTTCAACTCTAGTGTAAAAATATTTGTACTCAATTATAGAGCTAGTTCAACTCTAGTGTAAAATTATTTGTACAAGCTTATAGAGCTAGTTCAACTCTAGTGTAAAATTATTTGTACTAGGCTATAGAGCTAGTTCAACTCTAGTGTAAAATTATTTGTACAAGCTTATAGAGCTAGTTCAACTCTAGTGTAAAATTATTAGTACTAGGCTATAGTGCTAGTTCAACTCTAGTGTAAAATTATATTAACTAGATTATAGAGCTAGTTCAACACTAGTGTTAAATTATTTGAACTAGCTTATAGAGCTAGTTCAACTCTAGTGTAAAATTATTTGTACTAGGCTATGGAGCAAGGTCAACTCTAGTGTAAAATTATTTGTACAAGCTTATTGAGCTAGTTCAGCTCTACAGTAAAATTATTTGAACTAGCTTATAGAGCTAGTTCAACTCTAGTGTAAAATTATTTTAACTATCTTATAGAGCTAGTTCCACTCTAGTGTAAAAATATTTGTACTAGGCTATTGAGCTAGTTCAACTCTAGTGTAAAATTATTATTTGTACTAGGCTATAGACCTACTTCAACTCTAGTGTAAAATTATTTGAACTAACTTATAAAGCTAGTTCAACTCTAGTGTAAAATTATTTGTACTAGGCTATAGAGCTAGTTCAACTCTAGTGTAAAATTATTTGAACTAGATTATAGAGCTAGTTCAACTCTAGTGTAAAATTATTTGTACAAGCTTATACAGCTAGTTCAACTCTAGTGTAAAATTATTTGTACTAGGCTATAGAGCTAGTTCAACTCTAGTGTAAAATTATTTGAACTAGATTATAGAGCTAGTTCAAATCTAGTGTAAAATTATTTGAAGTAGCTTATAGAGCTAGTTCAACTCTAGTGTAAAATTATTTGTACTAGCCTATAGAGCAAGGTCAACTCTAGTGTAAATTGTTTTGTACAAGCTTATAGAGCTAGTTCAACTCTAGTGTAAAATTTTTTGAACAAGCTTATAGAGCTAGTTCAACTCTAGTGTAAAATTATTTGAAATACCTTAAAGAGCTAGTTCAACTCTAGTGTAAAATTATTTGTAGAAGCTTATAGAGCAAATTCAACTCTAGTGTAAAATTATTTGTACTAGGCTATAGAGCTACTTCAAGTCTAGTGCAAAATTATTTGTACAAGCTTATAGAGCTAGTTCAACTCTAGTGTAAAATTATTTGAAGTAGCTTATAGAGCTACTTCAATTCTAGTGTAAAATTATTTGAACTAGCTTATAGAGCTAGTTCAACTCTAGTGTAAAATTATTTGTACTAGCCTATAGAGCGAGGTCAACTCTAGTGTAAAATTATTTGTACAAGCTTATAGAGCTAGTTCAACTCTAGAGTAAAATTATTTTGGACTAGCTTATAGAGCTAGTTCAACTCTAGTGTAAAATTATTTGAACTAGCTAATAGAGTGAGTTTTACTCTAGTGTGAAATTATTCTTACAAATAAATAGAGCTAGTTCAACTCTAGTGTAAAATTATTTGTACTAGGCTATAGAGCTAGTTCAACTCTAGTGTAAAATTATTTGTATTAGGCTGTAGAGCTAGTTCAACTCTAGTGTAAAATTATTTTAACTATCTTATAGAGCTAGTTCCACTCTAGTGTAAAAATATTTGTACTAGGCTATAGAGCTAGTTCAACTCTAGTGTAAAATTATTATTTGTACTAGGCTATAGACCTAGTTCAACTCTAGTGTAAAATTATTTGAACTAACTTATAAAGCTAGTTCAGCTCTAGTGTAAAATTATTTGTACTAGGCTATAGAGCTAGTTCAACTCTAGTGTAAAATTATTTGGACTAGATTATAGAGCTAGTTCAACTCTAGTGTAAAACTATTTTATCTAGCTTAGAGAGCTAGTTCAACTCTAGTGTAAAATTATTTGTACTAGCCTATAGACCAAGTTCAACTCTAGTGTAAAATTGTTTGTACAAGTTTACAGAGCTAGTTCAACTCTAGTGTAAAATTATTTTAACTAGCTTATAGAGCTAGGTCAACTCTAGTGAAAAATTATTTGAAGTAGCTTATAGAGCTAGTTCAACTCTAGTGTAAAAATATTTGTACTCGATTATAGAGCTAGTTCAACTCTAGTGTAAAATTATTTGTACAAGATTATAGAGCTAGTTCAACTCTAGTGTAAAATTATTTGTACTAGGCTATAGAGCTAGTTCAACTCTAGTGTAAAATTATTTGTACAAGCTTATAGAGCTAGTTCAACTCTAGTGTAAAATTATTTGTACTAGGCTATAGTGCTAGTTCAACTCTAGTGTAAAATTATATTAACTAGATTATAGAGCTAGTTCAACACTAGTGTTAAATTATTTGAACTAGCTTATAGAGCTAGTTCAACTCTAGTGTAAAATTATTTGTACTAGGCTATGGAGCAAGGTCAACTCTAGTGTAAAATTATTTGTACAAGCTTATTGAGCTAGTTCAGCTCTACAGTAAAATTATTTGAACTAGCTTATAGAGCTAGTTCAACTCTAGTGTAAAATTATTTTAACTATCTTATAGAGCTAGTTCCACTCTAGTGTAAAAATATTTGTACTAGGCTATAGAGCTAGTTCAACTCTAGTGTAAAATTATTATTTGTACTAGGCTATTGACCTACTTCAACTCTAGTGTAAAATTATTTGAACTAACTTATAAAGCTAGTTCAACTCTAGTGTAAAATTATTTGTACTAGGCTATAGAGCTAGTTCAACTCTAGTGTAAAATTATTTGAACTAGATTATAGAGCTAGTTCAACTCTAGTGTAAAATTATTTGTACAAGCTTATACAGCTAGTTCAACTCTAGTGTAAAATTATTTGTACTAGGCTATAGAGCTAGTTCAACTCTAGTGTAAAATTATTTGAACTAGATTATAGAGCTAGTTCAAATCTAGTGTAAAATTATTTGAAGTAGCTTATAGAGCTAGTTCAACTCTAGTGTAAAATTATTTGTACTAGCCTATAGAGCAAGGTCAACTCTAGTGTAAATTGTTTTGTACAAGCTTATAGAGCTAGTTCAACTCTAGTGTAAAATTTTTTGAACAAGCTTATAGAGCTAGTTCAACTCTAGTGTAAAATTATTTGAAATACCTTAAAGAGCTAGTTCAACTCTAGTGTAAAATTATTTGTAGAAGCTTATAGAGCAAATTCAACTCTAGTGTAAAATTATTTGTACTAAGCTATAGAGCTTGTTCAACTCTAGTGCAAAATTATTTGTACAAGCTTATAGAGCTAGTTCAACTCTAGTGTAAAATTATTTGAAGTAGCTTATAGAGCTACTTCAATTCTAGTGTAAAATTATTTGAACTAGCTTATAGAGCTAGTTCAACTCTAGTGTAAAATTATTTGTACTAGCCTATAGAGCAAGGTCAACTCTAGTGTAAAATTATTTGTACAAGCTTATAGAGCTAGTTCAACTCTAGAGTAAAATTATTTTGGACTAGCTTATAGAGCTAGTTCAACTCTAGTGTAAAATTATTTGAACTAGCTTATAGAGTGAGTTTTACTCTAGTGTGAAATTATTCTTACAAATAAATAGAGCTAGTTCAACTCTAGTGTAAAATTATTTGTACTAGGCTATAGAGCTAGTTCAACTCTAGTGTAAAATTATTTGTATTAGGCTGTAGAGCTAGTTCAACTCTAGTGTAAAATTATTTTAACTATCTTATAGAGCTAGTTCCACTCTAGTGTAAAAATATTTGTACTAGGCTATAGAGCTAGTTCAACTCTAGTGTAAAATTATTATTTGTACTAGGCTATAGACCTAGTTCAACTCTAGTGTAAAATTATTTGAACTAACTTATAAAGCTAGTTCAGCTCTAGTGTAAAATTATTTGTACTAGGCTATAGAGCTAGTTCAACTCTAGTGTAAAATTATTTGGACTAGATTATAGAGCTAGTTCAACTCTAGTGTAAAACTATTTTATCTAGCTTAGAGAGCTAGTTCAACTCTAGTGTAAAATTATTTGTACTAGCCTATAGACCAAGTTCAACTCTAGTGTAAAATTGTTTGTACAAGTTTACAGAGCTAGTTCAACTCTAGTGTAAAATTATTTTAACTAGCTTATAGAGCTAGGTCAACTCTAGTGAAAAATTATTTGAAGTAGCTTATAGAGCTAGTTCAACTCTAGTGTAAAAATATTTGTACTCGATTATAGAGCTAGTTCAACTCTAGTGTAAAATTATTTGTACAAGATTATAGAGCTAGTTCAACTCTAGTGTAAAATTATTTGTACTAGGCTATAGAGCTAGTTCAACTCTAGTGTAAAATTATTTGTACAAGCTTATAGAGCTAGTTCAACTCTAGTGTAAAATTATTTGTACTAGGCTATAGTGCTAGTTCAACTCTAGTGTAAAATTATATTAACTAGATTATAGAGCTAGTTCAACACTAGTGTTAAATTATATGAACTAGCTTATAGAGCTAGTTCAACTCTAGTGTAAAATTATTTGTACTAGCCTATGGAGCAAGGTCAACTCTAGTGTAAAATTATTTGTACAAGCTTATTGAGCTAGTTCAGCTCTACAGTAAAATTATTTGAACTAGCTTATAGAGCTAGTTCAACTCTAGTGTAAAATTATTTTAACTATCTTATAGAGCTAGTTCCACTCTAGTGTAAAAATATTTGTACTAGGCTATAGAGCTAGTTCAACTCTAGTGTAAAATTATTATTTGTACTAGGCTATTGACCTACTTCAACTCTAGTGTAAAATTATTTGAACTAACTTATAAAGCTAGTTCAACTCTAGTGTAAAATTATTTGTACTAGGCTATAGAGCTAGTTCAACTCTAGTGTAAAATTATTTGAACTGAATTATAGAGCTAGTTCAACACTAGTGTAAAATTATTTGTACAAGCTTATACAGCTAGTTCAACTCTAGTGTAAAATTATTTGTACTAGGCTATAGAGCTAGTTCAACTCTAGGGTAAAATTATTTGAACTGAATTATAGAGCTAGTTCAACACTAGTGTAAAATTATTTGTACAAGCTTATACAGCTAGTTCAACTCTAGTGTAAAATTATTTGTACTAGGCTATAGAGCTAGTTCAACTCTAGGGTAAAATTATTTGTACTAGGCTGTAGAGCTAGTTCAACTCTAGTGTAAAATTATTTTAACTAGCTTATAGAGCTAGTTCAACTCTAGTGTAAAATTATTTGTACTAGCCTATAGAGCAAGTTCAACTCTAGTGTAAAATTATTTGAAGTAGCTTATTAGAGCTAGTTCAACTCTAGTGTAAAATTATTTGTACTCGATTATAGAGCTAGTTCAACTCTAGTGTATAATTATTTGTACAAGCTTATAGAGCTAGTTCAACACTAGTGTTAAATTATTTGAACTAGCTTATAGAGCTAGTTCAACTCTAGTGTAAAATTATTTGTACTAGCCTATGGAGCAAGGTCAACTCTAGTGTAAAATTATTTGTACAAGCTTATTGAGCTAGTTCAGCTCTACAGTAAAATTATTTGAACTAGCTTATAGAGCTAGTTCAACTCTAGTGTAAAATTATTTTAACTATCTTATTGAGCTAGTTCCACTCTAGTGTAAAAATATTTGTACTAGGCTATAGAGCTAGTTCAACTCTAGTGTAAAATTATTATTTGTACTAGGCTATAGACCTACTTCAACTCTAGTGTAAAATTATTTGAACTAACTTATAAAGCTAGTTCAACTCTAGTGTAAAATTATTTGTACTAGGCTATAGAGCTAGTTCAACTCTAGTGTAAAATTATTTGAACTGAATTATAGAGCTAGTTCAACACTAGTGTAAAATTATTTGTACAAGCTTATACAGCTAGTTCAACTCTAGTGTAAAATTATTTGTACTAGGCTATAGAGCTAGTTCAACTCTAGTGTAAAATTATTTGAACTGAATTATAGAGCTAGTTCAACACTAGTGTAAAATTATTTGTACAAGCTTATACAGCTAGTTCAACTCTAGTGTAAAATTATTTGTACTAGGCTATAGAGCTAGTTCAACTCTAGGGTAAAATTATTTGTACTAGGCTGTAGAGCTAGTTCAACTCTAGTGTAAAATTATTTTAACTAGCTTATAGAGCTAGTTCAACTCTAGTGTAAAATTATTTGTACTAGCCTATAGAGCAAGTTCAACTCTAGTGTAAAATTATTTGAAGTAGCTTATTAGAGCTAGTTCAACTCTAGTGTTAAATTATTTGTACTCGATTATAGAGCTAGTTCAACTCTAGTGTATAATTATTTGTACAAGCTTATAGAGCTAGTTCAACACTAGTGTTAAATTATTTGAACTAGCTTATAGAGCTAGTTCAACTCTAGTGTAAAATTATTTGTACTAGCCTATGGAGCAAGGTCAACTCTAGTGTAAAATTATTTGTACAAGCTTATTGAGCTAGTTCAGCTCTACAGTAAAATTATTTGAACTAGCTTATAGAGCTAGTTCAACTCTAGTGTAAAATTATTTTAACTATCTTATTGAGCTAGTTCCACTCTAGTGTAAAAATATTTGTACTAGGCTATAGAGCTAGTTCAACTCTAGTGTAAAATTATTATTTGTACTAGGCTATAGACCTACTTCAACTCTAGTGTAAAATTATTTGAACTAACTTATAAAGCTAGTTCAACTCTAGTGTAAAATTATTTGTACTAGGCTATAGAGCTAGTTCAACTCTAGTGTAAAATTATTTGAACTGAATTATAGAGCTAGTTCAACACTAGTGTAAAATTATTTGTACAAGCTTATACAGCTAGTTCAACTCTAGTGTAAAATTATTTGTACTAGGCTATAGAGCTAGTTCAACTCTAGTGTAAAATTATTTGAACTGAATTATAGAGCTAGTTCAACACTAGTGTAAAATTATTTGTACAAGCTTATACAGCTAGTTCAACTCTAGTGTAAAATTATTTGTACTAGGCTATAGAGCTAGTTCAACTCTAGGGTAAAATTATTTGTACTAGGCTGTAGAGCTAGTTCAACTCTAGTGTAAAATTATTTTAACTAGCTTATAGAGCTAGTTCAACTCTAGTGTAAAATTATTTGTACTAGCCTATAGAGCAAGTTCAACTCTAGTGTAAAATTATTTGAAGTAGCTTATTAGAGCTAGTTCAACTCTAGTGTAAAATTATTTGTACTCGATTATAGAGCTAGTTCAACTCTAGTGTAAAATTATTTGTACAAGCTTATAGAGCTAGTTCAACTCTAGTGTAAAATTATTTGTACTAGGCTATAGAGCTAGTTCAACTCTAGTGTAAAATTATTTGTACAAGCTTATAGAGCTAGTTCAACTCTAGTGTAAAATTATTTGTACTAGGCTATAGAGCTAGTTCAACTCTAGTGTAAAATTATTTGAACTATATTATAGAGCTAGTTCAACTCTAATGTTAAATTATTTGAACTAGCTTATAGAGCTAGTTCAACTCTAGTGTAAAATTATTTGTACTAGCCTATAGAGCAAGGTCAACTCTAGTGTAAAATTATTTGTACAAGCTTATAGAGCTAGTTCAACTCTACAGTAAAATAATTTGAACTAGCTTATAGAGCTAGTTCAACTCTAGTGTAAAATTATTTGTACTAGCCTATAGAGCAAGTTCAACTCTAGTGTAAAATTATTTCTACAAGTTTATAGAGCTAGTTCAACTCTAGTGTAAAATTATTTTAACTAGCTTATAGAGCTAGGTCAACTCTAGTGAAAAATTATTTGAAGTAGCTTATAGAGCTAGTTCAACTCTAGTGTAAAAATATTTGTACTCGATTATAGAGCTAGTTCAACTCTAGTGTAAAATTATTTGTCCAAGCTTATAGAGCTAGTTCAACTCTAGTGTAAAATTATTTGTACTAGGCTATAGAGCTTGTTCAACTCTAGTGTAAAATTATTTGTACAAGCTTATAGAGCTAGTTCAACTCTAGTGTAAAATTATTAGTACTAGGCTATAGTGCTAGTTCAACTCTAGTGTAAAATTATATTAACTAGATTATAGAGCTAGTTCAACACTAGTGTTAAATTATTTGAACTAGCTTATAGAGCTAGTTCAACTCTAGTGTAAAATTATTTGTACTAGGCTATGGAGCAAGGTCTACTCTAGTGTAAAATTATTTGTACAAGCTTATTGAGCTAGTTCAGCTCTACAGTAAAATTATTTGAACTAGCTTATAGAGCTAGTTCAACTCTAGTGTAAAATTATTTTAACTATCTTATAGAGCTAGTTCCACTCTAGTGTAAAAATATTTGTACTAGGCTATTGAGCTAGTTCAACTCTAGTGTAAAATTATTATTTGTACTAGGCTATAGACCTACTTCAACTCTAGTGTAAAATTATTTGAACTAACTTATAAAGCTAGTTCAACTCTAGTGTAAAATTATTTGTACTAGGCTATAGAGCTAGTTCAACTCTAGTGTAAAATTATTTGAACTAGATTATAGAGCTAGTTCAACTCTAGTGTAAAATTATTTGTACAAGCTTATACAGCTAGTTCAACTCTAGTGTAAAATTATTTGTACTAGGCTATAGAGCTAGTTCAACTCTAGTGTAAAATTATTTGAACTAGATTATAGAGCTAGTTCAAATCTAGTGTAAAATTATTTGAAGTAGCTTATAGAGCTAGTTCAACTCTAGTGTAAAATTATTTGTACTAGCCTATAGAGCAAGGTCAACTCTAGTGTAAATTGTTTTGTACAAGCTTATAGAGCTAGTTCAACTCTAGTGTAAAATTTTTTGAACAAGCTTATAGAGCTAGTTCAACTCTAGTGTAAAATTATTTGAAATACCTTAAAGAGCTAGTTCAACTCTAGTGTAAAATTATTTGTAGAAGCTTATAGAGCAAATTCAACTCTAGTGTAAAATTATTTGTACTAGGCTATAGAGCTACTTCAACTCTAGTGCAAAATTATTTGTACAAGCTTATAGAGCTAGTTCAACTCTAGTGTAAAATTATTTGAAGTAGCTTATAGAGCTACTTCAATTCTAGTGTAAAATTATTTGAACTAGCTTATAGAGCTAGTTCAACTCTAGTGTAAAATTATTTGTACTAGCCTATAGAGCAAGGTCAACTCTAGTGTAAAATTATTTGTACAAGCTTATAGAGCTAGTTCAACTCTAGAGTAAAATTATTTTGGACTAGCTTATAGAGCTAGTTCAACTCTAGTGTAAAATTATTTGAACTAGCTTATAGAGTGAGTTTTACTCTAGTGTGAAATTATTCTTACAAATAAATAGAGCTAGTTCAACTCTAGTGTAAAATTATTTGTACTAGGCTATAGAGCTAGTTCAACTCTAGTGTAAAATTATTTGTATTAGGCTGTAGAGCTAGTTCAACTCTAGTGTAAAATTATTTTAACTATCTTATAGAGCTAGTTCCACTCTAGTGTAAAAATATTTGTACTAGGCTATAGAGCTAGTTCAACTCTAGTGTAAAATTATTATTTGTACTAGGCTATAGACCTAGTTCAACTCTAGTGTAAAATTATTTGAACTAACTTATAAAGCTAGTTCAGCTCTAGTGTAAAATTATTTGTACTAGGCTATAGAGCTAGTTCAACTCTAGTGTAAAATTATTTGGACTAGATTATAGAGCTAGTTCAACTCTAGTGTAAAATTATTTTATCTAGCTTAGAGAGCTAGTTCAACTCTAGTGTAAAATTATTTGTACTAGCCTATAGACCAAGTTCAACTCTAGTGTAAAATTGTTTGTACAAGTTTACAGAGCTAGTTCAACTCTAGTGTAAAATTATTTTAACTAGCTTATAGAGCTAGGTCAACTCTAGTGAAAAATTATTTGAAGTAGCTTATAGAGCTAGTTCAACTCTAGTGTAAAAATATTTGTACTCGATTATAGAGCTAGTTCAACTCTAGTGTAAAATTATTTGTACAAGCTTATAGAGCTAGTTCAACTCTAGTGTAAAATTATTTGTACTAGGCTATAGAGCTAGTTCAACTCTAGTGTAAAATTATTTGTACAAGCTTATAGAGCTAGTTCAACTCTAGTGTAAAATTATTTGTACTAGGCTATAGTGCTAGTTCAAATCTAGTGTAAAATTATATTAACTAGATTATAGAGCTAGTTCAACACTAGTGTTAAATTATTTGAACTAGCTTATAGAGCTAGTTCAACTCTAGTGTAAAATTATTTGTACTAGCCTATGGAGCAAGGTCAACTCTAGTGTAAAATTATTTGTACAAGCTTATTGAGCTAGTTCAGCTCTACAGTAAAATTATTTGAACTAGCTTATAGAGCTAGTTCAACTCTAGTGTAAAATTATTTTAACTATCTTATAGAGCTAGTTCCACTCTAGTGTAAAAATATTTGTACTAGGCTATAGAGCTAGTTCAACTCTAGTGTAAAATTATTATTTGTACTAGGCTATAGACCTACTTCAACTCTAGTGTAAAATTATTTGAACTAACTTATAAAGCTAGTTCAACTCTAGTGTAAAATTATTTGTACTAGGCTATAGAGCTAGTTCAACTCTAGTGTAAAATTATTTGAACTGAATTATAGAGCTAGTTCAACACTAGTGTAAAATTATTTGTACAAGCTTATACAGCTAGTTCAACTATAGTGTAAAATTATTTGTACTAGGCTATAGAGCTAGTTCAACTCTAGGGTAAAATTATTTGTACTAGGCTGTAGAGCTAGTTCAACTCTAGTGTAAAATTATTTTAACTAGCTTATAGAGCTAGTTCAACTCTAGTGTAAAATTATTTGTACTAGCCTATAGAGCAAGTTCAACTCTAGTGTAAAATTATTTGAAGTAGCTTATTAGAGCTAGTTCAACTCTAGTGTAAAATTATTTGTACTCGATTATAGAGCTAGTTCAACTCTAGTGTAAAATTATTTGTACAAGCTTATAGAGCTAGTTCAACTCTAGTGTAAAATTATTTGTACTAGGCTATAGAGCTAGTTCAACTCTAGTGTAAAATTATTTGTACAAGCTTATAGAGCTAGTTCAACTCTAGTGTAAAATTATTTGTACTAGGCTATAGAGCTAGTTCAACTCTGGTGTAAAATTATTTGAACTATATTATAGAGCTAGTTCAACTCTAATGTTAAATTATTTGAACTAGCTTATAGAGCTAGTTCAACTCTAGTGTAAAATTATTTGTACTAGCCTATAGAGCAAGGTCAACTCTAGTGTAAAATTATTTGTACAAGCTTATAGAGCTAGTTCAACTCTACAGTAAAATAATTTGAACTAGCTTATAGAGCTAGTTCAACTCTAGTGTAAAATTATTTGTACTAGCCTATAGAGCAAGTTCAACTCTAGTGTAAAATTATTTCTACAAGTTTATAGAGCTAGTTCAACTCTAGTGTAAAATTATTTTAACTAGCTTATAGAGCTAGGTCAACTCTAGTGTAAAATTATTTGAAGTAGCTTATTAGAGCTAGTTCAACTCTAGTGTAAAATTATTTGTACTCGATTATAGAGCTAGTTCAACTCTAGTGTAAAATTATTTGTACAAGCTTATAGAGCTAGTTCAACTCTAGTGTAAAATTATTTGTACTAGGCTATAGAGCTAGTTCAACTCTAGTGTAAAATTATTTGTACAAGCTTATAGAGCTAGTTCAACTCTAGTGTAAAATTATTTGTACTAGGCTATAGAGCTAGTTCAACTCTAGTGTAAAATTATTTGAACTATATTATAGAGCTAGTTCAACTCTAGTGTTAAATTATTTGAACTAGCTTATAGAGCTAGTTCAACTCTAGTGTAAAATTATTTGTACTAGGCTATAGAGCTAGTTCAACTCTAGTGTAAAATTATTTGAACTAGATTATAGAGCTAGTTCAACTCTAGTGTTAAATTATTTGAACTAGCTTATAGAGCTAGTTCAACTCTAGTGTAAAATTATTTGTACTAGCCTATGGAGCAAGGTCAACTCTAGTGTAAAATTATTTGTACAATCTTATAGAGCTAGTTCAACTCTACAGTAAAATTATTTGAACTAGCTTATAGAGCTAGTTCAACTCTAGTGTAAAATTATTTGTACAAACTTCTAAAGCTAGTTCAACTCTAGTGTAAAATTATTTGAACTAGCTTATAGAGCTAGTTCAACTCTAGTGTAAAATTATTTGAAGTAGCTTATGGAGCTAGTTCATGTCTAGTGTAAAATTATTTGTACTAGATTATAGAGCTATTTCAACTCTAGTGTAAAATTATTTGTACAAGCTTATAGAGCTAGTTCAACTCTAGTGTAAAATAATTTGTACTAGGCTATAGAGCTAGTTCAACTCTAGTGTAAAATTATTTGTACAAGCTTATAGAGCTAGTTCAACTCTAGTGTAAAATTATTTGTACTAGATTATAGAGGTAGTTCAACTCTAGTGTAAAATTATTTGAACTAGATTATGAAGCTAGTTCAACTCTAGTGTAAAATTATTTGAACTAGCTTATAGAGGTAGTTTAACTCTAGTGTTAAATTATTTGAACTAGCTTATTGAGCTAGTTCAACTCTAGTGTTAAATTATTTGAACTAGCTTATTGAGCTAGTTCAACTCTAGTGTAAAATTATATTAACTAGATTATAGAGCTAGTTCAACACTAGTGTTAAATTATTTGAACTAGCTTATAGAGCTAGTTCAACTCTAGTGTAAAATTATTTGTACTAGCCTATGGAGCAAGGTCAACTCTAGTGTAAAATTATTTGTACAAGCTTATTGAGCTAGTTCAGCTCTACAGTAAAATTATTTGAACTAGCTTATAGAGCTAGTTCAACTCTAGTGTAAAATTATTTTAACTATCTTATAGAGCTAGTTCCACTCTAGTGTAAAAATATTTGTACTAGGCTATAGAGCTAGTTCAACTCTAGTGTAAAATTATTATTTGTACTAGGCTATAGACCTACTTCAACTCTAGTGTAAAATTATTTGAACTAACTTATAAAGCTAGTTCAACTCTAGTGTAAAATTATTTGTACTAGGCTATAGAGCTAGTTCAACTCTAGTGTAAAATTATTTGAACTGAATTATAGAGCTAGTTCAACACTAGTGTAAAATTATTTGTACAAGCTTATACAGCTAGTTCAACTCTAGTGTAAAATTATTTGTACTAGGCTATAGAGCTAGTTCAACTCTAGGGTAAAATTATTTGTACTAGGCTGTAGAGCTAGTTCAACTCTAGTGTAAAATTATTTTAACTAGCTTATAGAGCTAGTTCAACTCTAGTGTAAAATTATTTGTACTAGCCTATAGAGCAAGTTCAACTCTAGTGTAAAATTATTTGAAGTAGCTTATTAGAGCTAGTTCAACTCTAGTGTAAAATTATTTGTACTCGATTATAGAGCTAGTTCAACTCTAGTGTAAAATTATTTGTACAAGCTTATAGAGCTAGTTCAACTCTAGTGTAAAATTATTTGTACTAGGCTATAGAGCTAGTTCAACTCTAGTGTAAAATTATTTGTACAAGCTTATAGAGCTAGTTCAACTCTAGTGTAAAATTATTTGTACTAGGCTATAGAGCTAGTTCAACTCTAGTGTAAAATTATTTGAACTATATTATAGAGCTAGTTCAACTCTAATGTTAAATTATTTGAACTAGCTTATAGAGCTAGTTCAACTCGAGTGTAAAATTATTTGTACTAGCCTATAGAGCAAGGTCAACTCTAGTGTAAAATTATTTGTACAAGCTTATAGAGCTAGTTCAACTCTACAGTAAAATAATTTGAACTAGCTTATAGAGCTAGTTCAACTCTAGTGTAAAATTATTTGTACTAGCCTATAGAGCAAGTTCAACTCTAGTGTAAAATTATTTCTACAAGTTTATAGAGCTAGTTCAACTCTAGTGTAAAATTATTTTAACTAGCTTATAGAGCTAGGTCAACTCTAGTGTAAAATTATTTGAAGTAGCTTATTAGAGCTAGTTCAACTCTAGTGTAAAATTATTTGTACTCGATTATAGAGCTAGTTCAACTCTAGTGTAAAATTATTTGTACAAGCTTATAGAGCTAGTTCAACTCTAGTGTAAAATTATTTGTACTAGGCTATAGAGCTAGTTCAACTCTAGTGTAAAATTATTTGTACAAGCTTATAGAGCTAGTTCAACTCTAGTGTAAAATTATTTGTACTAGGCTATAGAGCTAGTTCAACTCTAGTGTAAAATTATTTGAACTATATTATAGAGCTAGTTCAACTCTAGTGTTAAATTATTTGAACTAGCTTATAGAGCTAGTTCAACTCTAGTGTAAAATTATTTGTACTAGGCTATAGAGCTAGTTCAACTCTAGTGTAAAATTATTTGAACTAGATTATAGAGCTAGTTCAACTCTAGTGTTAAATTATTTGAACTAGCTTATAGAGCTAGTTCAACTCTAGTGTAAAATTATTTGTACTAGCCTATGGAGCAAGGTCAACTCTAGTGTAAAATTATTTGTACAAGCTTATAGAGCTAGTTCAACTCTACAGTAAAATTATTTGAACTAGCTTATAGAGCTAGTTCAACTCTAGTGTAAAATTATTTGTACAAACTTCTAAAGCTAGTTCAACTCTAGTGTAAAATTATTTGAACTAGCTTATAGAGCTAGTTCAACTCTAGTGTAAAATTATTTGTACTAGATTATGGAGGTAGTTCAACTCTAGTGTAAAATTATTTGAACTAGATTATGAAGCTAGTTCAACTCTAGTGTAAAATTATTTGAACTAGCTTATAGAGGTAGTTTAACTCTAGTGTTAAATTATTTGAACTAGCTTATTGAGCTAGTTCAACTCTAGTGTTAAATTATTTGAACTAGCTTATAGAGCTAGTTCAACTCTAGTGTAAAATTATTTGTACTAGCCTATAGAGCTAGTTCAACTCTAGTGTAAAATTATTTGAAGTAGCTTATAGAGCTAGTTCATGTCTAGTGTAAAATTATTTGTACTAGCTTATAGAGCTAGTTCAACTCTAGTGTAAAATTATTTGAAGTAGCTTATAGAGCTAGTTCATGTCTAGTGTAAAATTATTTGTACTAGCTTATAGAGCTAGTTCAACTCTAGTGTAAAATTATTTGAAGTAGCTTATAGAGCTAGTTCATGTCTAGTGTAAAATTATTTGTACTAGATTATAGAGCTAGTTCAACTCTAGTGTAAAATTATTTGTACAAGCTTATAGAGCTAGTTCAACTCTAGTGTAAAAATTATTTGTACTAGGCTATAGAGCTAGTTCAACTCTAGTGTAAAATTATTTGTACAAGCTTATAGAGCTAGTTCAACTCTAGTGTAAAAAATATTTGTACTAGGCTATAGAGCTAGTTCAACTCTAGTGTAAAATTATTTGTACATGCTTATAGAGCTAGTTCAACTCTAGTGTAACATTATTTGTACTAGGTTATAGAGCTAGTTCAACTCTAGTGTAAAATTATTTGAACTAGATTATGGAGCTAGTTCAACTCTAGTGTAAAATTATTTGACCTAGCTTATAGAGCTAGTTTAACTCTAGTGTTAAATTATTTGAACTAGCTTATAGAGCTAGTTCAACTCTAGTGTTAACTTATTTGAACTAGCTTATAGAGCTAGTTTAACTCTAGTGTAAAATTATTTGTACCAGGCTATAGAGCTAGTTCAACTCTAGTGTAAAATTATTTGTACCAGCTTATAGAGCTAGTTCAACTCTAGTGTAAAATTATTTGTACTAGGTTATAAAGCTAGTTCAACTCTAATGTAAAATTATTTGAACTAGATTATGGAGCTAGTTCAACTCGAGTGTAAAATTATTTGAACTAGCTTATAGAGGTAGTTTAACTCTAGTGTTAAATTATTTGAACTAGCTTATTGAGCTAGTTCAACTCTAGTGTTAAATTATTTGAACTAGCTTATAGAGCTAGTTCAACTCTAGTGTAAAATTATTTGTACTAGCCTATAGAGCTAGTTCAACTCTAGTGTAAAATTATTTGAAGTAGCTTATAGAGCTAGTTCATGTCTAGTGTAAAATTATTTGTACTAGCTTATAGAGCTAGTTCAACTCTAGTGTAAAATTATTTGAAGTAGCTTATAGAGCTAGTTCATGTCTAGTGTAAAATTATTTGTACTAGCTTATAGAGCTAGTTCAACTCTAGTGTAAAATTATTTGAAGTAGCTTATAGAGCTAGTTCATGTCTAGTGTAAAATTATTTGTACTAGATTATAGAGCTAGTTCAACTCTAGTGTAAAATTATTTGTACAAGCTTATAGAGCTAGTTCAACTCTAGTGTAAAAATTATTTGTACTAGGCTATAGAGCTAGTTCAACTCTAGTGTAAAATTATTTGTACAAGCTTATAGAGCTAGTTCAACTCTAGTGTAAAAATTATTTGTACTAGGCTATAGAGCTAGTTCAACTCTAGTGTAAAATTATTTGTACATGCTTATAGAGCTAGTTCAACTCTAGTGTAACATTATTTGTACTAGGTTATAGAGCTAGTTCAACTCTAGTGTAAAATTATTTGAACTAGATTATGGAGCTAGTTCAACTCTAGTGTAAAATTATTTGACCTAGCTTATAGAGCTAGTTTAACTCTAGTGTTAAATTATTTGAACTAGCTTATAGAGCTAGTTCAACTCTAGTGTTAACTTATTTGAACTAGCTTATAGAGCTAGTTCAACTCTAGTGTAAAATTATTTGTACCAGGCTATAGAGCTAGTTCAACTCTAGTGTAAAATTATTTGTACCAGCTTATAGAGCTAGTTCAACTCTAGTGTAAAATTATTTGTACTAGGTTATAAAGCTAGTTCAACTCTAATGTAAAATTATTTGAACTAGATTATGGAGCTAGTTCAACTCCAGTGTAAAATTATTTGAACTAGCTTATAGAGCTAGTTTAACTCTAGTGTAAAATTATTTGTACTAGCCTATAGAGCAAGGTCAACTCTAGTGTAAAATTATTTGTACAAGCTTATAGAGCTAGTTCAACTCTAGTGTAAATTTTTTTGAACTAGCTTATAGAGCTAGTTCAACGCTAGTGTAAAATTATTTGAAATAGCTTACAGAGCTAGTTCAACTCTAGTGTAAAATTATTTGTACTAGACTATAGAGCTAGTTCAACTCTAGTGTAAAATTATTTGTACAAGCTTATAGAGCTAGTTCAACTCTAGTGTAAAATTATTTGTACTAGCCTATAGACCAAGTTCAACTCTAGTGTAAAATTATTTGTACAAGTTTACAGAGCTAGTTCAACTCTAGTGTAAAATTATTTTAACTAGCTTATAGAGCTAGGTCAACTCTAGTGAAAAATTATTTGAAGTAGCTTATAGAGCTAGTTCAACTCTAGTGTAAAAATATTTGTACTCGATTATAGACCTAGTTCAACTCTAGTGTAAAATTATTTGTACAAGCTTATAGAGCTAGTTCAACTCTAGTGTAAAATTATTTGTACTAGGCTATAGAGCTAGTTCAACTCTAGTGTAAAATTATTTGTACAAGCTTATAGAGCTAGTTCAACTCTAGTGTAAAATTATTTGTACTAGGCTATAGAGCTAGTTCAACTCTAGTGTAAAATTATTTGAACTAGATTATAGAGCTAGTTGAACTCTAATGTTAAATTATTTGAACTAGCTTATAGAGCTAGTTCAACTCTAGTGTAAAATTATTTGTACTAGCCTATGGAGCAAGGTCAACTCTAGTGTAAAATTATTTGTACAAGCTTATTGAGCTAGTTCAACTCTACAGTAAAATTATTTGAACTAGCTTATAGAGCTAGTTCAACTCTAGTGTAAAATTATTTGTACTAGACTATAGAGCTAGTTCAACTATAGTGTAAAATTATTTTAACTATCTTATAGAGCTAGTTCCACTCTAGTGTAAAAATATTTGTACTAGGCTATAGAGCTAGTTCAACTCTAGTGTAAAATTATTTGTACCAGGCTATAGAGCTAGTTCAACTCTAGTGTAAAATTATTTGTACCAGCTTATAGAGATAGTTCAACTCTAGTGTAAAATTATTTGTACTAGGTTATAAAGCTAGTTCAACTCTAGTGTAAAATTATTTGAACTAGATTATGGAGCTAGTTCAACTCCAGTGTAAAATTATTTGAACTAGCTTATAGAGCTAGTTTAACTCTAGTGTAAAATTATTTGTACTAGCCTATAGAGCAAGGTCAACTCTAGTGTAAAATTATTTGTACAAGCTTATAGAGCTAGTTCAACTCTAGTGTAAATTTTTTTGAACTAGCTTATAGAGCTAGTTCAACTCTAGTGTAAAATTATTTGAAATAGCTTACAGAGCTAGTTCAACTCTAGTGTAAAATTATTTGTACTAGACTATAGAGCTAGTTCAACTCTAGTGTAAAATTATTTGTACAAGCTTATAGAGCTAGTTCAAATCTAGTGTAAAATTATTTGTACTAGCCTATAGACCAAGTTCAACTCTAGTGTAAAATTATTTGTACAAGTTTACAGAGCTAGTTCAACTCTAGTGTAAAATTATTTTAACTAGCTTATAGAGCTAGGTCAACTCTAGTGAAAAATTATTTGAAGTAGCTTATAGAGCTAGTTCAACTCTAGTGTAAAAATATTTGTACTCGATTATAGACCTAGTTCAACTCTAGTGTAAAATTATTTGTACAAGCTTATAGAGCTAGTTCAACTCTAGTGTAAACTTATTTGTACTAGGCTATAGAGCTAGTTCAACTCTAGTGTAAAATTATTTGTACAAGCTTATAGAGCTAGTTCAACTCTAGTGTAAAATTATTTGTACTAGGCTATAGAGCTAGTTCAACTCTAGTGTAAAATTATTTGAACTAGATTATAGAGCTAGTTCAACTCTAATGTTAAATTATTTGAACTAGCTTATAGAGCTAGTTCAACTCTAGTGTAAAATTATTTGTACTAGCCTATGGAGCAAGGTCAACTCTAGTGTAAAATTATTTGTACAAGCTTATTGAGCTATTTCAACTCTACAGTAAAATTATTTGAACTAGCTTATAGAGCTAGTTCTACTCTAGTGTAAAATTATTTGTACTAGACTATAGAGCTAGTTCAACTCTAGTGTAAAATTATTTTAACTATCTTATAGAGCTAGTTGCACTCTAGTGTAAAAATATTTGTACTAGGTTATAGAGCTAGTTCAACTCTAGTGTAAAATTATTATTTGTACTAGGCTATAGACCTAGTTCAACTCTAGTGTAAAATTACTTGAACTAACTTATAAAGCTAGTTCAACTCTACTGTAAAATTATTTGTACTAAGCTATAGAGCTAGTTCAACTCTAGTGTAAAATTATTTGAACTAGATTATAGAGCTAGTTCAACTCTAGTGTAAAATTATTTTAACTAGCTTATAGAGCTAGTTCAACTCTAGTGTAAAATTATTTGTACTAGCCTATAGAGCAAGTTCAACTCTAGTGTAAAATTATTTGTACAAGTTTATAGAGCTAGTTCAACTCTAGTGTAAAATTATTTTAACTAGCTTATAGAGCTAGGTCAACTCTAGTGTAAAATTATTTGAACTAGCTTATAGAGCTAGTTCAACTCTAGTGTAAAATTATTTGTACTCGATTATAGAGCTAGTTCAACTCTAGTGTAAAATTATTTGTACAAGCTTATAGAGCTAGTTCAACTCTAGTGTAAAATTATTTGTACTAGGCTATAGAGCTAGTTCAACTCTAGTGTAAAATTATTTGTACAAGCTTATAGAGCTAGTTCAACTCTAGTGTAAAATTATTTGTACTAGGCTATAGAGCTAGTTCAACTCTAGTGTAAAATTATTTGAACTATATTATAGAGCTAGTTCAACTCTAGTGTTAAATTCTTTGAACTAGCATATAGAGCTAGTTCAACTCTAGTGTAAAATTATTCGTACTAGCCTATAGAGCAAGGTCAACTCTAGTGTAAAATTATTTGTACAAGCTTATAGAGCTAGTTCAAATCTACAGTAAAATTATTTGAACTAGCTTATAGAGCTAGTTCAACTCTAGTGTAAAATTATTTGTACTAGACTATAGAGCTAGTTCAACTCTAGTGTAAAATTATTTGTACAAACTTATAAAGCTAGTTCAACTCTAGTGTAAAATTATTTGAACTAGCTTATAGAGCTAGTTCAACTCTAGTGTAAAATTATTTTAAGTAGCTTATGGAGCAAGTTCATGTCTAGTGTAAAATTATTTGTACTAGATTATAGAGCTAGTTCAAATCTAGTGTAAAATTATTTGTACAAGCTTATAGAGCTAGTTCAACTCTAGTGTAAAATAATTTGTACTAGGCTATAGAGCTAGTTCAACTCTAGTGTAAAATTATTTGTACAAGCTTATAGAGCTAGTTCAACTCTAGTGTAAAATTATTTGTACTAGATTATAGAGGTAGTTCAACTCTAGTGTAAAATTATTTGAACTAGATTATGAAGCTAGTTCAACTCTAGTGTAAAGTTATTTGAACTAGCTTCTAGAGCTAGTTTAACTCTAGTGTTAAATTATCTGAACTAGCTTATAGAGCTAGTTCAACTCTAGTGTTAAATTATTTGAACTAGCTTATAGAGCTAGTTCAACTCTAGTGTAAAATAATTTGTACTAGCCTATAGAGCTAGTTCAACTCTAGTGTTAAATTATTTGAACTAGCTTATAGAGCTAGTTCATGTCTAGTGTAAAATTATTTGTACTAGCTTATAGAGCTAGTTCAGCTCTAGTGTAAAATTATTTGAAGTAGCTTATAGAGCTAGTTCATGTCTAGTGTAAAATTATTTGTACTAGCTTGTAGAGCTAGTTCAACTCTAGTGTAAAATTATTTGAAGTAGCTTATAGAGCTAGTTCAGGTCTAGTGTAAAATTATTTGTACTAGATTATAGAGCTAGTTCAAATCTAGTGTAAAATTATTTGTACAAGCTTATAGAGCTAGTTCAACTCTAGTGTAAAATAATTTGTACTAGGCTATAGAGCTAGTTCAACTCTAGTGTAAAATTATTTGTACAAGCTTATAGAGCTAGTTCAACTCTAGTGTAAAATTATTTGTACTAGATTATAGAGGTAGTTCAACTCTAGTGTAAAATTATTTGAACTAGATTATGAAGCTAGTTCAACTCTAGTGTAAAGTTATTTGAACTAGCTTCTAGAGCTAGTTTAACTCTAGTGTTAAATTATCTGAACTAGCTTATAGAGCTAGTTCAACTCTAGTGTTAAATTATTTGAACTAGCTTATAGAGCTAGTTCAACTCTAGTGTAAAATAATTTGTACTAGCCTATAGAGCTAGTTCAACTCTAGTGTTAAATTATTTGAACTAGCTTATAGAGCTAGTTCATGTCTAGTGTAAAATTATTTGTACTAGCTTATAGAGCTAGTTCAGCTCTAGTGTAAAATTATTTGAAGTAGCTTATAGAGCTAGTTCATGTCTAGTGTAAAATTATTTGTACTAGCTTATAGAGCTAGTTCAACTCTAGTGTAAAATTATTTGAAGTAGCTTATAGAGCTAGTTCAGGTCTAGTGTAAAATTATTTGTACTAGATTATAGAGCTAGTTCAACTCTAGTGTAAAATAATTTGTACAAGCTTATAGAGCTAGTTCAACTCTAGTGTACAAATTATTTGTACTAGGCTATAGAGCTAGTTCAACTCTAGTGTAAAATTATTTGTACAAGCTTATAGAGCTAGTTCAACTCTAGTGTAAAATTATTTGTACTAGGGTATAGAGCTAGTGCAACTCTAGTGTAAAATTATTTGTACAAGCTTATAGAGCTAGTTCAACTCTAGTGTAAAATTATTTGTACCCGGCTATAGAGCTAGTTCAACTCTCGTGTAAAATTATTTGTACATGCTTATAGAGCTAGTTCAACTCTAGTGTAAAATTATTTGTACTAGGTTATAGAGCTAGTTCAACTCTAGTGTAAAATTATTTGAACTAGATTATGGAGCTAGTTCAACTCTAGTGTAAAATTAGTTGAACTAGCTTATAGAGCTAGTTTAACTCTAGTGTTAAATTATTTGAACTAGCTTATAGAGCTAGTTCAACTCTAGTGTTAACTTATTTGAACTAGCTTATAGAGCTAGTTCAACTCTAGTGTAAAATTATTTGTACCAGGCTATAGAGCTAGTTCAACTCTAGTGTAAAATTATTTGTACAAGCTTATAGAGCTAGTTCAACTCTAGTGTAAAATTATTTGTACTAGGTTATAAAGCTAGTTCAACTCTAGTGTAAAATTATTTGAACTAGATTATGGAGCTAGTTCAACTCTACTGTAAAATTATTTGAACTAGCTTATAGAGCTAGTTTAACTCTAGTGTAAAATTATTTGCACTAGACTATAGAGCAAGGTCAACTCTAGTGTAAAATTATTTGTACAAGCTTATAGAGCTAGTTCAACTCTAGTGTAAATTTTTTTGAACTAGCTTATAGAGCTAGTTCAACTCTAGTGTAAAATTATTTGAAGTAGCTTACAGAGCTAGTTCAACTCTAGTGTAAAATTATTTGAAGTAGCTTATAGAGCTAGTTCAACTCTAGTGTAAAATTATTTGTACTAGGCTATAGAGCTAGTTCAACTCTAGTGTAAATTTATTTTAAGTAGCTTATGGAGCAAGTTCATGTCTAGTGTAAAATTATTTGTACTAGATTATAGAGCTAGTTCAAATCTAGTGTAAAATTATTTGTACAAGCTTATAGAGCTAGTTCAACTCTAGTGTAAAATAATTTGTACTAGGCTATAGAGCTAGTTCAACTCTAGTGTAAAATTATTTGTACAAGCTTATAGAGCTAGTTCAACTCTAGTGTAAAATTATTTGTACTAGATTATAGAGGTAGTTCAACTCTAGTGTAAAATTATTTGAACTAGATTATGAAGCTAGTTCAACTCTAGTGTAAAGTTATTTGAACTAGCTTCTAGAGCTAGTTTAACTCTAGTGTTAAATTATCTGAACTAGCTTATAGAGCTAGTTCAACTCTAGTGTTAAATTATTTGAACTAGCTTATAGAGCTAGTTCAACTCTAGTGTAAAATAATTTGTACTAGCCTATAGAGCTAGTTCAACTCTAGTGTTAAATTATTTGAACTAGCTTATAGAGCTAGTTCATGTCTAGTGTAAAATTATTTGTACTAGCTTATAGAGCTAGTTCAGCTCTAGTGTAAAATTATTTGAAGTAGCTTATAGAGCTAGTTCAGGTCTAGTGTAAAATTATTTGTACTAGATTATAGAGCTAGTTCAAATCTAGTGTAAAATTATTTGTACAAGCTTATAGAGCTAGTTCAACTCTAGTGTAAAATAATTTGTACTAGGCTATAGAGCTAGTTCAACTCTAGTGTAAAATTATTTGTACAAGCTTATAGAGCTAGTTCAACTCTAGTGTAAAATTATTTGTACTAGATTATAGAGGTAGTTCAACTCTAGTGTAAAATTATTTGAACTAGATTATGAAGCTAGTTCAACTCTAGTGTAAAGTTATTTGAACTAGCTTCTAGAGCTAGTTTAACTCTAGTGTTAAATTATCTGAACTAGCTTATAGAGCTAGTTCAACTCTAGTGTTAAATTATTTGAACTAGCTTATAGAGCTAGTTCAACTCTAGTGTAAAATAATTTGTACTAGCCTATAGAGCTAGTTCAACTCTAGTGTTAAATTATTTGAACTAGCTTATAGAGCTAGTTCATGTCTAGTGTAAAATTATTTGTACTAGCTTATAGAGCTAGTTCAGCTCTAGTGTAAAATTATTTGAAGTAGCTTATAGAGCTAGTTCATGTCTAGTGTAAAATTATTTGTACTAGCTTATAGAGCTAGTTCAACTCTAGTGTAAAATTATTTGAAGTAGCTTATAGAGCTAGTTCAGGTCTAGTGTAAAATTATTTGTACTAGATTATAGAGCTAGTTCAACTCTAGTGTAAAATAATTTGTACAAGCTTATAGAGCTAGTTCAACTCTAGTGTACAAATTATTTGTACTAGGCTATAGAGCTAGTTCAACTCTAGTGTAAAATTATTTGTACAAGCTTATAGAGCTAGTTCAACTCTAGTGTAAAATTATTTGTACTAGGGTATAGAGCTAGTGCAACTCTAGTGTAAAATTATTTGTACAAGCTTATAGAGCTAGTTCAACTCTAGTGTAAAATTATTTGTACCCGGCTATAGAGCTAGTTCAACTATCGTGTAAAATTATTTGTACATGCTTATAGAGCTAGTTCAACTCTAGTGTAAAATTATTTGTACTAGGTTATAGAGCTAGTTCAACTCTAGTGTAAAATTATTTGAACTAGATTATGGAGCTAGTTCAACTCTAGTGTAAAATTAGTTGAACTAGCTTATAGAGCTAGTTTAACTCTAGTGTTAAATTATTTGAACTAGCTTATAGAGCTAGTTCAACTCTAGTGTTAACTTATTTGAACTAGCTTATAGAGCTAGTTCAACTCTAGTGTAAAATTATTTGTACCAGGCTATAGAGCTAGTTCAACTCTAGTGTAAAATTATTTGTACAAGCTTATAGAGCTAGTTCAACTCTAGTGTAAAATTATTTGTACTAGGTTATAAAGCTAGTTCAACTCTAGTGTAAAATTATTTGAACTAGATTATGGAGCTAGTTCAACTCTACTGTAAAATTATTTGAACTAGCTTATAGAGCTAGTTTAACTCTAGTGTAAAATTATTTGCACTAGACTATAGAGCAAGGTCAACTCTAGTGTAAAATTATTTGTACAAGCTTATAGAGCTAGTTCAACTCTAGTGTAAATTTTTTTGAACTAGCTTATAGAGCTAGTTCAACTCTAGTGTAAAATTATTTGAAGTAGCTTACAGAGCTAGTTCAACTCTAGTGTAAAATTATTTGAAGTAGCTTATAGAGCTAGTTCAACTCTAGTGTAAAATTATTTGTACTAGGCTATAGAGCTAGTTCAACTCTAGTGTAAATTTATTTTAAGTAGATTATAGAGCTAGTTCAATTCTAGTGTAAAATTATTTGAACTAGCTTATAGAGCTAGTTTAACTCTAGTGTAAAATTATTTGTACTAGCCTATAGAGCAAGGTAAACTCTAGTGTAAAATTATTTGTACAAGCTTGTAGAGCTAGTTCAACTCTAGTGTAAAATTATTTGAACTAGCTTATAGAGCTAGTTCAACTCTAGTGTAAAATTATTTGAACTAGCTTATAGAGTGAGTTTTACTCTAGTGTGAAATTATTTTTACAAGTTTATAGAGCTAGTTCAACTCTAGTGTAAAATTATTTGTACTAGGCTATAGAGCTAGTTCAACTCTAGTGTAAAATTATTTGTACTAGGCTGTAGAGCTAGTTCAACTCTAGTGTAAAATTATTTTAACTAGCTTATAGAGCTAGTTCAACTCTAGTGTAAAAATATTTGTACTAAGCTATAGAGCTAGTTCAACTCTAGTGTAAAATTATTATTTGTACTAGGCTATAGACCTAGTTCAACTCTAGTGTAAAATTATTTGAACTAGCTTATAAACCTAGTTCAACTCTAGTGTAAAATTATTTGTACTAGGCTATAGAGCTAGTTCAACTCTAGTGTAAAATTATTTGAACTAGATTATAGAGCTAGTTCAACTCTAGTGTAAAATTATTTGTACTAGCTTATAGAGCTAGTTCAACTCTAGTGTAAAATTATTTGAACTAGCTTATAGAGCTAGTTCAACTCTAGTGTAAAATTATTTGTACTAGCTTATAGAGCTAGTTTAACTCTAGTGTAAAATTATTTGATGTAGCTTATAGAGCTAGTTCATGTCTAGTGTAAAATTATTTGTACTAGATTATAGAGCTAGTTCAACTCTAGTGTAAAATTATTTGTACAAGCTTATAAAGCTAGTTCAACTCTAGTGTGAAAATTATTTGTACTAGGCTATAGAGCTAGTTCAACTCTAGTGTAAAGTTATTTGTACAAGCTTATAGAGCTAGTTCAACTCTAGTGTAAAATTATTTGTACCAGGCTATAGAGCTAGTTCAACTCTAGTGTAAAATTATTTGTACAAGCTTATAGTGCTAGTTCAACTCTAGTGTATAATTATTTGTACTAGGTTATAGAGCTTGTTCAACTCTAGTCTAAAATTATTTTAACTAGATTATGGAGCTAGTTCAACTCTAGTGTAAAATTATTTGAAGTAGCTTATAGAGCTAGTTTATGTCTAGTGTAAAATAATTTGTACTAGCTTATAGAGCTAGTTCAACTCTAGTGTAAAATTATTTGAAGTAGCTTATAGAGCTAGTTCATGTCTAGTGTAAAATTATTTGTACTAGATTATAGAGCTAGTTCAACTCTAGTGTAAACTTATTTGTACAAGCTTATAGAGCTAGTTCAACTCTAGTGTAAAAATTATTTGTACTAGGCTATAGAGCTAGTTCAACTCTAGTGTAAAATTATTTGTACAAGCTTATAGAGCTAGTTCAACTCTAGTGTAAAATTATTTGTACTAGGCTATAGAGCTAGTTCAACTCTAGTGTAAAATTATTTGAACTAGATTATAGAGCTAGTTCAACTCTAGTGTTAAATTATTTGAACTAGCTTATAGAGCTAGTTCAACTCTAGTGTAAAATTATTTGTACTAGCCTATGGAGCAAGGTCAACTCTAGTGTAAAATTATTTGTACAAGCTTATTGAGCTAGTTCAACTCTACAGTAAAATTATTTGAACTAGCTTATAGAGATAGTTCAACTCTAGTGTAAAATTATTTGTACTAGACTATAGAGCTAGTTCAACTCTAGTGTAAAATTATTTTAACTATCTTATAGAGCTAGTTCCACTCTAGTGTAAAAATATTTGAACTAGCTTATAAAGCTAGTTCAACTCTAGTGTAAAATTATTATTTGTACTAGGCTATAGACCTAGTTCAACTCTAGTGTAAAATTATTTGAACTAACTTATAAAGCTAGTTCACCTCTAGTGTAAAATTATTTGTACTAAGCTATAGAGCTAGTTCAACTCTAGTGTAAAATTATTTTAACTAGATTATAGAGCTAGTTCAACTCTAGTGTAAAATTATTTTAACTAGCTTATAGAGCTAGTTCAACTCTAGTGTAAAATTATTTGTACTAGCCTATAGAGCAAGTTCAACTCTAGTGTAAAATTATTTGTACAAGTTTATAGAGCTAGTTCAACTCTAGTGTAAAATTATTTTAACTAGCTTATAGAGCTAGGTCAACTCTAGTGTAAAATTATTTGAACTAGCTTATAGAGCTAGTTCAACTCTAGTGTAAAATTATTTGTACTCGATTATAGAGCTAGTTCAACTCTAGTGTAAAATTCTTTGTACAAGCTTATAGAGCTAGTTCAACTCTAGTGTAAAATTATTTGTACTAGGCTATAGAGCTAGTTCAACTCTAGTGTAAAATTATTTGAACTAGCTTATAGAGTGAGTTTTACTCTAGTGTGAAATTATTCTTACAAATAAATAGAGCTAGTTCAACTCTAGTGTAAAATTATTTGTACTAGATTATAGAGCTAGTTCAACTCTAGTGTAAAATTATTTGAACTAGCTTATAGAGCTAGTTCAACTCTAGTGTAAAATTATTTGTACTAGCCTATAGAACAAGGTCAACTCTAGTGTAAAATTATTTGAACTATATTATAGAGCTAGTTCAACTCTAGTGTAAAAATATTTTAACTAGCTTATAGAGCTAGTTCAACTCTAGTGTAAAAATATTTGTACTAGGCTATAGAGCTAGTTCAACTCTAGTGTAAAATTATTATTTGTACTAGGCTATAGACCTAGTTCAACTCTAGTGTAAAATTATTTGAACTAGCTTATAAACCTAGTTCAACTCTAGTGTAAAATTATTTGTACTAGGCTATAGAGCTAGTTCAACTCTAGTGTAAAATTATTTGAACTAGATTATAGAGCTAGTTCAACTCTAGTGTAAAATTATTTGTACTAGCTTATAGAGCTAGTTCAACTCTAGTGTAAAATTATTTGAACTAGCTTATAGAGCTAGTTCAACTCTAGTGTAAAATTATTTGTACTAGCTTATAGAGCTAGTTTAACTCTAGTGTAAAATTATTTTAACTAGCTTATAGAGCTAGTTCAACTCTAGTGTAAAAATATTTGTACTAGGCTATAGAGCTAGTTCAACTCTAGTGTAAAATTATTTGAACTAGATTATAGAGCTAGTTCAACTCTAGTGTTAAATTATTTGAACTAGCTTATAGAGCTAGTTCAACTCTAGTGTAAAATTATTTGTACTAGCCTATGGAGCAAGGTCAACTCTAGTGTAAAATTATTTGTACAAGCTTATTGAGCTAGTTCAACTCTACAGTAAAATTATTTGAACTAGCTTATAGAGATAGTTCAACTCTAGTGTAAAATTATTTGTACTAGACTATAGAGCTAGTTCAACTCTAGTGTAAAATTATTTTAACTATCTTATAGAGCTAGTTCCACTCTAGTGTAAAAATATTTGAACTAGCTTATAAAGCTAGTTCAACTCTAGTGTAAAATTATTATTTGTACTAGGCTATAGACCTAGTTCAACTCTAGTGTAAAATTATTTGAACTAACTTATAAAGCTAGTTCAACTCTAGTGTAAAATTATTTGTACTAAGCTATAGAGCTAGTTCAACTCTAGTGTAAAATTATTTGAACTAGATTATAGAGCTAGTTCAACTCTAGTGTAAAATTATTTTAACTAGCTTATAGAGCTAGTTCAACTCTAGTGTAAAATTATTTGTACTAGCCTATAGAGCAAGTTCAACTCTAGTGTAAAATTATTTGTACAAGTTTATAGAGCTAGTTCAACTCTAGTGTAAAATTATTTTAACTAGCTTATAGAGCTAGGTCAACTCTAGTGTAAAATTATTTGAACTAGCTTATAGAGCTAGTTCAACTCTAGTGTAAAATTATTTGTACTCGATTATAGAGCTAGTTCAACTCTAGTGTAAAATTCTTTGTACAAGCTTATAGAGCTAGTTCAACTCTAGTGTAAAATTATTTGTACTAGGCTATAGAGCTAGTTCAACTCTAGTGTAAAATTATTTGAACTAGCTTATAGAGTGAGTTTTACTCTAGTGTGAAATTATTCTTACAAATAAATAGAGCTAGTTCAACTCTAGTGTAAAATTATTTGTACTAGATTGTAGAGCTAGTTCAACTCTAGTGTAAAATTATTTGAACTAGCTTATAGAGCTAGTTCAACTCTAGTGTAAAATTATTTGTACTAGCCTATAGAACAAGTTCAACTCTAGTGTAAAATTATTTGAACTATATTATAGAGCTAGTTCAACTCTAGTGTTAAATTCTTTGAACTAGCTTATAGAGCTAGTTCAACTCTAGTGTAAAATTATTTGTACTAGCCTATAGAACAAGGTCAACTCTAGTGTAAAATTATTTGTACAAGCTTATAGAGCTAGTTGAAATCTACAGTAAAATTATTTGAACTAGCTTATAGAGCTAGTTCAACTCTAGTGTAAAATTATTTGTACTAGACTATAGAGCTAGTTCAACTCTAGTGTAAAATTATTTGTACAAACTTATAAAGCTAGTTCAACTCTAGTGTAAAATTATTTGAACTAGCTTATAGAGCTAGTTCAACTCTAGTGTAAAATTATTTTAAGTAGCTTATGGAGCAAGTTCATGTCTAGTGTAAAATTATTTGTACTAGATTATAGAGCTAGTTCAAATCTAGTGTAAAATTATTTGTACAAGCTTATAGAGCTAGTTCAACTCTAGTGTAAAATAATTTGTACTAGGCTATAGAGCTAGTTCAACTCTAGTGTAAAATTATTTGTACAAGCTTATAGAGCTAGTTCAACTCTAGTGTAAAATTATTTGAAGTAGCTTATAGAGCTAGTTCATGTCTAGTGTAAAATTATTTGTACTAGCTTATAGAGCTAGTTCAACTCTAGTGTAAAATTATTTGAAGTAGCTTATAGAGCTAGTTCATGTCTAGTGTAAAATTATTTGTACTAGATTATAGAGCTAGTTCAACTCTAGTGTAAAATAATTTGTACAAGCTTATAGAGCTAGTTCAACTCTAGTGTACAAATTATTTGTACTAGGCTATAGAGCTAGTTCAACTCTAGTGTAAAATTATTTGTACAAGCTTATAGAGCTAGTTCAACTCTAGTGTAAAATTATTTGTACTAGGGTATAGAGCTAGTGCAACTCTAGTGTAAAATTATTTGTACAAGCTTATAGAGCTAGTTCAACTCTAGTGTAAAATTATTTGTACCAGGCTATAGAGCTAGTTCAACTCTAGTGTAAAATTATTTGTACATGCTTATAGAGCTAGTTCAACTCTAGTGTAAAATTATTTATACTAGGTTATAGAGCTAGTTCAACTCTAGTGTAAAATTATTTGAACTAGATTATGGAGCTAGTTCAACTCTAGTGTAAAATTAGTTGAACTAGCTTATAGAGCTAGTTTAACTCTAGTGTTAAATTATTTGAACTAGCTTATAGAGCTAGTTCAACTCTAGTGTTAACTTATTTGAACTAGCTTATAGAGCTAGTTCAACTCTAGTGTAAAATTATTTGTACCAGGCTATAGAGCTAGTTCAACTCTAGTGTAAAATTATTTGTACTTGGTTATAGAGCTATTTCAACTCTAGTGTAAAATTATTTGAACTAGATTATGGAGCTAGTTCAACTCTAGTGTAAAATTATTTGTACAAGCTTGTAGAGCTAGTTCAACTCTAGTGTAAAATTATTTGAACTAGCTTATAGAGCTAGTTCAACTCTAGTGTAAAATTATTTGAACTAGCTTATAGAGTGAGTTTTACTCTAGTGTGAAATTATTTTTACAAGTTTATAGAGCTAGTTCAACTCTAGTATAAAATTATTTGTACTAGGCTATAGAGCTAGTTCAACTCTAGTGTAAAATTATTTGTACTAGGCTGTAGAGCTAGTTCAACTCTAGTGTAAAATTATTTTAACTAGCTTATAGAGCTAGTTCAACTCTAGTGTAAAAATATTTGTACTAGGCTATAGAGCTAGTTCAACTCTAGTGTAAAATTATTATTTGTACTAGGCTATAGACCTAGTTCAACTCTAGTGTAAAATTATTTGAACTAGCTTATAAACCTAGTTCAACTCTAGTGTAAAATTATTTGTACTAGGCTATAGAGCTAGTTCAACTCTAGTGTAAAATTATTTGAACTAGATTATAGAGCTAGTTCAACTCTAGTGTAAAATTATTTGTACTAGCTTATAGAGCTAGTTCAACTCTAGTGTAAAATTATTTGAACTAGCTTATAGAGCTAGTTCAACTCTAGTGTAAAATTATTTGTACTAGCTTATAGAGCTAGTTTAACTCTAGTGTAAAATTATTTGATGTAGCTTATAGAGCTAGTTCATGTCTAGTGTAAAATTATTTGTACCAGGCTATAGAGCTAGTTCAACTCTAGTGTAAAATTATTTGTACAAGCTTATAAAGCTAGTTCAACTCTAGTGTGAAAATTATTTGTACTAGGCTATAGAGCTAGTTCAACTCTAGTGTAAAGTTATTTGTACAAGCTTATAGAGCTAGTTCAACTCTAGTGTAATATTATTTGTACTAGCCTATAGAGCAAGGTGAACTCTAATGTAAAATTATTTGTACAAGCTTATAGAGCTAGTTCAACTCTAGTGTAAATTTTTTTGAACTAGCTTATAGAGCTTGTTCAACTCTAGTGTAAAATTATTTGTACAAGTTTATAGAGCTAGTTCAACTCTAGTGTAAAATTATTTGTACTAGGATATAGAGCTTGTTCAACTCTAGTGTAAAATTATTTAAACTAGATTATGGAGCTAGTTCAACTCTAGTGTAAAATTATTTGAACTACCTTATAGAGCTAGTTTAACTCTAGTGTAAAATTATTTGTACTAGCCTATAGAGCAAGGTGAACTCTAGTGTAAAATTATTTGTACAAGCTTATAGAGCTAGTTCAACTCTAGTGTAAATTTTTTTGAACTAGCTTATAGAGCTAGTTCAACTCTAGTGTAAAATTATTTGTACAAGCTTATAGAGCTAGTTCAACTCTAGTGTAAAATTATTTGTACTAGGTTATAGAGCTTGTTCAACTCTAGTGTAAAATTATTTAAACTAGATTATGGAGCTAGTTCAACTCTAGTGTAAAATTATTTGAACTAGCTTATAGAGCTAGTTTAACTCTAGTGTTAAATTATTTGAACTAGGTTATAGAGCTAGTTCAACTCTAGTGTTAACTTATTTGAACTAGCTTATAGAGCTAGTTCAACTCTAGTGTAAAATTATTTGTACCAAACTATAGAGCTAGTTCAACTCTAGTGTAAAATTATTTGTACAAGCTTATAGAGCTAGTTCAACTCTAGTGTAAAATTATTTGTACTAGGTTATAGAGCTAGTTCAACTCTAGTGTAAAATTATTTGAACTAGATTATGGAGCTAGTTCAACTCTAGTGTAAAATTATTTGAACTACCTTATAGAGCTAGTTTAACTCTAGTGTAAAATTATTTGTACTAGCCTATAGAGCAAGGTCAACTCTAGTGTAAAATTATTTGTACAAGCTTATAGAGCTAGTTCAACTCTAGTGTAAATTTTTTTGAACTAGCTTATAGAGCTAGTTCAACTCTAGTGTAAAATTATTTGTACTAGACTATAGAGGTAGTTCAACTCTAGTGTAAAATTATTTGTACAAGCTTATAGAGCTAGTTCAACTCTAGTGTAAAATTATTATTTGTACTAGGCTATAGACCTAGTTCAACTCTAGTGTAAAATTATTTGAACTAGCTTATAAATCTAGTTCAACTCTAGTGTAAAATTATTTGTACTAGGCTATAGAGCTAGTTCAACTCTAGTGTAAAATTATTTGAACTATATTATAGAGCTAGTTCAACTCTAGTGTAAAATTATTTGTACTAGCTTATAGAGCTAGTTCAACTCTAGTGTAAAATTATTTGAAGTAGTTTATAGAGCTAGTTCATGTCTAGTGTAAAATTATTTGTACTAGCTTATAGAGCTAGTTCAACTCTAGTGTAAAATTATTTGAAGTAGCTTATAGAGCTAGTTCATGTGTAGTGTAAAATTATTTGTACTAGATTATAGAGCTAGTTCAACTCTAGTGTAAAATTATTTGTACAAGCTTATAGAGCTAGTTCAACTCTAGTGTAAAAATTATTTGTACTAGGCTATAGAGCTAGTTCAACTCTTTAAAATTATTTGTACAAGCTTATAGAGCTAGTTCAACTCTAGTGTAAACTTATTTGTACCAGGCTATAGAGCTAGTTCAACTCTAGTGTAAAATTATTCGAACTAGATTATGGAGCTAGTTCAACTCTAGTGTAAAATTATTTGAACTACCTTATAGAGCTAGTTTAACTCTAGTGTAAAATTATTTGTACTAGCCTATAGAGCAAGGTCAACTCTAGTGTAAAATTATTTGTACAAGCTTATAGAGCTAGTTCAACTCCAGTGTACATTTTTTTGAACTAGCTTATAGAGCTGGTTCAACTCTAGTGTAAAATTATTTGTACAAGCTTATAGAGCTAGTTCAACTCTAGTGTAAAATTATTTGTACTAGGTTATAGAGCTTGTTCAACTCTAGTGTAAAATTATTTGAACTACATTATGGAGCTAGTTCAACTCTAGTGTAAAATTATTTGAACTAGCTTATAGAGCTACTTTAACTCTAGTGTTAAATTATTTGAACTAGCTTATAGAGCTAGTTCAACTCTTGTGTTAACTTATTTGAACTAGCTTATAGAGCTAGTTCAACTCTAGTGTAAAATTATTTGTACCAGGCTATAGAGCTAGTTCAACTCTAGTGTAAAATTATTTGTACAAGCTTATAGAGCTAGTTCAACTCTAGTGTAAAATTATTTGTACTAGGTTATAGAGCTAGTTCAACTCTAGTGTAAAATTATTTGAACTAGATTATGGAGCTAGTTCAACTCTAGTGTAAAATTATTTGAACTACCTTATAGAGCTAGTTTAACTCTAGTGTAAAATTATTTGTACTAGCCTATAGAGCAAGGTCAACTCTAGTGTAAAATTATTTGTACAAGCTTATAGAGCTAGTTCAACTCTAGTGTAAATTTTTTTGAACTAGCTTATAGAGCTAGTTCAACTCTAGTGTAAAATTATTTGTACTAGACTATAGAGCTAGTTCAACTCTAGTGTAAAATTATTTGTACAAGCTTATAGAGCTAGTTCTACTCTAGTGTAAAATTATTTGTACTAGGCTATAGAGCTAGTTCAACTCTAGTGTAAATTTATTTGAAGTAGATTACAGAGCTAGTTCAATTCTAGTGTAAAATTATTTGAACTAGCTTATAGAGCTAGTTCAACTCTAGTGTAAAATTATTTGTACTAGCCTATTGAGCAAGGTCAACTCTAATGTAAAATTATTTGTACAAGCTTATAGAGCTAGTTCAACTCTAGTGTAAAATTATTTGAACTAGCTTATAGAGCTAGTTCAACTCTAGTGTAAAATTATTTGAACTAGCTTATAGAGTGAGTTTTACTCTAGTGTGAAATTATTTTTAGAAGTTTATAGAGCTAGTTCAACTCTAGTGTAAAATTATTTGTACTACGCTACAGAGCTAGTTCAACTCTAGTGTAAAATTATTTGTACTACGCTGTAGAGCTAGTTCAACTCTAGTGTAAAATTATTTTAACTAGCTTATAGAGCTAGTTCAACTCTAGTGTAAAAATATTTGTACTAGGCTATAGAGCTAGTTCAACTCTAGTGTAAAATTATTATTTGTACTAGGCTATAGACCTAGTTCAACTCTAGTGTAAAATTATTTGAACTAGCTTATAAAGCTAGTTCAACTCTAGTGTAAAATTATTTGTACTAGGCTATAGAGCTAGTTAAACTCTAGTGTAAAATTATTTGAACTAGATTATAGAGCTAGTTCAACTCTAGTGTAAAATTATTTGAACAAGCTTATAGAGGTAGTTCAACTCTAGTGTAAAATTATTTGTACTAGCCTATAGAGCAAGTTCAACTCTAGTGTAAAATTATTTGTACAAGTTTATAGAGCTAGTCCAACTCTAGTGTAAAATTATTTTAACTAGCTTATAGAGCTAGGTCAACTCTAGTGTAAAATTATTTGAAGTAGCTTATAGAGCTAGTTCAACTCTAGTGTAAAATTATTTGTACAAGCTTTTAGAGCTAGTTCAACTCTAGTGTTAAATTATTTGCACTAGGTTATAGAGCTAGTTCAACTCTAGTGTAAAATTATTTGTACAAGCTTATTGAGCTAGTTCAACTCTAGTGTAAAATTATTTGTACTAGGCTATAAAGCTAGTTCAACTCTAGTGTAAAATTATTTGAACTAGATTATAGAGCTAGTTCAACTCTACTGTTAATTTATTTGAACTAGCTTATAGAGCTAGTTCAACTCTAGTGTAAAATTATTTGTACTAGCCTATAGAGCAAGGTCAACTCTAGTGTAAAATTATTTGTACAAGCTTATAGAGCTAGTTCAACTCTACTGTATAATTATTTGAACTATCTTATAGAGCTAGTTCAACTCTAGTGTAAAATTATTTGTACTAGACTATAGAGCTAGTTCAGCTCTAGTGTAAAATTATTTGTACAAACTTATAAAGCTAGTTCAACTCTAGTGTAAAATTATTTGAACTAGCTTATAGAGCTAGTTCAACTCTAGTGTAAAATTATTTGAAGTAGCTTATAGAGCTAGTTCAAGTCTATTGTAAAATTATTTGTACTAGATTATAGAGCTAGTTCAACTCTAGTGTAAAATTATTTGTACAAGCTTATAGAGCTAGTTCAACTCTAGTGTAAAATTATTTGTACTAGGCTATAGAGCTAGTTCAACTCTAGTGTAAAATTATTTGTACAAGCTTATAGAGCTAGTTCAACTCTAGTGTAAAATTATTTGTACTAGGCTATAGAGCTAGTTCAACTCTAGTGTAAAATTATTTGAACTAGATTATAGAGCTAGTTCAACTCTAGTGTAAAATTATTCGAACTAGCTTATAGAGCTAGTTCAACTCTAGTGTAAAATTATTTGTACTAGCCCATAGAGCAAGGTCAACTCTAGTGTAAAATTATTTGTACAAGCTTATAGAGCTAGTTCAACTCTAGTGTAAAAAATTTTGAACTAGCTTCTAGAGCTAGTTCAACTCTAGTGTAAAATTATTTGAAGTAGCTTACAGAGCTAGTTCAACTCAAGTGTAAAATTATTTGTACTAGACTATAGAGCTAGTTTAACTCTAGTGTAAAATTGTTTGTACAAGCTTATAGAGCTAGTTCAACTCTAGTAAAAAAATATTTGTACTAGGCTATAGAGCTAGTTCAACTCTAGTGTAAAATTATTTGAAGTAGATTATAGAGCTAGTTCAATTCAAGTGTAAAATTATTTGTACTAGCCTATAGAGCAATGTCAACTCTAGTGTAAAATTATTTGTACAAGCTTATAGAGCTAGTTCAACTCTAGTGTAAATTTTTTTGAACTAGCTTATAGAGCTAGTTCAACTCTAGTGTAAAATTATTTGTACTAGACTATAGAGCTAGTTCAACTCTAGTGTAAAATTATTTGTACAAGCTTATAGAGCTAGTTCTACTCTAGTGTAAAATTATTTGTACTAGGCTATAGAGCTAGTTCAACTCTAGTGTAAATTTATTTGAAGTAGATTATAGAGCTAGTTCAATTCTAGTGTAAAATTATTTGAACTAGCTTATAGAGCTAGTTCAACTCTAGTGTAAAATTATTTGTACTAGCCTATTGAGCAAGGTCAACTCTAATGTAAAATTATTTGTACAAGCTTATAGAGCTAGTTCAACTCTAGTGTAAAATTATTTGAACTAGCTTATAGAGCTAGTTCAACTCTAGTGTAAAATTATTTGAACTAGCTTATAGAGTGAGTTTTACTCTAGTGTGAAATTATTTTTAGAAGTTTATAGAGCTAGTTCAACTCTAGTGTAAAATTCTTTGTACTACGCTACGGAGCTAGTTCAACTCTAGTGTAAAATTATTTGTACTACGCTGTAGAGCTAGTTCAACTCTAGTGTAAAATTATTTTAACTAGCTTATAGAGCTAGTTCAACTCTAGTGTAAAAATATTTGTACTAGGCTATAGAGCTAGTTCAACTCTAGTGTAAAATTATTATTTGTACTAGGCTATAGACCTAGTTCAACTCTAGTGTAAAATTATTTGAACTAGCTTATAAAGCTAGTTCAACTCTAGTGTAAAATTATTTGTACTAGGCTATAGAGCTAGTTCAACTCTAGTGTAAAATTATTTGAACTAGATTATAGAGCTAGTTCAACTCTAGTGTAAAATTATTTGAACAAGCTTATAGAGGTAGTTCAACTCTAGTGTAAAATTATTTGTACTAGCCTATAGAGCAAGTTCAACTCTAGTGTAAAATTATTTGTACAAGTTTATAGAGCTAGTCCAACTCTAGTGTAAAATTATTTTAACTAGCTTATAGAGCTAGGTCAACTCTAGTGTAAAATTATTTGAAGTAGCTTATAGAGCTAGTTCAACTCTAGTGTAAAATTATTTGTACATGCTTTTAGAGCTAGTTCAACTCTAGTGTTAAATTATTTGCACTAGGTTATAGAGCTAGTTCAACTCTAGTGTAAAATTATTTGTACAAGACTATTGAGCTAGTTCAACTCTAGTGTAAAATTATTTGTACTAGGCTATAAAGCTAGTTCAACTCTAGTGTAAAATTATTTGAACTAGATTATAGAGCTAGTTCAACTCTACTGTAAATTTATTTGAACTAGCTTATAGAGCTAGTTCAACTCTAGTGTAAAATTATTTGTACTAGCCTATAGAGCAAGGTCAACTCTAGTGTAAAATTATTTGTACAAGCTTATAGAGCTAGTTCAACTCTACTGTATAATTATTTGAACTATCTTATAGAGCTAGTTCAACTCTAGTGTAAAATTATTTGTACTAGACTATAGAGCTAGTTCAGCTCTAGTGTGAAATTATTTGTACAAACTTATAAAGCTAGTTCAACTCTAGTGTAAAATTATTTGAACTAGCTTATAGAGCTAGTTCAACTCTAGTGTAAAATTATTTGAAGTAGCTTATAGAGCTGGTTCAAGTCTATTGTAAAATTATTTGTACTAGATTATAGAGCTAGTTCAACTCTAGTGTAAAATTATTTGTACAAGCTTATAGAGCTAGTTCAACTCTAGTGTAAAATTATTTGTACTAGGCTATAGAGCTAGTTCAACTCTAGTGTAAAATTATTTGAACTAGATTATAGAGCTAGTTCAACTCTAGTGTAAAATTATTTGAACTAGCTTATAGAGCTAGTTCAACTCTAGTGTAAAATTATTTGTACTAGCCCATAGAGCAAGGTCAACTCTAGTGTAAAATTATTTGTACAAGCTTATAGAGCTAGTTCAACTCTAGTGTAAAAAATTTTGAACTAGCTTCTAGAGCTAGTTCAACTCTAGTGTAAAATTATTTGAAGTAGCTTACAGAGCTAGTTCAACTCAAGTGTAAAATTATTTGTACTAGACTATAGAGCTAGTTTAACTCTAGTGTAAAATTGTTTGTACAAGCTTATAGAGCTAGTTCAACTCTAGTAAAAAAATATTTGTACTAGGCTATAGAGCTAGTTCAACTCTAGTGTAAAATTATTTGAAGTAGATTATAGAGCTAGTTCAATTCAAGTGTAAAATTATTTGTACTAGCCTATAGAGCAATGTCAACTCTAGTGTAAAATTATTTGTACAAGCTTATAGAGCTAGTTCCACTCTAGTGTAAAATTATTTGAACTAGCTTATAGAGCTAGTTCAACCCTAGTGTCAAATTATTTGAACTAGCTTATGGAGTGAGTTTTACTCTAGTGTGAAATTATTTTTACAAGTTTATAGAGCTAGTTCAACACTAGTGTGAAATTATTTGTACTAGGCTATAGAGCTAGTTCAACTCTACTGTAAAATTATTTGAACTAGCTTATAGAGCTAGTTCAACTCTAGTGTAAAATTATTTGTACAAGCTTATAGAGCTAGTTCAACTCTAGTGTTAAATTATTTGCAGTAGGTTATAGAGCTAGTTCAACTCTAGTGTAAAATTATTTGTACAAGCTTATAGAGCTAGTTCAACTCTAGTGTAAAATTATTTGTACTAGGCTATAGAGCTAGTTCAACTCTAGTGTAAAATTATTTGAACTAGATTATAGAGCGAGTTCAACTCTAGTGTTAATTTATTTGAACTAGCTTATAGAGCTAGTTCAACTCTAGTGTAAAATTATTTGTACTAGCCTATAGAGCAAGGTCAACTCTAGTGTAAAATTATTTGTACAAGCTTATAGAGCTAGTTCAACTCTACTGTATAATTATTTGAACTATCTTATAGAGCTAGTTCAACTCTAGTGTAAAATTATTTGTACTACACTATAGAGCTAGTTCAGCTCTAGTGTAAAATTATTTGTACAAACTTATAAAGCTAGTTCAACTCTAGTGTAAAATTATTTGTACTAGGCTATAGAGCTAGTTCAACTCTAGTGTAAAATTATTTGTACAAGCTTATAGAGCTAGTTCAACTCTAGTGTAAAATTATTTGTACTAGGCTATAGAGCTAGTTCAACTCTAGTGTAAAATTATTTGAACTAGATTATAGAGCTAGTTCAACTCTAGTGTAAAATTATTTGAACTAGCTTATAGAGCTAGTTCAACTCTAGTGTAAAATTATTTGTACTAGCCCATAGAGCAAGGTCAACTCTAGTGTAAAATTATTTGTACAAGCTTATAGAGCTAGTTCAACTCTAGTGTATAAAATTTTGAACTAGCTTCTAGAGCTAGTTCAACTCTAGTGTAAAATTATTTGAAGTAGCTTACAGAGCTAGTTCAACTCAAGTGTAAAATTATTTGTACTAGACTATAGAGCTAGTTTAACTCTAGTGTAAAATTGTTTGTACAAGCTTATAGAGCTAGTTCAACTCTAGTGTAAAATTATTTGTACAAGCTTATAGAGCTAGTTCAACTCTAGTGTTAAATTATTTGCAGTAGGTTAGAGAGCTAGTTCAACTCTAGTGTAAAATTATTTGTACAAGCTTATAGAGCTAGTTCAACTCTAGTGTAAAATTATTTGTGCTAGGCTATAGAGCTAGGTCAACTCTAGTGTAAAATTATTTGAACTAGATTATAGAGCTAGTTCAACTCTAGTGTTAATTTATTTGAACTAGCTTATAGAGCTAGTTCAACTCTAGTGTAAAATTATTTGTACTAGCCTATAGAGCAAGGTCAACTCTAGTGTAAAATTATCTGTACAAGCTTATAGAGCTAGTTCAACTCTACTGTATAATTATTTGAACTATCTTATAGAGCTAGTTCAACTCTAGTGTAAAACTATTTGTACTACACTATAGAGCTAGTTCAGCTCTAGTGTAAAATTATTTGTACAAACTTATAAAGCTAGTTCAACTCTAGTGTAAAATTATTTGTACTAGGCTATAGAGCTAGTTCAACTCTAGTGTAAAATTATTTGTACAAGCTTATAGAGCTAGTTCAACTCTAGTGTAAAATTATTTGTACTAGGCTATAGAGCTAGTTCAACTCTAGTGTAAAATTATTTGAACTAGATTATAGAGCTAGTTCAACTCTAGTGTAAAATTATTTGAACTAGCTTATAGAGCTAGTTCAACTCTAGTGTAAAATTATTTGTACTAGCCCATAGAGCAAGGTCAACTCTAGTGTAAAATTATTTGTACAAGCTTATAGAGCTAGTTCAACTCTAGTGTAAAAAATTTTGAACTAGCTTCTAGAGCTAGTTCAACTCTAGTGTAAAATTATTTGAAGTAGCTTACAGAGCTAGTTCAACTCAAGTGTAAAATTATTTGTACTAGACTATAGAGCTAGTTTAACTCTAGTGTAAAATTGTTTGTACAAGCTTATAGAGCTAGTTCAACTCTAGTAAAAAATTATTTGTACTAGGCTATAGAGCTAGTTCAACTCTAGTGTAAAATTATTTGAAGTAGATTATAGAGCTAGTTCAATTCTAGTGTAAAATTATTTCTACTAGCCTATAGAGCAATGTCAACTCTAGTGTAAAATTATTTGTACAAGCTTATAGAGCTAGTTCCACTCTAGTGTAAAATTATTTGAACTAGCTTATAGAGCTAGTTCAACCCTAGTGTCAAATTATTTGAACTAGCTTATGGAGTGAGTTTTACTCTAGTGTGAAATTATTTTTACAAGTTTATAGAGCTAGTTCAAATCTAGTGTAAAATTATTTGTACTAGGCTATAGAGCTAGTTCAACTCTACTGTAAAATTATTTGAACTAGCTTATAGAGCTAGTTCAACTCTAGTGTAAAATTATTTGTACAAGCTTATAGAGCTAGTTCAACTCTACTGTTAAATTATTTGCACTAGGTTATAGAGCTAGTTCAACTCTAGTGTAAAATTATTTGTACAAGCTTATAGAGCTAGTTCAACTCTAGTGTAAAATTATTTGTACTAGGCTATAGAGCTAGTTCAACTCTAGTGTAAAATTATTTGAACTAGATTATAGAGCTAGTTCAACTCTAGTGTTAATTTATTTGAACTAGCTTATAGAGCTAGTTCAACTCTAGTGTAAAATTATTTGTACTAGCCTATAGAGCAAGGTCAACTCTAGTGTAAAATTATTTGTACAAGCTTATAGAGCTAGTTCATCTCTACTGTATAATTATTTGAACTATCTTATAGAGCTAGTTCAACTCTAGTGTAAAATTATTTGTACTACACTATAGAGCTAGTTCAGCTCTAGTGTAAAATTATTTGTACAAACTTATAAAGCTAGTTCAACTCTAGTGTAAAATTATTTGAACTAGCTTATAGAGCTAGTTCATCTCTAGTGTAAAATTATTTGAAGTAGCTTATAGAGCTAGTTCAAGTCTATTGTAAAATTATTTGTACTAGATTATAGAGCTAGTTCAACTCTAGTGTAAAATTATTTGTACAAGCTTATAGAGCTAGTTCAACTCTAGTGTAAAATTATTTGTACTAGGCTATAGAGCTAGTTCAACTCTAGTGTAAAATTATTTGTACAAGCTTATAGAGCTAGTTCAACTCTAGTGTAAAATTTTTTGTACTAGGCTATAGAGCTAGTTCAACTCTAGTGTAAAATTATTTGAACTAGATTATAGAGCTAGTTCAACTCTAGTGTAAAATTATTTGAACTAGCTTATAGAGCTAGTTCAACTCTAGTGTAAAACTATTTGTACTAGCCTATAGAGCAAGGTCAATTCTAGTGTAAAATTATTTGTACAAGCTTATAGAGGTAGTTCAACTCTAGTGTAAAATTATTTGTACTAGCCTATAGAGCAAGGTCAACTCTAGTGTAAAATTATTTGTACAAGCTTATAGAGCTAGTTCAACTCTACTGTATAATTATTTGAACTATCTTATAGAGCTAGTTCAACTCTAGTGTAAAATTATTTGTACTAGACTATAGAGCTAGTTCAGCTCTAGTGTATAATTATTTGTACAAACTTATAAAGCTAGTTCAACTCTAGTGTAAAATTATTTGAACTAGCTTATAGAGCTAGTTCATCTCTAGTGTAAAATTATTTGAAGTAGCTTATAGAGCTAGTTCAAGTCTATTGTAAAATTATTTGTACTAGATTATAGAGCTAGTTCAACTCTAGTGTAAAATTATTTGTACTAGGCTATAGAGCTAGTTCAACTCTAGTGTAAAATTATTTGTACAAACTTATAGAGCTAGTTCAACTCTAGTGTAAAATTATTTGTACTAGGCTATAGAGCTAGTTCAACTCTAGTGTAAAATTATTTGAACTAGATTATAGTGCTAGTTCAACTCTAGTGTAAAATTATTTGAACTAGCTTATAGAGCTAGTTCAACTCTAGTGTAAAATTATTTGTACTAGCCTATAGAGCAAGGTCAACTCTAGTGTAAAATTATTTGTACAAGCTTATAGAGCTAGTTCAACTCTAGTGTAAAAAATTTTGAACTAGCTTCTAGAGCTAGTTCAACTCTAGTGTAAAATTATTTGAAGTAGCTTACAGAGCTAGTTCAACTCAAGTGTAAAATTATTTGTACTAGACTATAGAGCTAGTTTAACTCTAGTGTAAAATTGTTTGTACAAGCTTATAGAGCTAGTTCAACTCTAGTAAAAAATTATTTGTACTAGGCTATAGAGCTAGTTCAACTCTAGTGTAAAATTATTTGAAGTAGATTATAGAGCTAGTTCCACTCTAGTGTAAAATTATTTGAACTAGCTTATAGAGCTAGTTCAACCCTAGTGTCAAATTATTTGAACTAGCTTATAGAGTGAGTTTTACTCTAGTGTGAAATTATTTTTACAAGTTTATAGAGCTAGTTCAACTCTAGTGTAAAATTATTTGTACTAGGCTATAGAGCTAGTTCAACTCTACTGTAAAATTATTTTAACTAGCTTATAGAGCTAGTTCAACTCTAGTGTAAAAATATTTGTACTAGGCTATAGAGCTAGTTCAACTCTCACTACTGGAATCAGCTATTTTGCCATCTGCCACGGCGGACGGCAAAGGCACGAACGGCGGACGGCAAAGGCCTTTGCCGTCAGCCGCGGACGGCAACAGGCTCCGGCAAAGTAGGCTACGGTAAACAGCTACTTTGCCGTCTGCTTCCTGGCGGCTGACGGCAAAGGCCCTTTGCCGTCTGCCGCGGACGGCAAAGAGGGCGGACGGCAATAATTGTGCCTTCAGTCCGTTAAGTGGCTAACGGCAGGCCTTTGCCGTCCGCCGCGGACGGCAAACTTTCTAGTGCCTTTGCCGTCCGCCATATGATGTCATCTACACGTCACTACATCGCAGGCCTTTGCCGTCCGCCGCTGACGGCAAACTCTTTTACTCTTTGCCGTCTGCCACTGTAGGCAAATTGACCAAATGGGTCAACTCCCAGGAAGCACAGCTGGATGCCACGTGGCCTCTTTGCCGTCCGCTGCAGACGGCAAAGAGCCCGTTGCCGTCGGTGGCAGACGGCAAAGAGCCTGCATATTGGCTCTTTTTTCTGTTTTTTATTAAATCCAACAATTTTCATCACAAATATATATGACATATATAGATATATTTCACAGCAAACATATATGATATATATGACAACAATTTTCACAACAAACATATAAGATATCCATCCAACATGCAGAGTTCCATCATACATAGTTCCATCACATATGTTCCATCCAACTACCAAGTTCCATCATACATAGCATAGTTCATCCAACTACCAAGATACATGCATAGTTCAACGATACAAAAGAAACAGAGAAAGGGATAAGGAGCACTCCATCTATGCAAGCTTTCGTCAAGTGAATGAAATCTGCAAAATGAAAAATAAGAAAGTTAGAAATAGGTGACTAGAACAAGAAGAAGACTAGAACAAGAAGAGTATGTCATTTATGGGCTAACTTACGTGAAATGGATCATATATGAGCTAACTAAGTTGAAATGGGTCGTTTATGAGCTAACTAAGGTCAAATGGATCGTTTTTTAGGTAACTAAGGTGAAATGGATCGTTTTTTAGCTCACTTAGGTCAAATGGATCATTTATGAGCTAACTTAGTTGAAATGGATCGTTTTTGAGCTAACTTTGTTGAAATGGATCATTTATGAGCTAATTTAGTTGAAATGATTCGTTTTTGAGCTAACTTTGTTGAACTGGATCATTTATGAGCTAATTTAGTTGAAATGGATCTTTTTGAGCTAACTTTGTTGAAATGGATCATTTATGAGCTAATTTAGTTGAAATGGATCTTTTTGAGCTAACTTAGGTGAAATGGATCATTTAAGAGCTAATTTAGGTGAAATGGATCTTTTTTAGCTCACTTAGGTCAAATGGATCATTTATGAGCTAAATTAGTTGAAATGGATCGTTTATGAGATAACCTAGGTAAGATGGGTCATTTTGGAGTTAACCTAGGTGAAATGGGCCATTTTAAAGCTAACGTAGGTAAAATGGATCATTTAGGAGCTAATCTAGGTAAAATGGGTCATTTTTGAGCTAACTTGGATGAACTGCATCATTTATAAGCTAACCTAGGTAAAATGGGTCATTTTGGAGGAAAAGAAGCTAACTCTAGGTCATTATGGTAAGCATATTAGAGGAAATAAAGCTAAGTCTATGTCTTTATGCATTTGTTAAGCAAAACACTAGAGAAACTTACCGTGATCAGGGAGGTGTAGGAGCGGGGTGGCTAGTGCCGCTACCTGGAGAAGGATCGTGCGATGCGTTTCTGGAGTTAAGCTGCACCAAAGATCATTTCCAATGTCTCGTTAGCATTATGACACTCAAATGTTAAGACTAGCAAGTAATGTCCATTCAAATTAAACTCACCGTGCTCCCAGGAGCAATCACTGGCATCGGCGGAGCGGGCTGACCGGACTTCTCGCACACAGACTGCACATTTGGTTTTCACAACAGAGTCATACTAGTTAGTGATGAGACTCAAATGTTAAGACTAGCAAGTAATCTGCAGAAGAAACTTACCACAAGGAGCTCGTACATGGCCCTTGCCTGCATGTCATTCCGTGCCCTCTCCTCCTCCATCATCTTTCTCGTCCTCTCCTCCATCTCCCGCTGCCTCTCCGCCGCCTCCGCCAGAAGTTTCTCCGTTCTATCTCTCTCAGTCTGTATAGCAGCCTGCAACACCACTCACATGAACATTTGTAATCATTGATGGAAGCGCACACAATGTAATGGAGAAAGATAACTGAGTACGTATCACTAACCTTGATGGCGAGTTGCACTGGCCGTTCACGAGGCCTTATCTCAGGAGTGGAGCTCGACTGGCGCGCCTTGATCTCTGGGAGAGTGCTAGGACAACGGATAAGTCCATCTCCAATGGCTATGGAGCCATGGGACCTCCCGCCACCAGATATCATCACCAGCTCTGGATCAATGGGACCCTGGCTCGGGTTAAAGTCCTCCCCTTTCCTCGCCTTCCCCTCATCTCTATATCTCACGAGCTTGTTGTGGGAGGAGATGTTGGTGAAGTTGTTTGCATCATCGAGGTCAGACTGAGAGAAAGCCTTGACTTTCTTGAAAGAGGCAGTGTGGGCCATGGCATACAGGTCGTACACCTCTGGCACCTTATCCGCCTTATTGTGGCGTGCCTGAAAGAGAGAAACAATGAAAATTAGTAATTAAAGGGCTCAAGCTAGCATGATGAATGAATTGCATGAATCATGAAGCAAACCACATACCCAGTTGCGCCCGAACTGATATAAGTTGGAGCTGCCTTGATGGTGTGGCACACCTTCCATTTGGGCACGTTTGTCCTTGGCCTCGTTGTGGAGGGCTAGCCATTCTTTTGAGCACCACTCATCGACCAACACCTCCCAAAAATCCATCCGATCCGCACACCATCTCGGAGGCGCCTAAGTTAGCAAATAGAAACTTGAGCGCTACGGCTAAGAATTACTAAATGAAGGAACTTAAGTAGAAGGCCTTAAGAATTACCTTCATGTACTGCTCCTTACTTAGGAACTTATCGCGGCACGCCGGCTTGGTCTTCTTGATACCACGCAAGGCGTAGTAGTCTCGAACAGCCTGCACCCGAGCCTCGTGCCATAAGTTCTGGAGTAGGCGCTTGCAGACGTTCTCGATAACATGTGCCGCGTCCTCCTCGTATCCCTCCTCACACCTGTAGAATGTCTGCAATCAAATGAGACAATATTGATTAGTACAATTAATAACTAGCTAGTTGAAGATTTTGAAATGTGTAAAGGAGAAATTACCCAGAACTTTCCGATCACCATGTCTGCCCTCGTGTCGCACACGACACCGTCGATAATCTCATCCGGCGGGGCCGGGGCAGCCACGTAGTGCTCCCAGCTCAATCCAAGCTCTGGAAGCCTACCCTCACCAGGCAACGTGACAAACCCTGGGAAGTTTTGCTGGCAAAGAACTCCAAGGACGGAGTTGGGCCGGCGGACACTATGATGGTGGTCCCAACCCCTGCAGCATGACAAGGCCAACGCATTAGTTATTTGAAGAAACGTGAATGCAGAAGGTACAAAAATATTAAATGCACTTACGTACCTCTCCCCATCAGGGAAAATCAACAACCTCTACTCGCGGGTCGCCGGCACGGACGGGAGCCGTGTAGCACCACGCTGGTAGACGGTGCCACCCTCCTCCTCAAGATCAGTCGGCTCCCCGCCATCATCAGCATGGCCACTCGGCTCCTCGGGCTGAACCGGCCAGGTACCCCATCTGGACATGTGCTCCTCCGGGGTCTCGTGGGCCGAAGGCGAGTCGACCCGAGGCTCGTGGGCCCAAGACCCGTGGACCGGAGGCTCGTGGACCGGAGTCCATGTAGCCTCCTCCTCGGACGAGTCCACCCTAGCAGTCACGTGCTCGGGTGAAACAGCTGGGGGTGGCGGCGAGGAAGGCGCCGTAGCAGTCACCCTACCTCCTCTCCCGCGACCACGTGCCCCACCTCCTCTCTTCCTACCTCGTCCCCTGCTGGGCACCGTGGTCGACGAAGAAGGGCCCGGCGGTGTGGACATACTGTCCAGCAATGCTCGGCGGAGAGGTGCGTCTGGAATCGAAGACCTTAGACCACGCGCCGACGAAGAAGGGGCCTTGGCGCGCTCCCGACCAGCGCCCACCATCTTTCAACACCTGCCATGACAAACAGTAAACAAAATTAGTACAACATAAAAAAAAGACCGACATGAATAATAATATGTGTATCACTTAAGTGTATCATCATCAAGTACAACATTAAAAAATTTAATACCTGACACTACTAATAATCTCGATCAGTATCATCAATAAATGCATAATCATCATCATCACTATAATCAATGACGGGCTCATAGGGTTCAGTGGCATCAACATGTGGAAGGCCATGTCATCTGTCTGGCCGTCTCTTCGACCATGAAAAGACGTTGAAGTCTTGGAACGATTGGCATATACCGAAGAACACTAACGGGGATTTTGGTCTGTGTCTTCTCACCCATACCGTTGTCTACCACAACATACCTGGAAGACTTGCAAATGGGACAATAGTTCAAGTCCGCATAGTCAAGCCTAAACAAGACACATCCTTTCTCACAGGCATGTATCTTATCATAGGGCATCTTCAGTGCACGGAGGATTTTGTCCGACTGGTACAGGTTTGCAGGCATTACATGGCCTTTGGGTAGAAAGCGTCCAAATACTGTCATCATTGCATCGTAGCATTCTCTGCCCAAGTTGAACTGAGCCTTCAGAGCCATTACTTGTGAGATGGCATCCAACTGACAAAGCTCAGTGTGCTCATGGAGCGGACGTTTTGAAGACTCCAACATTTCATTGAAGGCCTTTGCAGATTCCTCCATCTCCTCGTCCGAATCCCGAGCATCATCAAAGTCTTGCACCATGTATTCCATCCCGATACCATGCTCGTCGGTGCGACGACGATCCACCTCAGCTCGGTCACGTTGGGCAGACTCACCATGAAATGTCCACACCGTATAATCGGGCGTAAAACCACTCTTCTGCAGGTGTTTGCCCATTTCAGCCTCTGTCCTCTTTTCCCAATTGCCGCACCGTAAACAGGGGCACCAGGTTTTCCTCTAGCCATTTGCAAATGCGGCTCGCACAAACCCCTTGGTTTTTGTGAACCATTCAGTGCTCCATTTGTTCTAACCAGTGTGACCAGTGTACATCCACGCACGATCACTCATCTTGACTTTCAGAGCTACTAGACACACAACAAATATATATATATATATAATTCACCATGTATATATTCATCAGTTGATCTACTTTGTCAATTTTATTACGTCCATGCAACCTACACTCTAATAGGTAATGATAGGTCCTAATCCTACCCGAGTATGTTTAGATTGGGTTCATTTTCCCATGCTATGCTCCGGATCCTACGAAAAATTTCGGCAGCACCTCCCCGCTGTTCTCCTGATACACGTCTCTGCAATAAACAGAGAGGATGTGTACCCGGAGAACAACAGGGGAGGCACTGACGAAATTTATGCGTCGGATCCGGAGCAAGGCATATGGGAAAACGAACCCAATCTAAACATACTTGGGCTGTCCATGGATAGCGTTGGACAATTCGAAAGAATCAAGGTTATAAATATGCAAATGCATGCATATTTATAACTATGACGCTTTCGAACGGGAGACACATATTGGTTACGCATACTGATGATTCAAGACACATATATAGCTAGCTATCAAGTTTCATCGAAATAGATCAAATAATTAATGGGGGAGGAGGACATGTCATTTGTGCTCACCCACGAACGAAGGGGCAGAGCTCGTCAAACGCACGGCGAGGTCGTCGAACACCAAACCTCGCAGCGATGAAACAACTGCACATTTAAAACTACCCGATCAACACAATTATATATGATGTTTTTCATAACAAAATCGAAAGATATATGACCTAACTAATAATTCACAAATATATGACCCCGTCGGCTTCTAGAAGGCCAAAGAACACCTTTTCGGGAGGTGTCGGGGGTCGGGGTGTCGTGTCGGTCTCGGGGTGCCGTGTCGGGGTCGGGGTCGGGGTCTCGGGGTCGGGGTGTCGGGTCGAGGTGCCGGGTCGGGGTCGGGGTGCCGTGTCGGTGTCGGGGTCGGGGTGTCGGGTCAGGCTCGGGGTCGGGGTGTCGGGGTCGGGGTCTCGGGGTCGGGGTGCCGGGTCGGGGTCGGGGTGCCGTGTCGGTGTCGGGGTCGGGGTGTCGGGTCAGGCACGGGGTCGGGGTCTCGGGGTCGGGGTGTCGGGTCGGGGTGCCGGGTCGGGGTCGGGGTGCCGTGTCGGTGTTGGGGTCGGGGTGTCGGGTCAGGCTCGGGGTCGGAGTCTCGGGGTCGGGGTGTCGGGTCGGGGTGCCGGGTCGGGGTGTCGGGTCGGGGTGTCGTGTCGGGGTGCCGTCTCGGGGTCGGGGTGCCGGGTCGGGGTCGGGGTGCCATGTCGGTGTCGGGGTCGGGGTGTCGGGTCAGGCTCGGGGTCGGGGTCTCGGGGTGGGGGTGTCGGGTCGGGGTGCCGGGTCGGGGTCGGGGTGCTGTGTCGGTGTCGGGGTCGGGGTGTCTGGTCAGGCTCGGGGTCGGGGTCTCGGGGTCGGGGTGTCGGGTCGGGGTGCCGGGTCGGGGTGTCGGGTCGGGGTGTCGGGTCGGGGTGCCGTCTCGGGGTCGGGGTGTCGGGTCGGGGTGCCGGGTCGGGGTCGGGGTGCCGTGTCGGTGTCGGGGTAAGGGTGGGTGTGGTGTCAGGGTGTCGATGTCGGGGTCGGGGTCTCGGGGTCGGGGTGTCGGGTCGGGGTGCCGGGTCGGGGTCGGGGTCGGGGTGTCGGGTCATGCTCGGTGTCGGGGTGTCGGGGTCGGGGTGTCGGGGTCGGGGTCTAGGGGTCGGGGTGTCGTGTCGGGGTGCCGGGTCGGGGTCGGGGTGCCGTGTCGGGTCGGGGATTTTTTCCTTTTCTTCTTCTTCCTATTCTTCCTCTTCTTCTTTTTTCTTCTCCTCCTCCTCTTCTTCTTCTTCCTTTCCTTTTTCCTCTTCTTCTTCTCCTCCTCTCCTCTTTTTTCTTCTTCTTTTTTCTTCTCCTCCTCCTCTTCTTCTTCTTCCTTTCCTTTTTCCTCTTCTTCTTCTCCTCCTCTCCTCTTTCTTCTTCTTCTTCTTCCTCTTCTTCTTTTTTCTTCTCCTCCTCCTCTTCTTCTTCTTCCTTTCCTTTTTCCTCTTCTTCTTCTCCTCCTCTCCTCTTTTTTCTTCTTCTTCTTCCTCTTCTTCTTTTTTCTTCTCCGCCTCCTCCTCTTCTTCTTCCTTTCCTTTTTCCTCTTCTTCTTCTCCTCCTCTCCTCTTTTTCTCTTCTTCTTCTTCTTTCCTCAAACTAAACAAAACCTAAAACTAAACCTAAAACTAAAACTAAACCTAAAACTACAACTAAAACTAAATCTAAACTAAAACTAAAACTAAAAAGGAAAAAAAAACAGAAAAAAAAACAGAAAAAGGGGCTCACCTGGGGCAGGGCCGGTGGAGGAGGCCGGTGGAGGAGGGGGGCGGGGCGGTGGAGGAGGCGGCCTGGGGCGGCGGGGGGCCGGGCCTGGGGCGGCGGGGGGGGGGGGGGGGGCGGGGCACGAGGGGGGCCGGGGCGGGGGGGGCCAGGGCGGGGCGGTGGAGGTGGCGGCCTGGGGCGGCGGTGGGGCGCGGGGCGGCGGGGGGCCGGGGCGCGAGGGGGCCGAGGCGGCGGGGGGCCGGGGTTGGGGGCGACGGGGCGGTGGGGCGGCGGGGGCGACGGGGCGGCGGCGCGCGGCGGCGGGGTGGGAGGAGAGAACGGCGAGGAGAAAGTGAGTAACGGGCGAGGGGGTACGGGCCGTTTAGGTAGTGCCCTCTTTGCCGTCCGCCTCTCTTTGCCGTCCGCCTTTTTGCCTCTTTGCCGTCTGCTAGCGGACGGCAAAGAGGTGGGCCGTTAAGTTTTTCCCAAACGGGCGGGGGGTGGGGGCCACCTCACTCTTTGCCGTCTGCCAGCGGACGGCAAAGATTCTTTGCCGTCTGCTGGCAGACGGCAAAGAGCTCGCAGATGGCAAAGAGCTTCTTTGCCGTCTGCCGTTTCTTTGTCGTCTGCTTTTGGGTAGCTGATGGCAAAGAGCTTCTTTGCCGTCAGCTAGCAGACGGCAAAGAGCTGGCAGATGGCAAATTAGCTGATTCCAGTAGTGTCTAGTGTAAAATTATTATTTTTACTAGGTTATAGAGCTAGTTCAACTCTAGTGTAGAATTATTTGAACTAGGCTATAGAGCTAGATCAACTCTAGTGTAAAATTATTATTTGTACTAGGTCATAGAGCTAGTTCAACTCTAGTGTAAAATTATTTGAACTAGATTATGGAGCTAGTTCAACTCTACTGTAAAATTATTTGAACTAGCTTATAGAGCTAGTTCAACTCTAGTGTAAAATTATTTTAACTAGCTTATAGAGCTAGTTCATCTCTAGTGTAAAAATATTTGTACTAGGCTATAGAGCTAGTTCAACTCTTGTGTGAAATTATTATTTGTACTAGGTTGTAGAGCTAGTTCAACTCTAGTGTAAAATTATTTGAACTAGATTATGGAGCTAGTTCAACTCTAGTGTAAAATTATTTGAACTAGCTTATAGAGCTAGTTCAACTCTAGTGTAAAATTATTTGTACTAGGCTATAGAGCAAGGTCAACTCTAGTGTAAAATTATTTGTACAAGCTTATAGAGCTAGTTCAACTCTAGTGTAAATTTTTTTGAACTAGCTTATAGAGCTAGTTCAACTGTAGTGTAAAATTATTTGAAGTAGCTTACAGAGCTAGTTCAACTCTAGTGTAAAATTATTTGTATTAGACTATAGAGCTAGTTCAACTCTAGTGTAAAATTATTTGTACAAGCTTATAGAGCTAGTTCAACTCTAGTGTAAAATTATTTGTACTAGGCTATAGTTCTAGTTCAACTCTAGTGTAAAATTATTTGAAGTAGATTATAGAGCTAGTTCAATTCTAGTGTAAAATTACTTGAGCTAGCTTATAGAGCTAGTTCAACTCTATTGTAAAATTATTTGTACGAGCCTATAGAGCAAGGTCAACTCCAGTGTAAAATTATTTGTACAAGCTTATAGAGCTAGTTCAACTCTAGTGTAAAATTATTTGAACTAGATTATGGAGCTAGTTCAACTCTAGTGTAAAATTATTTGAACTAGCTTATAGAGCTAGTTCAACTCTAGTGTAAAATTATTTTAACTAGCTTATAGAGCTAGTTCAACTCTAGTGTAAAAATATTTGTACTACGCTATAGAGCTAGTTGAACTCTAGTGTAAAATTATTATTTTTACTAGGTTATAGAGCTAGTTCAACTCTAGTGTAAAATTATTATTTGTACTAGGTTATAGAGCTAGTTCAACTCTAGTGTAAAATTATTTGTACTACGCTATAGAGCTAGTTGAACTCTAGTGTAAAATTATTATTTTACTAGGTTATAGAGCTAGTTCAACTCTAGTGTAAAATTATTATTTGTACTAGGTTATAGAGCTAGTTCAACTCTAGTGTAAAATTATTATTTGTACTAGGTTATAGAGCTAGTTGAACTCTAGTGTAAAATTATTATTTGTACTAGGTTATAGAGCTAGTTCAACTCTAGTGTAAAATTATTTGAACTAGATTATGGAGCTAGTTCAACTCTAGTGTAAAATTATTTGAACTAGCTTATAGAGCTAGTTCAACTCTAGTGTAAAATTATTTGTACTAGGCTATAGAGCAAGGTCAACTCTAGTCTAAAATTATTTGTACAAGCTTATAGAGCTAGTTCAACTCTAGTGTAATTTTTTTTGAACTAGCTTATAGAGCTAGTTCAACTGTAGTGTAAAATTATTTGAAGTAGCTTACAGAGCTAGTTCAACTCTAGTGTAAAATTATTTGTATTAGACTATAGATCTAGTTCAACTCTAGTGTAAAATTATTTGTACAAGCTTATAGAGCTAGTTCAACTCTACTGTAAAATTATTTGTACTAGGCTATAGTGCTAGTTCAACTCTAGTGTAAAATTATTTGAAGTAGATTATAGAGCTAGTTCAATTCTAGTGTAAAATTATTTGAGCTAGCTTATAGAGCTAGTTCACCTCTATTGTAAAATTATTTGTACGAGCCTATAGAGCAAGGTCAACTCCAGTGTAAAATTATTTGTACAAGCTTATAGAGCTAGTTCAACTCTTGTGTAAAATTATTTGAACTAGCTTATAGAGCTAGGTCAACTCTAGTGTAAAATTATTTGAACTAGCTTATAGAGTGAGTTTTACTCTAGTGTGAAATTATTTTTACAAGTTTATAGAGCTAGTTCAACTCTAGTGTAAAATTATTTTTACTAGGCTATAGAGCTAGTTCTACTCTAGGGTAAAATTATTTGTACTAGGCTGTAGAGCTAGTTCAACTCTAGTGTAAAATTATTTTAACTAGCTTATAGAGCTAGTTGAACTCTAGTGTAAAAATATTTGTACTAGGCTATAGAGCTAGTTCAACTCTAGTGTAAAATTATTATTTGTACTAGGCTATAGACCTAGTTCAACTCTCGTGTAAAATTATTTGAACTACCTTATAAAGCTAGTTCAACTCTAGTGTAAAATTATTTATACTAGGCTATAGAGCTAGTTCAACTCTAGTGTAAAATTATTTGAACTAGATTATAGAGCTAGTTCAACTCTAGTGTAAAATTATTTAAACTAGCTTATAGAGCTAGTTCAACTCTAGTGTAAAATTATTTGTACTAGCCTATAGAGCAAGTTCGACTCTAGTGTAAAATTATTTGTACAAGTTTATAGAGCTAGTTCAACTCTAGTGTAAAATTATTTTAACTAGCTTAGTGAGCTAGGTCAACTCTAGTGCAAAATTATTTGAAGTAGCTTATAGAGCTAGTTCAACTCTAGTGTAAAATTATTTGTACTCGATTATAGAGCTAGTTCAACTCTAGTGTAAAATTATTTGTACAAGCCTATTGAGCTAGTTCAACTCTAGTGTAAAATTATTTGTACTAGGCTATAGAGCTAGTTCAACTCTAGTGTAAAATTATTTGAACTAGATTATAGAGCTAGTTCAACTCTAGTGTAAAATTATTTGAACTAGATTATAGAGCTAGTTCAACTCTAGTGTAAAATTATTTGTACTAGCCTATAGAGCAAGGTCAACTCTAGTGTAAAATTATTTGAACTAGCTTATAGAGCTAGTGCAACTCTAGTGTAAAATTATTTGTACTAGCCTATAGAGCAAGGTCAACTCTAGTGTAAAATTATTTGAGCTAGCTTATAGAGCTAGTTCAACTCTAGTGTAAAATTATTTGTACGAGCCTATAGAGCAAGGTCAACTCTAGTGTAAAATTATTTGTACAAGCTTATAGAGCTAGTTCAACTCTAGTGTAAAATTATTTGAACTAGCTTATAGAGCTAGGTCAACTCTAGTGTAAAATTATTTGAACTAGCTTATAGTGTGAGTTTTACTCTAGTGTGAAATTATTTTTACAAGTTTATAGAGCTAGTTCAACTCTAGTGTAAAATTATTTGTACTAGGCTATAGAGCTAGTTCAACTCTAGGGTAAAATTATTTGTACTAGGCTGTGGAGCTAGTTCAACTCTAGTGTAAAATTATTTTAACTAGCTTATAGAGCTAGTTCAACTCTAGTGTAAAAATATTTGTACTAGGCTATGGAGCTAGTTCAACTCTAGTGTAAAATTATTTTTACTAGGCTATAGAGCTAGTTCAACTCTAGTGTAAAATTATTTGAACTAGATTATAGAGCTAGTTCAACTCTAGTGTAAAATTATTTAAACTAGCTTATAGAGCTAGTTCAACTCTAGTGTAAAATTATTTGTACTAGCCTATACAGCAAGTTCAACTCTAGTGTAAAATTATTTGTACAAGTTTATAGTGCTAGTTCAACTCTAGTGTAAAATTATTTGAACTAGGCTATAGAGCTAGTTCAACTCTAGTGTAAAATTATTATTTGAACTAGCCTATAGAGCAAGGTCAACTCTAGTGTAAAATTATTTGTACAAGCTTATAGAGCTAGTTCAACAATACTATAAAATTATTTGAACTAGCTTATAGAGCTAGTTCAACTCTAGTGTAAAATTATTTGTACTATATTATAGAGCTGGTTCAACTCTAGTGTAAAATTATTTGTACAAGCTTATACAGCTAGTTCAACTCTAGTGTAAAATTATTTGTACTAGGCTATAGAGCTAGTTCAACTATAGGGTAAAATTATTTGTACTAGGCTGTAGAGCTAGTTCAACTCTAGTGTAAAATTATTTTAACTAGCTTATAGAGCTAGTTCAACTCTAGTGTCAAAATATTTGTACTAGGCTATAGAGCTAGTTCAACTCTAGTGTAAAATTATTATTTGTACTAGGCTATAGACCTAGTTCAACTCTAGTGTAAAATTATTGAACTACCTTATAAAGCTAGTTCAACTCTAGTGTAAAATTATTTATACTAGGCTATAGAGCTAGTTCAACTCTAGTGTAAAATTATTTGAACTAGATTATAGAGCTAGTCAACTCTAGTGTAAAATTATTTGAACTAGCTTATAGAGCTAGTTCAACTCTAGTGTAAAATTATTTGTACTAGCCTATAGAGCAAGGTCAACTCTAGTGTAAAATTATTTGAACTAGCTTATAGAGCTAGTTCAACTCTAGTGTAAAATTATTTGTACTAGCCTATAGAGCAAGGTCAACTCTAGTGTAAAATTATTTGAGCTAGCTTATAGAGCTAGTTCAACTCTAGTGTAAAATTATTTGTACGAGCCTATAGAGCAAGGTCAACTCTAGTGTAAAATTATTTGTACAAGCTTATAGAGCTAGTTCAACTCTAGTGTAAAATTATTTGAACTAGCTTATAGAGCTAGGTCAACTCTAGTGTAAAATTATTTGAACTAGCTTATAGTGTGAGTTTTACTCTAGTGTGAAATTATTTTTACAAGTTTATAGAGCTAGTTCAACTCTAGTGTAAAATTATTTGTACTAGGCTATAGAGCTAGTTCAACTCTAGGGTAAAATTACTTGTACTAGGCTGTGGAGCTAGTTCAACTCTAGTGTAAAATTATTTTAACTAGCTTATAGAGCTAGTTCAACTCTAGTGTAAAAATATTTGTACTAGGCTATGGAGCTAGTTCAACTCTAGTGTAAAATTATTTTTACTAGGCTATAGAGCTAGTTCAACTCTAGTGTAAAATTATTTGAACTAGATTATAGAGCTAGTTCAACTCTAGTGTAAAATTATTTAAACTAGCTTATAGAGCTAGTTCAACTCTAGTGTAAAATTATTTGTACTAGCCTATACAGCAAGTTCAACTCTAGTGTAAAATTATTTGTACAAGTTTATAGTGCTAGTTCAACTCTAGTGTAAAATTATTTGAACTAGGCTATAGAGCTAGTTCAACTCTAGTGTAAAATTATTATTTGAACTAGCCTATAGAGCAAGGTCAACTCTAGTGTAAAATTATTTGTACAAGCTTATAGAGCTAGTTCAACAATACTATAAAATTATTTGAACTAGCTTATAGAGCTAGTTCAACTCTAGTGTAAAATTATTTGTACTAGATTATAGAGCTGGTTCAACTCTAGTGTAAAATTATTTGTACAAGCTTATACAGCTAGTTCAACTCTAGTGTAAAATTATTTGTACTAGGCTATAGAGCTAGTTCAACTATAGGGTAAAATTATTTGTACTAGGCTGTAGAGCTAGTTCAACTCTAGTGTAAAATTATTTTAACTAGCTTATAGAGCTAGTTCAACTCTAGTGTAAAAATATTTGTACTAGGCTATAGAGCTAGTTCAACTCTAGTGTAAAATTATTATTTGTACTAGGCTATAGACCTAGTTCAACTCTAGTGTAAAATTATTGAACTAACTTATAAAGCTAGTTCAACTCTAGTGTAAAATTATTTATACTAGGCTATAGAGCTAGTTCAACTCTAGTGTAAAATTATTTGAACTAGATTATAGAGCTAGTCAACTCTAGTGTAAAATTATTTGAACTAGCTTATAGAGCTAGTTCAACTCTAGTGTAAAATTATTTGTACTAGCCTATAGAGCAAGGTCAACTCTAGTGTAAAATTATTTGTACAAGCTTATAGAGCTAGTTCAACTCTAGTGTAAAATTATTTGTACTTGGCTATAGTGCTAGTTCAACTATAGTGTAAAATTATTTGAAGTAGATTATAGAGCTAGTTCAATTCTAGTGTAAAATTATTTGAGCTAGCTTATAGAGCTAGTTCAACTCTAGTGTAAAATTATTTGTACGAGCCTATAGAGCAAGGTCAACTCTAGTGTAAAATTATTTGTACAAGCTTATAGAGCTAGTTCAACTCTAGTGTAAAATTATTTGAACTAGCTTATAGAGCTAGGTCAACTCTAGTGTAAAATTATTTGAACTAGCTTATAGTGTGAGTTTTACTCTAGTGTGAAATTATTTTTACAAGTTTATAGAGCTAGTTCAACTCTAGTGTAAAATTATTTGTACTAGGCTATAGAGCTAGTTAAACTCTAGGGTAAAATTATTTGTACTAGGCTGTGGAGCTAGTTCAACTCTAGTGTAAAATTATTTGAACTAGCTTATAGAGCTAGTTCAACTCTAGTGTAAAAATATTTGTACTAGGCTATGGAGCTAGTTCAACTCTAGTGTAAAATTATTATTTGTACTAGGCTATAGACCTAGTTCAACTCTAGTGTAAAATTATTTGAACTACCTTATAAAGCTAGTTCAACTCTAGTGTAAAATTATTTGTACTAGGCTATAGAGCTAGTTCAACTCTAGTGTAAAATTATTTGAACTAGATTATAGAGCTAGTTCAACTCTAGTGTAAAATTATTTAAACTAGCTTATAGAGCTAGTTCAACTCTAGTGTAAAATTATTTGTACTAGCCTATAGAGCAAGTTCAACTCTAGTGTAAAATTATTTGTACTAGGCTATAGAGCTAGTTCAACTCTAGTGTAAAATTATTATTTGTACTAGGCTATAGACCTAGTTCAACTCTAGTGTAAAATTATTTGAACTAGATTATAGAGCTAGTTCAATTCTAGTGTAAAATTATTTGAGCTAGCTTATAGAGCTAGTTCAACTCTAGCGTAAAATTATTTGTACGAGCCTATAGAGCAAGGTCAACTCTAGTGTAAAATTATTATTTGTACAAACTTATAGAGCTAGTTCAACTCTAGTGTAAAATTATTTGAACTATGTTATAGAGCTAGTTCAACTCTAGTGTAAAATTATTTGAACTAGCTTATAGAGTGAGTTTTACTCTAGTGTGAAATTATTTTTACAAGTTTATAGAGCTAGTTCAACTCTAGTGTAAAATTATTTGTACTAGGCTATAGAGCTAGTTCAAATCTAGGGTAAAATTATTTTTACTAGGCTGTAGAGCTAGTTCAACTCTAGTGTAAAATTATTTGTACTAGCTTATAGAGCTAGTTCAAGTCTAGTGTAAAAATATTTGTACTAGGCTATAGAGCTAGTTCAACTCTAGTGTAAAATTATTATTTGTACTAGGCTATAGACCTAGTTCAACTCTAGTGTAAAATTATTTGAACTAGATTATGGAGCTAGTTCAACTCTAGTGTAAAATTATTTGAACTACCTTATAAAGCTAGTTCAACTGTAGTGTAAAATTATTTGAACTACCTTATAAAGCTAGTTCAACTGTAGTGTAAAATTATTTGAACTACCTTATAAAGCTAGTTCAACAGTAGTGTAAAATTATTTGTACTAGGCTATAGAGCTAGTTCAACTCTACTATAAAATTATTATTTGTACTAGGCTATAGAGCTTGTTCAACTCTAGTGTAAAATTATTTGAACTATATTATAGAGCTAGTTCAACTCTAGTGTAAAATTATTTAAACTAGCTTATAGAGCTAGTTCAACTCTAGTGTAAAATTATTTGTACTAGCCTATAGAGCAAGTTCAACTCTAGTGTAAAATTATTTGTACATGTTTATAGTGCTAGTTCAACTCTTGTGTAAAATTATTTTAACTAGCTTATAGAGCTAGGTCAACTCTAGTGTAAAATTATTTGAAGTAGCTTATAGAGCTAGTTCAACTCTAGTGTAAAGTTATTTGTACTCGATTATGGAGGTAGTTCAACTCTAGTGTAAAATTATTTGTACAAGCCTATAGAGCTAGTTCAACTCTAGTGTAAATTTATTTGTACTAGGCTATAGAGCTAGTTCAAATCTAGTGTAAAATTATTTGTACAAGCTTATAGAGCTAGTTCAACTCTAGTGTAAAATTATTTGTACTAGGCTATAGAGCTAGTTCAACTCTAGTGTAAAATTATTTGAACTAAATTATAGAGCTAGTTCAACACAAGTGTTAATTTATTTGAACTAGCTTATAGAGCTAGTTCACCCCTAGTGTAAAATTATTTGTACTAGCCTATAGAGCAAGGTCAACTCTAGTGTAAAATTATTTGTACAAGCTTATAGAGCTAGTTCAACTCTACTATAAAATTATTTGAACTAGCTTATAGAGCTAGTTCAACTCTAGTGTAAAATTATTTGAAGTAGCTTATAGAGCTAGTTCAAGTCTAGTGTAAAATTATTTGTACTAGATTATAGAGCTAGTTCAACTCTAGTGTAAAATTATTTGTACAAGCTTATACAGCTAGTTCAACTCTAGCGTAAAATTATTTGTACTAGGCTATAGAGCTAGTTCAACTCTAGGGTAAAATTATTTGTACTAGGCTGTAGAGCTAGTTCAACTCTAGTGTAAAATTATTTTAACTAGCTTATAGAGCTAGTTCAACTCTAGTGTAAAAATATTTGTACTAGGCTATAGAGCTAGTTCAACTCTAGTGTAAAATTATTATTTGTACTAGGCTATAGATCTAGTTCAACTCTAGTGTAAAATTATTTGAACTAGATTATAGAGCTAGTTCAACTCTAGTGTAAAATTATTTAAACTAGCTTATAGAGCTAGTTCAACTCTAGTGTAAAATTATTTGTACTAGCCTATAGAGCTAGTTCAACTCTAGTGTAAAATTATTTGTACAAGTTTATAGAGCTAGTTCAACTCTAGTGTAAAATTATTTTAACTAGCTTATAGAGCTAGGTCAACTCTAGTGTAAAATTATTTGAAGTAGCTTATAGAGCTAGTTCAACTCTAGTGTAAAATTATTTGTACTCGATTATAGAGCTAGTTCAACTCTAGTGTAAAATTATTTGTACAAGCCTATAGAGCTAGTTCAACTCTAGTGTAAAATTATTTGTACTAGGCTATAGAGCTAGTTCAACTCTAGTGTAAAATTATTTGTACAAGCTTATAGAGCTAGTTCAACTCTAGTGTAAAATTATTTGTACTAGGCTATAGAGCTAGTTCAACTCTAGTGTAAAATTATTTGAACTAGATTATAGAGCTAGTTCAACTCTAGTGTAAAATTATTTGAACTAGATTATAGAGCTAGTTCAACTCTAGTGTAAAATTATTTGTACTAGCCTATAGAGCAAGGTCAACTCTAGTGTAAAATTATTTGAACTAGCTTATAGAGCTAGTGCAACTCTAGTGTAAAATTATTTGTACTAGCCTATAGAGCAAGGTCAACTCTAGTGTAAAATTATTTGAGCTAGCTTATAGAGCTAGTTCAACTCTAGTGTAAAATTATTTGTACGAGCCTATAGAGCAAGTTCAACTCTAGTGTAAAATTATTTGTACAAGCTTATAGAGCTAGTTCAACTCTAGTGTAAAATTATTTGAACTAGCTTATAGAGCTAGGTCAACTCTAGTGTAAAATTATTTGAACTAGCTTATAGTGTGAGTTTTACTCTAGTGTGAAATTATTTTTACAAGTTTATAGAGCTAGTTCAACTCTAGTGTAAAATTATTTGTACTAGGCTATAGAGCTAGTTCAACTCTAGGGTAAAATTATTTGTACTAGGCTGTGGAGCTAGTTCAACTCTAGTGTAAAATTATTTTAACTAGCTTATAGAGCTAGTTCAACTCTAGTGTAAAAATATTTGTACTAGGCTATGGAGCTAGTTCAACTCTAGTGTAAAAATATTTTTACTAGGCTATAGAGCTAGTTCAACTCTAGTGTAAAATTATTTGAACTAGATTATAGAGCTAGTTCAACTCTAGTGTAAAATTATTTAAACTAGCTTATAGAGCTAGTTCAACTCTAGTGTAAAATTATTTGTACTAGCCTATACAGCAAGTTCAACTCTAGTGTAAAATTATTTGTACAAGTTTATAGTGCTAGTTCAACTCTAGTGTAAAATTATTTGAACTAGGCTATAGAGCTAGTTCAACTCTAGTGTAAAATTATTATTTGAACTAGCCTATAGAGCAAGGTCAACTCTAGTGTAAAATTATTTGTACAAGCTTATAGAGCTAGTTCAACAATACTATAAAATTATTTGAACTAGCTTATAGAGCTAGTTCAACTCTAGTGTAAAATTATTTGTACTAGATTATAGAGCTGGTTCAACTCTAGTGTAAAATTATTTGTACAAGCTTATACAGCTAGTTCAACTCTAGTGTAAAATTATTTGTACTAGGCTATAGAGCTAGTTCAACTATAGGGTAAAATTATTTGTACTAGGCTGTAGAGCTAGTTCAACTCTAGTGTAAAATTATTTTAACTAGCTTATAGAGCTAGTTCAACTCTAGTGTCAAAATATTTGTACTAGGCTATAGAGCTAGTTCAACTCTAGTGTAAAATTATTATTTGTACTAGGCTATAGACCTAGTTCAACTCTAGTGTAAAATTATTGAACTACCTTATAAAGCTAGTTCAACTCTAGTGTAAAATTATTTATACTAGGCTATAGAGCTAGTTCAACTCTAGTGTAAAATTATTTGAACTAGATTATAGAGCTAGTCAACTCTAGTGTAAAATTATTTGAACTAGCTTATAGAGCTAGTTCAACTCTAGTGTAAAATTATTTGTACTAGCCTATAGAGCAAGGTCAACTCTAGTGTAAAATTATTTGAACTAGCTTATAGAGCTAGTTCAACTCTAGTGTAAAATTATTTGTACTAGCCTATAGAGCAAGGTCAACTCTAGTGTAAAATTATTTGAGCTAGCTTATAGAGCTAGTTCAACTCTAGTGTAAAATTATTTGTACGAGCCTATAGAGCAAGGTCAACTCTAGTGTAAAATTATTTGTACAAGCTTATAGAGCTAGTTCAACTCTAGTGTAAAATTATTTGAACTAGCTTATAGAGCTAGGTCAACTCTAGTGTAAAATTATTTGAACTAGCTTATAGTGTGAGTTTTACTCTAGTGTGAAATTATTTTTACAAGTTTATAGAGCTAGTTCAACTCTAGTGTAAAATTATTTGTACTAGGCTATAGAGCTAGTTCAACTCTAGGGTAAAATTATTTGTACTAGGCTGTGGAGCTAGTTCAACTCTAGTGTAAAATTATTTTAACTAGCTTATAGAGCTAGTTCAACTCTAGTGTAAAAATATTTGTACTAGGCTATGGAGCTAGTTCAACTCTAGTGTAAAATTATTTTTACTAGGCTATAGAGCTAGTTCAACTCTAGTGTAAAATTATTTGAACTAGATTATAGAGCTAGTTCAACTCTAGTGTAAAATTATTTAAACTAGCTTATAGAGCTAATTCAACTCTAGTGTAAAATTATTTGTACTAGCCTATACAGCAAGTTCAACTCTAGTGTAAAATTATTTGTACAAGTTTATAGTGCTAGTTCAACTCTAGTGTAAAATTATTTGAACTAGGCTATAGAGCTAGTTCAACTCTAGTGTAAAATTATTATTTGAACTAGCCTATAGAGCAAGGTCAACTCTAGTGTAAAATTATTTGTACAAGCTTATAGAGCTAGTTCAACAATACTATAAAATTATTTGAACTAGCTTATAGAGCTAGTTCAACTCTAGTGTAAAATTATTTGTACTAGATTATAGAGCTGGTTCAACTCTAGTGTAAAATTATTTGTACAAGCTTATACAGCTAGTTCAACTCTAGTGTAAAATTATTTGTACTAGGCTATAGAGCTAGTTCAACTATAGGGTAAAATTATTTGTACTAGGCTGTAGAGCTAGTTCAACTCTAGTGTAAAATTATTTTAACTAGCTTATAGAGCTAGTTCAACTCTAGTGTAAAAATATTTGTACTAGGCTATAGAGCTAGTTCAACTCTAGTGTAAAATTATTATTTGTACTAGGCTATAGACCTAGTTCAACTCTAGTGTAAAATTATTGAACTAACTTATAAAGCTAGTTCAACTCTAGTGTAAAATTATTTATACTAGGCTATAGAGCTAGTTCAACTCTAGTGTAAAATTATTTGAACTAAATTATAGAGCTAGTCAACTCTAGTGTAAAATTATTTGAACTAAATTATAGAGCTAGTCAACTCTAGTGTAAAATTATTTGAACTAGCTTATAGAGCTAGTTCAACTCTAGTGTAAAATTATTTGTACTAGCCTATAGAGCAAGGTCAACTCTAGTGTAAAATTATTTGTACAAGCTTATAGAGCTAGTTCAACTCTAGTGTAAAATTATTTGTACTTGGCTATAGTGCTAGTTCAACTATAGTGTAAAATTATTTGAAGTAGATTATAGAGCTAGTTCAATTCTAGTGTAAAATTATTTGAGCTAGCTTATAGAGCTAGTTCAACTCTAGTGTAAAATTATTTGTACGAGCCTATAGAGCAAGGTCAACTCTAGTGTAAAATTATTTGTACAAGCTTATAGAGCTAGTTCAACTCTAGTGTAAAATTATTTGAACTAGCTTATAGAGCTAGGTCAACTCTAGTGTAAAATTATTTGAACTAGCTTATAGTGTGAGTTTTACTCTAGTGTGAAATTATTTTTACAAGTTTATAGAGCTAGTTCAACTCTAGTGTAAAATTATTTGTACTAGGCTATAGAGCTAGTTAAACTCTAGGGTAAAATTATTTGTACTAGGCTGTGGAGCTAGTTCAACTCTAGTGTAAAATTATTTGAACTAGCTTATAGAGCTAGTTCAACTCTAGTGTAAAAATATTTGTACTAGGCTATGGAGCTAGTTCAACTCTAGTGTAAAATTATTATTTGTACTAGGCTATAGACCTAGTTCAACTCTAGTGTAAAATTATTTGAACTACCTTATAAAGCTAGTTCAACTCTAGTGTAAAATTATTTGTACTAGGCTATAGAGCTAGTTCAACTCTAGTGTAAAATTATTTGAACTAGATTATAGAGCTAGTTCAACTCTAGTGTAAAATTATTTAAACTAGCTTATAGAGCTAGTTCAACTCTAGTGTAAAATTATTTGTACTAGCCTATAGAGCAAGTTCAACTCTAGTGTAAAATTATTTGTACTAGGCTATAGAGCTAGTTCAACTCTAGTGTAAAATTATTATTTGTACTAGGCTATAGACCTAGTTCAACTCTAGTGTAAAATTATTTGAACTAGATTATAGAGCTAGTTCAATTCTAGTGTAAAATTATTTGAGCTAGCTTATAGAGCTAGTTCAACTCTAGCGTAAAATTATTTGTACGAGCCTATAGAGCAAGGTCAACTCTAGTGTAAAATTATTATTTGTACAAACTTATAGAGCTAGTTCAACTCTAGTGTAAAATTATTTGAACTATGTTATAGAGCTAGTTCAACTCTAGTGTAAAATTATTTGAACTAGCTTATAGAGTGAGTTTTACTCTAGTGTGAAATTATTTTTACAAGTTTATAGAGCTAGTTCAACTCTAGTGTAAAATTATTTGTACTAGGCTATAGAGCTAGTTCAAATCTAGGGTAAAATTATTTTTACTAGGCTGTAGAGCTAGTTCAACTCTAGTGTAAAATTATTTGTACTAGCTTATAGAGCTAGTTCAAGTCTAGTGTAAAAATATTTGTACTAGGCTATAGAGCTAGTTCAACTCTAGTGTAAAATTATTATTTGTACTAGGCTATAGACCTAGTTCAACTCTAGTGTAAAATTATTTGAACTAGATTATGGAACTTGTTCAACTCTAGTGTAAAATTATTTGAACTACCTTATAAAGCTAGTTCAACTGTAGTGTAAAATTATTTGAACTACCTTATAAAGCTAGTTCAACTGTAGTGTAAAATTATTTGAACTACCTTATAAAGCTAGTTCAACAGTAGTGTAAAATTATTTGTACTAGCCTATAGAGCAAGTTCAACTCTAGTGTAAAATTATGTGTACAAGTTTATGGAGCTAGTTCAACTCTAGTGTAAAATTATTTTAACTAGCTAATAGAGCTAGGTCAACTCTAGTGTAAAATTATTTGAAGTAGCTTATAGAGCTAGTTCAACTCTAGTGTAAAATTATTTGTACTCGATTATAGAGCTAGTTCAACTCTAGTGTAAAAATTATTTGTACAAGCCTATAGAGCTAGTTCAACTCTAGTGTAAAAGTATTTGTACTAGGCTATAGAGCTAGTTCAACTCTAGTGTAAAATTATTTGTACAAGCTTATAGAGCTAGTTCATCTCTAGTGTAAAATTATTTGTACTAGGCTATAGAGCTAGTTCAACTCTACTATAAAATTATTATTTGTACTAGGCTATAGAGCTTGTTCAACTCTAGTGTAAAATTATTTGAACTATATTATAGAGCTAGTTCAACTCTAGTGTAAAATTATTTAAACTAGCTTATAGAGCTAGTTCAACTCTAGTGTAAAATTATTTGTACTAGCCTATAGAGCAAGTTCAACTCTAGTGTAAAATTATTTGTACATGTTTATAGTGCTAGTTCAACTCTTGTGTAAAATTATTTTAACTAGCTTATAGAGCTAGGTCAACTCTAGTGTAAAATTATTTGAAGTAGCTTATAGAGCTAGTTCAACTCTAGTGTAAAATTATTTGTACTCGATTATGGAGGTAGTTCAACTCTAGTGTAAAATTATTTGTACAAGCCTATAGAGCTAGTTCAACTCTAGTGTAAAATTATTTGTACTAGGCTATAGAGCTAGTTCAAATCTAGTGTAAAATTATTTGTACAAGCTTATAGAGCTAGTTCAACTCTAGTGTAAAATTATTTGTACTAGGCTATAGAGCTAGTTCAACTCTAGTGTAAAATTATTTGAACTAAATTATAGAGCTAGTTCAACTCTAGTGTTAATTTATTTGAACTAGCTTATAGAGCTAGTTCACCCCTAGTGTAAAATTATTTGTACTAGCCTATAGAGCAAGGTCAACTCTAGTGTAAAATTATTTGTACAAGCTTATAGAGCTAGTTCAACTCTACTATAAAATTATTTGAACTAGCTTATAGAGCTAGGTCAACTCTAGTGTAAAATTATTTGAACTAGCTTATAGTGTGAGTTTTACTCTAGTGTGAAATTATTTTTACAAGTTTATAGAGCTAGTTCAACTCTAGTGTAAAATTATTTGTACTAGGCTATAGAGCTAGTTAAACTCTAGGGTAAAATTATTTGTACTAGGCTGTGGAGCTAGTTCAACTCTAGTGTAAAATTATTTGTACTAGCTTATAGAGCTAGTTCAAGTCTAGTGTAAAAATATTTGTACTAGGCTATAGAGCTAGTTCAACTCTAGTGTAAAATTATTATTTGTACTAGGCTATAGACCTAGTTCAACTCTAGTGTAAAATTATTTGAACTAGATTATGGAACTTGTTCAACTCTAGTGTAAAATTATTTGAACTACCTTATAAAGCTAGTTCAACTGTAGTGTTAAATTATTTGAACTACCTTATAAAGCTAGTTCAACTGTAGTGTAAAATTATTTGAACTACCTTATAAAGCTAGTTCAACAGTAGTGTAAAATTATTTGTACTAGCCTATAGAGCAAGTTCAACTCTAGTGTAAAATTATGTGTACAAGTTTATGGAGCTAGTTCAACTCTAGTGTAAAATTATTTTAACTAGCTAATAGAGCTAGGTCAACTCTAGTGTAAAATTATTTGAAGTAGCTTATAGAGCTAGTTCAACTCTAGTGTAAAATTATTTGTACTCGATTATAGAGCTAGTTCAACTCTAGTGTAAAAATTATTTGTACAAGCCTATAGAGCTAGTTCAACTCTAGTGTAAAAGTATTTGTACTAGGCTATAGAGCTAGTTCAACTCTAGTGTAAAATTATTTGTACAAGCTTATAGAGCTAGTTCATCTCTAGTGTAAAATTATTTGTACTAGGCTATAGAGCTAGTTCAACTCTACTATAAAATTATTATTTGTACTAGGCTATAGAGCTTGTTCAACTCTAGTGTAAAATTATTTGAACTATATTATAGAGCTAGTTCAACTCTAGTGTAAAATTATTTAAACTAGCTTATAGAGCTAGTTCAACTCTAGTGTAAAATTATTTGTACTAGCCTATAGAGCAAGTTCAACTCTAGTGTAAAATTATTTGTACATGTTTATAGTGCTAGTTCAACTCTTGTGTAAAATTATTTTAACTAGCTGATAGAGCTAGGTCAACTCTAGTGTAAAATTATTTGAAGTAGCTTATAGAGCTAGTTCAACTCTAGTGTAAAATTATTTGTACTCGATTATGGAGGTAGTTCAACTCTAGTGTAAAATTATTTGTACAAGCCTATAGAGCTAGTTCAACTCTAGTGTAAAATTATTTGTACTAGGCTATAGAGCTAGTTCAAATCTAGTGTAAAATTATTTGTACAAGCTTATAGAGCTAGTTCAACTCTAGTGTAAAATTATTTGTACTAGGCTATAGAGCTAGTTCAACTCTAGTGTAAAATTATTTGAACTAAATTATAGAGCTAGTTCAACTCTAGTGTTAATTTATTTGAACTAGCTTATAGAGCTAGTTCACCCCTAGTGTAAAATTATTTGTACTAGCCTATAGAGCAAGGTCAACTCTAGTGTAAAATTATTTGTACAAGCTTATAGAGCTAGTTCAACTCTACTATAAAATTATTTGAACTAGCTTATAGAGCTAGGTCAACTCTAGTGTAAAATTATTTGAACTAGCTTATAGTGTGAGTTTTACTCTAGTGTGAAATTATTTTTACAAGTTTATAGAGCTAGTTCAACTCTAGTGTAAAATTATTTGTACTAGGCTATAGAGCTAGTTAAACTCTAGGGTAAAATTATTTGTACTAGGCTGTGGAGCTAGTTCAACTCTAGTGTAAAATTATTTGAACTAGCTTATAGAGCTAGTTCAACTCTAGTGTAAAAATATTTGTACTAGGCTATGGAGCTAGTTCAACTCTAGTGTAAAATTATTATTTGTACTAGGCTATAGACCTAGTTCAACTCTAGTGTAAAATTATTTGAACTACCTTATAAAGCTAGTTCAACTCTAGTGTAAAATTATTTGTACTAGGCTATAGAGCTAGTTCAACTCTAGTGTAAAATTATTTGAACTAGATTATAGAGCTAGTTCAACTCTAGTGTAAAATTATTTAAACTAGCTTATAGAGCTAGTTCAACTCTAGTGTAAAATTATTTGTACTAGCCTATAGAGCAAGTTCAACTCTAGTGTAAAATTATTTGTACTAGGCTATAGAGCTAGTTCAACTCTAGTGTAAAATTATTATTTGTACTAGGCTATAGACCTAGTTCAACTCTAGTGTAAAATTATTTGAACTAGATTATAGAGCTAGTTCAATTCTAGTGTAAAATTATTTGAGCTAGCTTATAGAGCTAGTTCAACTCTAGCGTAAAATTATTTGTACGAGCCTATAGAGCAAGGTCAACTCTAGTGTAAAATTATTATTTGTACAAACTTATAGAGCTAGTTCAACTCTAGTGTAAAATTATTTGAACTATGTTATAGAGCTAGTTCAACTCTAGTGTAAAATTATTTGAACTAGCTTATAGAGTGAGTTTTACTCTAGTGTGAAATTATTTTTACAAGTTTATAGAGCTAGTTCAACTCTAGTGTAAAATTATTTGTACTAGGCTATAGAGCTAGTTCAAATCTAGGGTAAAATTATTTTTACTAGGCTGTAGAGCTAGTTCAACTCTAGTGTAAAATTATTTGTACTAGCTTATAGAGCTAGTTCAAGTCTAGTGTAAAAATATTTGTACTAGGCTATAGAGCTAGTTCAACTCTAGTGTAAAATTATTATTTGTACTAGGCTATAGACCTAGTTCAACTCTGGTGTAAAATTATTTGAACTAGATTATGGAGCTAGTTCAACTCTAGTGTAAAATTATTTGAACTACCTTATAAAGCTAGTTCAACTGTAGTGTAAAATTATTTGAACTACCTTATAAAGCTAGTTCAACTGTAGTGTAAAATTATTTGAACTACCTTATAAAGCTAGTTCAACAGTAGTGTAAAATTATTTGTACTAGCCTATAGAGCAAGTTCAACTCTAGTGTAAAATTATGTGTACAAGTTTATGGAGCTAGTTCAACTCTAGTGTAAAATTATTTTAACTAGCTAATAGAGCTAGGTCAACTCTAGTGTAAAATTATTTGAAGTAGCTTATAGAGCTAGTTCAACTCTAGTGTAAAATTATTTGTACTCGATTATAGAGCTAGTTCAACTCTAGTGTAAAAATTATTTGTACAAGCCTATAGAGCTAGTTCAACTCTAGTGTAAAAGTATTTGTACTAGGCTATAGAGCTAGTTCAACTCTAGTGTAAAATTATTTGTACAAGCTTATAGAGCTAGTTCATCTCTAGTGTAAAATTATTTGTACTAGGCTATAGAGCTAGTTCAACTCTACTATAAAATTATTATTTGTACTAGGCTATAGAGCTTGTTCAACTCTAGTGTAAAATTATTTGAACTATATTATAGAGCTAGTTCAACTCTAGTGTAAAATTATTTAAACTAGCTTATAGAGCTAGTTCAACTCTAGTGTAAAATTATTTGTACTAGCCAATAGAGCAAGTTCAACTCTAGTGTAAAATTATTTGTACATGTTTATAGTGCTAGTTCAACTCTTGTGTAAAATTATTTTAACTAGCTTATAGAGCTAGGTCAACTCTAGTGTAAAATTATTTGAAGTAGCTTATAGAGCTAGTTCAACTCTAGTGTAAAATTATTTGTACTCGATTATGGAGGTAGTTCAACTCTAGTGTAAAATTATTTGTACAAGCCTATAGAGCTAGTTCAACTCTAGTGTAAAATTATTTGTACTAGGCTATAGAGCTAGTTCAAATCTAGTGTAAAATTATTTGTACAAGCTTATAGAGCTAGTTCAACTCTAGTGTAAAATTATTTGTACTAGGCTATAGAGCTAGTTCAACTCTAGTGTAAAATTATTTGAACTAAATTATAGAGCTAGTTCAACTCTAGTGTTAATTTATTTGAACTAGCTTATAGAGCTAGTTCACCCCTAGTGTAAAATTATTTGTACTAGCCTATAGAGCAAGGTCAACTCTAGTGTAAAATTATTTGTACAAGCTTATAGAGCTAGTTCAACTCTACTATAAAATTATTTGAACTAGCTTATAGAGCTAGTTCAACTCAAGTGTAAAATTATTTGAAGTAGCTTATAGAGCTAGTTCAAGTCTAGTGTAAAATTATTTGTACTAGATTATAGAGCTAGTTCAACTCTAGTGTAAAATTATTTGTACAAGCTTATACAGCTAGTTCAACTCTAGTGTAAAATTATTTGTACTAGGCTATAGAGCTAGTTCAACTCTAGGGTAAAATTATTTGTACTAGGCTGTAGAGCTAGTTCAACTCTAGTGTAAAATTATTTTAACTAGCTTATAGAGCTAGTTCAACTCTAGTGTAAAAATATTTGTACTAGGCTATAGAGCTAGTTCAACTCTAGTGTAAAATTATTATTTGTACTAGGCTATAGATCTAGTTCAACTCTAGTGTAAAATTATTTGAACTAGATTATAGAGCTAGTTCAACTCTAGTGTAAAATTATTTAAACTAGCTTATAGAGCTAGTTCAACTCTAGTGTAAAATTATTTGTACTGGCCTATAGAGCTAGTTCAACTCTAGTGTAAAATTATTTGTACAAGCCTATAGAGCTAGTTCAACTCTAGTGTAAAATTATTTGTACTAGGCTATAGAGCTAGTTCAACTCTAGTGTAAAATTATTTGTACAAGCTTATAGAGCTAGTTCAACTCTAGTGTAAAATTATTTGTACTAGGCTATAGAGCTAGTTCTACTCTAGTGTAAAATTATTTGAACTAAATTATAGAGCTAGTTCACCTCTAGTGTTAATTTATTTGAACTAGCTTATAGAGCTAGTTCAACTCTAGTGTAAAATTATTTGTACAAGCTTATAGAGCTAGTTCAACTCTAGTGTAAAATTATTTGTACTAGGCTATAGTGCTAGTTCAACTCTAGTGTAAAATTATTTGAAGTAGATTATAGAGCTAGTTCAACTCTAGTGTAAAATTATTTGAGCTAGCTTATAGAGCTAGTCCAACTCTAGTGTAAAATTATTTGTACGAGCCTATAGAGCAAGGTCAACTCTAGTGTAAAATTATTTGTACAAGCTTATAGAGCTAGTTCAACCCTAGTGTAAAATTATTTGAACTAGCTTATAGAGCTAGTTCAACTCTAGTGTAAAATTATTTGAACTAGCTTATAGTGTGAGTTTTACTCTAGTGTGAAATTATTTTTACAAGTTTATAGAGCTAGTTCAACTCTAGTGAAAAATTATTTGTACTAGGCTATAGAGCTAGTTCAACTCTAGGGTAAAATTATTTGTACCAGGCTGTAGAGCTGGTTCAACTCTAGTGTAAAATTATTTTAACTTGCTTATAGAGCTAGTTCAACTCTAGTGTAAAAATATTTGTACTAGGCTATAGAGCTAGTTCAACTCTAGTGTAAACTTATTATTTGTACTAGGCTATAGACCTAGTTCAACCCTAGTGTAAAATTATTTGAACTACCTTATAGAGCTAGTTCAACTCTAGTGTAAAATTATTTGAACTATATTATAGAGCTAGTTCAACTCTAGTGTAAAATTATTTAAACTAGCTTATAGAGCTAGTTCAACTCTAGTGTAAAATTATTTGTACTAGCCTATAGAGCAAGTTCAACTCTAGTGTAAAATTATTTGTACAAGTTTATAGTGCTAGTTCAACTCTAGTGTAAAATTATTTTAACTAGCTTATAGAGCTAGGTCAACTCTAGTGTAAAATTATTTGAAGTAGCTTGTAGAGCTAGTTCAACTCTAGTGTAAAAAATATTTGTACTCGATTATAGAGCAAGTTCAACTCTAGTGTAAAATTATTTGTACAAGCCTATAGAGCTAGTTCAACTCTAGTGTAAAATTATTTGTACTAAGCTATAGAGGTAGTTCAAATCTAGTGTAAAATTATTTGTACAAGCTTATAGAGCTAGTTCAACTCTAGTGTAAAATTATTTGTACTAGGCTATAGAGCTAGTTCAACTCTAGTGTAAAATTATTTGAACTAAATTATAGAGCTAGTTCAACTCTAGTGTTAATTTATTTGAACTAGCTTATAGAGCTAGTTCAACCCTAGTGTAAAATTATTTGTACTAGCCTATAGAGCAAGGTCAACTATAGTGTAAAATTATTTGTACAAGCTTATAGAGCTAGTTCAACTCTACTATAAAATTATTTGAACTAGCTTATAGAGCTAGTTCAACTCTAGTGTAAAATTATTTGAAGTAGCTTATAGAGCTAGTTCAAGTCTAGTGTAAAATTATTTGTACTAGATTATAGAGCTAGTTCAACTCTAGTGTAAAATTATTTGTACAAGCTTATACAGCTAGTTCAACTCTAGTGTAAAATTATTTGTACTAGGCTATAGAGCTAGTTCAACTCTAGGGTAAAATTATTTGTACTAGGCTGTAGAGCTAGTTCAACTCTAGTGTAAAATTATTTTAACTAGCTTATAGAGCTCGTTCAACTCTATTGTAAAAATATTTGTACTAGGCTATAGAGCTAGTTCAACTCTAGTGTAAAATTATTATTTGTACTAGGCTATAGACCTAGTTCAACTCTAGTGTAAAATTATTTGAACTACCTTATAAAGCTAGTTCAACTTTAGTGTAAAATTATTTGTACTAGGCTATAGAGCTAGTTCAACTCTAGTGTAAAATTATTTGAACTAGCTTATAGAGCTAGTTCAACTCTAGTGTAAAATTATTTGAAGTAGCTTATAGAGCTAGTTCAAGTCTAGTGTAAAATTATTTGTACTAGATTATAGAGCTAGTTCAACTCTAGTGTAAAATTATTTGTACAAGCTTATACAGCTAGTTCAACTCTAGTGTAAAATTATTTGTACTAGGCTGTAGAGCTAGTTCAACTCTAGTGTAAAATTATTTTAACTAGCTTATAGAGCTCGTTCAACTCTAGTGTAAAAATATTTGTACTAGGCTATAGAGCTAGTTCAACTCTAGTGTAAAATTATTATTTGTACTAGGCTATAGACCTAGTTCAACTCTAGTGTAAAATTATTTGAACTACCTTATAAAGCTAGTTCAACTTTAGTGTAAAATTATTTGTACTAGGCTATAGAGCTAGTTGAACTCTACTATAAAATTATTTGAACTAGCTTATAGAGCTAGTTCAACTCTAGTGTAAAATTATTTGAAGTAGCTTATAGAGCTAGTTCAAGTCTAGTGTAAAATTATTTGTACTAGATTATAGAGCTAGTTCAACTCTAGTGTAAAATTATTTGTACAAGCTTATACAGCTAGTTCAACTCTAGTGTAAAATTATTTGTACTAGGCTATAGAGCTAGTTCAACTCTAGGGTAAAATTATTTGTACTAGGCTGTAGAGCTAGTTCAACTCTAGTGTAAAATTATTTTAACTAGCTTATAGAGCTAGTTCAACTCTAGTGTAAAAATATTTGAACTATATTATAGAGCTAGTTCAACTCTAGTGTAAAATTATTTAAACTAGCTTATAGAGCTAGTTCAACTCTAGTGTAAAATTATTTGTACTAGCCTATAGAGCAAGTTCAACTCTAGTGTAAAATTATTTGTACAAGTTTATAGTGCTAGTTCAACTCTAGTGTAAAATTATTTTAACTAGCTTATAGAGCTAGGTCAACTCTAGTGTAAAATTATTTGAAGTAGCTTGTAGAGCTAGTTCAACTCTAGTGTAAAAAATATTTGTACTCGATTATAGAGCAAGTTCAACTCTAGTGTAAAATTATTTGTACAAGCCTATAGAGCTAGTTCAACTCTAGTGTAAAATTATTTGTACTAAGCTATAGAGGTAGTTCAAATCTAGTGTAAAATTATTTGTACAAGCTTATAGAGCTAGTTCAACTCTAGTGTAAAATTATTTGTACTAGGCTATAGAGCTAGTTCAACTCTAGTGTAAAATTATTTGAACTAAATTATAGAGCTAGTTCAACTCTAGTGTTAATTTATTTGAACTAGCTTATAGAGCTAGTTCAACCCTAGTGTAAAATTATTTGTACTAGCCTATAGAGCAAGGTCAACTATAGTGTAAAATTATTTGTACAAGCTTATAGAGCTAGTTCAACTCTACTATAAAATTATTTGAACTAGCTTATAGAGCTAGTTCAACTCTAGTGTAAAATTATTTGAAGTAGCTTATAGAGCTAGTTCAAGTCTAGTGTAAAATTATTTGTACTAGATTATAGAGCTAGTTCAACTCTAGTGTAAAATTATTTGTACAAGCTTATACAGCTAGTTCAACTCTAGTGTAAAATTATTTGTACTAGGCTATAGAGCTAGTTCAACTCTAGGGTAAAATTATTTGTACTAGGCTGTAGAGCTAGTTCAACTCTAGTGTAAAATTATTTTAACTAGCTTATAGAGCTCGTTCAACTCTATTGTAAAAATATTTGTACTAGGCTATAGAGCTAGTTCAACTCTAGTGTAAAATTATTATTTGTACTAGGCTATAGACCTAGTTCAACTCTAGTGTAAAATTATTTGAACTACCTTATAAAGCTAGTTCAACTTTAGTGTAAAATTATTTGTACTAGGCTATAGAGCTAGTTCAACTCTAGTGTAAAATTATTTGAACTAGCTTATAGAGCTAGTTCAACTCTAGTGTAAAATTATTTGAAGTAGCTTATAGAGCTAGTTCAAGTCTAGTGTAAAATTATTTGTACTAGATTATAGAGCTAGTTCAACTCTAGTGTAAAATTATTTGTACAAGCTTATACAGCTAGTTCAACTCTAGTGTAAAATTATTTGTACTAGGCTGTAGAGCTAGTTCAACTCTAGTGTAAAATTATTTTAACTAGCTTATAGAGCTCGTTCAACTCTAGTGTAAAAATATTTGTACTAGGCTATAGAGCTAGTTCAACTCTAGTGTAAAATTATTATTTGTACTAGGCTATAGACCTAGTTCAACTCTAGTGTAAAATTATTTGAACTACCTTATAAAGCTAGTTCAACTTTAGTGTAAAATTATTTGTACTAGGCTATAGAGCTAGTTCAACTCTACTATAAAATTATTTGAACTAGCTTATAGAGCTAGTTCAACTCTAGTGTAAAATTATTTGAAGTAGCTTATAGAGCTAGTTCAAGTCTAGTGTAAAATTATTTGTACTAGATTATAGAGCTAGTTCAACTCTAGTGTAAAATTATTTGTACAAGCTTATACAGCTAGTTCAACTCTAGTGTAAAATTATTTGTACTAGGCTATAGAGCTAGTTCAACTCTAGGGTAAAATTATTTGTACTAGGCTGTAGAGCTAGTTCAACTCTAGTGTAAAATTATTTTAACTAGCTTATAGAGCTAGTTCAACTCTAGTGTAAAAATATTTGTACTAGGCTATAGAGCTAGTTCAACTCTAGTGTAAAATTATTACTTGTACTAGGCTATAGATCTAGTTCAACTCTAGTGTAAAATTATTTGAACTATATTATAGAGCTAGTTCAACTCTAGTGTAAAATTATTTAAACTAGCTTATAGAGCTAGTTCAACTCTAGTGTAAAATTATTTGTACTAGCCTATAGAGCAAGTTCAACTCTAGTGTAAAATTATTTGTACAAGTTTATAGTGCTAGTTCAACTCTAGTGTAAAATTATTTTAACTAGCTTATAGAGCTAGGTCAACTCTAGTGTAAAATTATTTGAAGTAGCTTGTAGAGCTAGTTCAACTCTAGTGTAAAAAATATTTGTACTCGATTATAGAGCAAGTTCAACTCTAGTGTAAAATTATTTGTACAAGCCTATAGAGCTAGTTCAACTCTAGTGTAAAATTATTTGTACTAAGCTATAGAGGTAGTTCAAATCTAGTGTAAAATTATTTGTACAAGCTTATAGAGCTAGTTCAACTCTAGTGTAAAATTATTTGTACTAGGCTATAGAGCTAGTTCAACTCTAGTGTAAAATTATTTGAACTAAATTATAGAGCTAGTTCAACTCTAGTGTTAATTTATTTGAACTAGCTTATAGAGCTAGTTCAACCCTAGTGTAAAATTATTTGTACTAGCCTATAGAGCAAGGTCAACTATAGTGTAAAATTATTTGTACAAGCTTATAGAGCTAGTTCAACTCTACTATAAAATTATTTGAACTAGCTTATAGAGCTAGTTCAACTCTAGTGTAAAATTATTTGAAGTAGCTTATAGAGCTAGTTCAAGTCTAGTGTAAAATTATTTGTACTAGATTATAGAGCTAGTTCAACTCTAGTGTAAAATTATTTGTACAAGCTTATACAGCTAGTTCAACTCTAGTGTAAAATTATTTGTACTAGGCTATAGAGCTAGTTCAACTCTAGGGTAAAATTATTTGTACTAGGCTGTAGAGCTAGTTCAACTCTAGTGTAAAATTATTTTAACTAGCTAATAGAGCTCGTTCAACTCTAGTGTAAAAATATTTGTACTAGGCTATAGAGCTAGTTCAACTCTAGTGTAAAATTATTATTTGTACTAGGCTATAGACCTAGTTCAACTCTAGTGTAAAATTATTTGAACTACCTTATAAAGCTAGTTCAACTTTAGTGTAAAATTATTTGTACTAGGCTATAGAGCTAGTTCAACTCTAGTGTAAAATTATTTGAACTAGCTTATAGAGCTAGTTCAACTCTAGTGTAAAATTATTTGAAGTAGCTTATAGAGCTAGTTCAAGTCTAGTGTAAAATTATTTGTACTAGATTATAGAGCTAGTTCAACTCTAGTGTAAAATTATTTGTACAAGCTTATACAGCTAGTTCAACTCTAGTGTAAAATTATTTGTACTAGGCTGTAGAGCTAGTTCAACTCTAGTGTAAAATTATTTTAACTAGCTTATAGAGCTCGTTCAACTCTAGTGTAAAAATATTTGTACTAGGCTATAGAGCTAGTTCAACTCTAGTGTAAAATTATTATTTGTACTAGGCTATAGACCTAGTTCAACTCTAGTGTAAAATTATTTGAACTACCTTATAAAGCTAGTTCAACTTTAGTGTAAAATTATTTGTACTAGGCTATAGAGCTAGTTCAACTCTACTATAAAATTATTTGAACTAGCTTATAGAGCTAGTTCAACTCTAGTGTAAAATTATTTGAAGTAGCTTATAGAGCTAGTTCAAGTCTAGTGTAAAATTATTTGTACTAGATTATAGAGCTAGTTCAACTCTAGTGTAAAATTATTTGTACAAGCTTATACAGCTAGTTCAACTCTAGTGTAAAATTATTTGTACTAGGCTATAGAGCTAGTTCAACTCTAGGGTAAAATTATTTGTACTAGGCTGTAGAGCTAGTTCAACTCTAGTGTAAAATTATTTTAACTAGCTTATAGAGCTAGTTCAACTCTAGTGTAAAAATATTTGTACTAGGCTATAGAGCTAGTTCAACTCTAGTGTAAAATTATTACTTGTACTAGGCTATAGATCTAGTTCAACTCTAGTGTAAAATTATTTGAACTAGATTATAGAGCTAGTTCAACTCTAGTGTAAAATTATTTAAACTAGCTTATAGAGCTAGTTCAACTCTAGTGTAAAATTATTTGTACTAGCCTATAGAGCTAGTTCAACTCTAGTGTAAAATTATTTGTACAAGTTTATAGAGCTAGTTCAACTCTAGTGTAAAATTATTTTAACTAGCTTATAGAGCTAGGTCAACTCTAGTGTAAAATTATTTGAAGTAGCTTATAGAGCTAGTTCAACTCTAGTGTAAAATTATTTGTACTCGATTATAGAGCTAGTTCAACTCTAGTGTAAAATTATTTGTACAAGCCTATAGAGCTAGTTCAACTCTAGTGTAAAATTATTTGTACTAGGCTATAGAGCTAGTTCAACTCTAGTGTAAAATTATTTGTACAAGCTTATAGAGCTAGTTCAACTGTAGTGTAAAATTATTTGTACTAGGCTATAGAGCTAGTTCTACTCTAGTGTAAAATTATTTGAACTAAATTATAGAGCTAGTTCACCTCTAGTGTTAATTTATTTGAACTAGCTTATAGAGCTAGTTCAACTCTAGTGTAAAATTATTTGTACAAGCTTATAGAGCTAGTTCAACTCTAGTGTAAAATTATTTGTACTAGGCTATAGTGCTAGTTCAACTCTAGTGTAAAATTATTTGAAGTAGATTATAGAGCTAGTTCAACTCTAGTGTAAAATTATTTGAGCTAGCTTATAGAGCTAGTCCAACTCTAGTGTAAAATTATTTGTACGAGCCTATAGAGCAAGGTCAACTCTAGTGTAAAATTATTTGTACAAGCTTATAGAGCTAGTTCAACCCTAGTGTAAAATTATTTGAACTAGCTTATAGAGCTAGTTCAACTCTAGTGTAAAATTATTTGAACTAGCTTATAGTGTGAGTTTTACTCTAGTGTGAAATTATTTTTACAAGTTTATAGAGCTAGTTCAACTCTAGTGAAAAATTATTTGTACTAGGCTATAGAGCTAGTTCAACTCTAGGGTAAAATTATTTGTACCAGGCTGTAGAGCTGGTTCAACTCTAGTGTAAAATTATTTTAACTTGCTTATAGAGCTAGTTCAACTCTAGTGTAAAAATATTTGTACTAGGCTATAGAGCTAGTTCAACTCTAGTGTAAACTTATTATTTGTACTAGGCTATAGACCTAGTTCAACCCTAGTGTAAAATTATTTGAACTACCTTATAGAGCTAGTTCAACTCTAGTGTAAAATTATTTGAACTATATTATAGAGCTAGTTCAACTCTAGTGTAAAATTATTTAAACTAGCTTATAGAGCTAGTTCAACTCTAGTGTAAAATTATTTGTACTAGCCTATAGAGCGAGTTCAACTCTAGTGTAAAATTATTTGTACAAGTTTATAGTGCTAGTTCAACTCTAGTGTAAAATTATTTTAACTAGCTTATAGAGCTAGGTCAACTCTAGTGTAAAATTATTTGAAGTAGCTTGTAGAGCTAGTTCAACTCTAGTGTAAAAATATTTGTACTCGATTATAGAGCAAGTTCAACTCTAGTGTAAAATTATTTGTACAAGCCTATAGAGCTAGTTCAACTCTAGTGTAAAATTATTTGTACTAAGCTATAGAGGTAGTTCAAATCTAGTGTAAAATTATTTGTACAAGCTTATAGAGCTAGTTCAACTCTAGTGTAAAATTATTTGTACTAGGCTATAGAGCTAGTTCAACTCTAGTGTAAAATTATTTGAACTAAATTATAGAGCTAGTTCAACTCTAGTGTTAATTTATTTGAACTAGCTTATAGAGCTAGTTCAACCCTAGTGTAAAATTATTTGTACTAGCCTATAGAGCAAGGTCAACTCTAGTGTAAAATTATTTGTACAAGCTTATAGAGCTAGTTCAACTCTACTATAAAATTATTTGAACTAGCTTATAGAGCTAGTTCAACTCTAGTGTAAAATTATTTGAAGTAGCTTATAGAGCTAGTTCAAGTCTAGTGTAAAATTATTTGTACTAGATTATAGAGCTAGTTCAACTCTAGTGTAAAATTATTTGTACAAGCTTATACAGCTAGTTCAACTCTAGTGTAAAATTATTTGTACTAGGCTATAGAGCTAGTTCAACTCTAGGGTAAAATTATTTGTACTAGGCTGTAGAGCTAGTTCAACTCTAGTGTAAAATTATTTTAACTAGCTTATAGAGCTCGTTCAACTCTAGTGTAAAAATATTTGTACTAGGCTATAGAGCTAGTTCAACTCTAGTGTAAAATTATTATTTGTACTAGGCTATAGACCTAGTTCAACTCTAGTGTAAAATTATTTGAACTACCTTATAAAGCTAGTTCAACTTTAGTGTAAAATTATTTGTACTAGGCTATAGAGCTAGTTCAACTCTACTATAAAATTATTTGAACTAGCTTATAGAGCTAGTTCAACTCTAGTGTAAAATTATTTGAAGTAGCTTATAGAGCTAGTTCAAGTCTAGTGTAAAATTATTTGTACTAGATTATAGAGCTAGTTCAACTCTAGTGTAAAATTATTTGTACAAGCTTATACAGCTAGTTCAACTCTAGTGTAAAATTATTTGTACTAGGCTATAGAGCTAGTTCAACTCTAGGGTAAAATTATTTGTACTAGGCTGTAGAGCTAGTTCAACTCTAGTGTAAAATTATTTTAACTAGCTTATAGAGCTAGTTCAACTCTAGTGTAAAAATATTTGTACTAGGCTATAGAGCTAGTTCAACTCTAGTGTAAAATTATTACTTGTACTAGGCTATAGATCTAGTTCAACTCTAGTGTAAAATTATTTGAACTAGATTATAGAGCTAGTTCAACTCTAGTGTAAAATTATTTAAACTAGCTTATAGAGCTAGTTCAACTCTAGTGTAAAATTATTTGTACTAGCCTATAGAGCTAGTTCAACTCTAGTGTAAAATTATTTGTACAAGTTTATAGAGCTAGTTCAACTCTAGTGTAAAATTATTTTAACTAGCTTATAGAGCTAGGTCAACTCTAGTGTAAAATTATTTGAAGTAGCTTATAGAGCTAGTTCAACTCTAGTGTAAAATTATTTGTACTCGATTATAGAGCTAGTTCAACTCTAGTGTAAAATTATTTGTACAAGCCTATAGAGCTAGTTCAACTCTAGTGTAAAATTATTTGTACTAGGCTATAGAGCTAGTTCAACTCTAGTGTAAAATTATTTGTACAAGCTTATAGAGCTAGTTCAACTGTAGTGTAAAATTATTTGTACTAGGCTATAGAGCTAGTTCTACTCTAGTGTAAAATTATTTGAACTAAATTATAGAGCTAGTTCACCTCTAGTGTTAATTTATTTGAACTAGCTTATAGAGCTAGTTCAACTCTAGTGTAAAATTATTTGTACAAGCTTATAGAGCTAGTTCAACTCTAGTGTAAAATTATTTGTACTAGGCTATAGTGCTAGTTCAACTCTAGTGTAAAATTATTTGAAGTAGATTATAGAGCTAGTTCAACTCTAGTGTAAAATTATTTGAGCTAGCTTATAGAGCTAGTCCAACTCTAGTGTAAAATTATTTGTACGAGCCTATAGAGCAAGGTCAACTCTAGTGTAAAATTATTTGTACAAGCTTATAGAGCTAGTTCAACCCTAGTGTAAAATTATTTGAACTAGCTTATAGAGCTAGTTCAACTCTAGTGTAAAATTATTTGAACTAGCTTATAGTGTGAGTTTTACTCTAGTGTGAAATTATTTTTACAAGTTTATAGAGCTAGTTCAACTCTAGTGAAAAATTATTTGTACTAGGCTATAGAGCTAGTTCAACTCTAGGGTAAAATTATTTGTACCAGGCTGTAGAGCTGGTTCAACTCTAGTGTAAAATTATTTTAACTTGCTTATAGAGCTAGTTCAACTCTAGTGTAAAAATATTTGTACTAGGCTATAGAGCTAGTTCAACTCTAGTGTAAACTTATTATTTGTACTAGGCTATAGACCTAGTTCAACCCTAGTGTAAAATTATTTGAACTACCTTATAGAGCTAGTTCAACTCTAGTGTAAAATTATTTGAACTATATTATAGAGCTAGTTCAACTCTAGTGTAAAATTATTTAAACTAGCTTATAGAGCTAGTTCAACTCTAGTGTAAAATTATTTGTACTAGCCTATAGAGCGAGTTCAACTCTAGTGTAAAATTATTTGTACAAGTTTATAGTGCTAGTTCAACTCTAGTGTAAAATTATTTTAACTAGCTTATAGAGCTAGGTCAACTCTAGTGTAAAATTATTTGAAGTAGCTTGTAGAGCTAGTTCAACTCTAGTGTAAAAATATTTGTACTCGATTATAGAGCAAGTTCAACTCTAGTGTAAAATTATTTGTACAAGCCTATAGAGCTAGTTCAACTCTAGTGTAAAATTATTTGTACTAAGCTATAGAGGTAGTTCAAATCTAGTGTAAAATTATTTGTACAAGCTTATAGAGCTAGTTCAACTCTAGTGTAAAATTATTTGTACTAGGCTATAGAGCTAGTTCAACTCTAGTGTAAAATTATTTGAACTAAATTATAGAGCTAGTTCAACTCTAGTGTTAATTTATTTGAACTAGCTTATAGAGCTAGTTCAACCCTAGTGTAAAATTATTTGTACTAGCCTATAGAGCAAGGTCAACTATAGTGTAAAATTATTTGTACAAGCTTATAGAGCTAGTTCAACTCTACTATAAAATTATTTGAACTAGCTTATAGAGCTAGTTCAACTCTAGTGTAAAATTATTTGAAGTAGCTTATAGAGCTAGTTCAAGTCTAGTGTAAAATTATTTGTACTAGATTATAGAGCTAGTTCAACTCTAGTGTAAAATTATTTGTACTAGGCTAAAGAGCTAGTTCAACTCTAGGGTAAAATTATTTGTACTAGGCTGTAGAGCTAGTTCAACTCTAGTGTAAAATTATTTTAACTAGCTTATAGAGCTCGTTCAACTCTAGTGTAAAAATATTTGTACTAGGCTATAGAGCTAGTTCAACTCTAGTGTAAAATTATTATTTTTACTAGGCTATAGACCTAGTTCAACTCTAGTGTAAAATTATTTGAACTACCATATAAAGCTAGTTCAACTTTAGTGTAAAATTATTTGTACTAGGCTATAGAGCTAGTTCAACTCTAGTGTAAAATTATTTGAACTAGATTATAGAGCTAGTTCAACTCTAGTGTAAAATTATTTAAACTAGCTTATAGAGCTAGTTCAACTCTAGTGTAAAATTATTATTTGTACTAGGCTATAGACCTAGTTCAACTCTAGTGTAAAATTATTTGTACTAGCCTATAGAGCAAGGTCAACTCTAGTGTAAAATTATTTGTACAAGCCTATAGATCTAGTTCAACTCTAGTGTAAAATTATTTGTACTAAGCTATAGAGGTAGTTCAAATCTAGTGTAAAATTATTTGTACAAGCTTATAGAGCTAGTTCAACTCTAGTGTAAAATTATTTGTACTAGGCTATAGAGCTAGTTCAACTCTAGTGTAAAATTATTTGAACTAAATTATAGAGCTAGTTCAACTCTAGTGTTAATTTATTTGAACTAGCTTATAGAGCTAGTTCAACCCTAGTGTAAAATTATTTGAACTAGCTTATAGAGCTAGTTCAACTCTAGTGTAAAATTATTTGAAGTAGCTTATAGAGCTAGTTCAAGTCTAGTGTAAAATTATTTGTACTAGATTATAGAGCTAGTTCAACTCTAGTGTAAAATTATTTGTACAAGCTTATACAGCTAGTTCAACTCTAGTGTAAAATTATTTGTACTAGGCTATAGAGCTAGTTCAACTCTAGGGTAAAATTATTTGTACTAGGCTGTAGAGCTAGTTCAACTCTAGTGTAAAATTATTTTAACTAGCTTATAGAGATCGTTCAACTCTAGTGTAAAAATATTTGTACTAGGCTATAGAGCTAGTTCAACTCTAGTGTAAAATTATTATTTGTACTAGGCTATAGACCTAGTTCAACTCTACTGTAAAATTATTTGAACTACCTTATAAAGCTAGTTCAACTCTAGTGTAAAATTATTTGTACTAGGCTATAGAGCTAGTTCAACTCTAGTGTAAAATTATTTGAACTAGATTATAGAGCTAGTTCAACTCTAGTGTAAAATTATTTAAACTAGCTTATAGAGCTAGTTCAACTCTAGTGTAAAATTATTATTTGTACTAGGCTATAGACCTAGTTCAACTCTAGTGTAAAATTATTTGTACAAGTTTATAGAGCTAGTTCAACTCTAGTGTAAAATTATTTTAACTAGCTTATAGAGCTAGGTCAACTCTAGTGTAAAATTATTTGAAGTAGCTTATAGAGCTAGTTCAACTCTAGTGTAAAATTATTTGTACTCGATTATAGAGCTAGTTCAACTCTAGTGTAAAATTATTTGTACAAGCCTATAGAGCTAGTTCAACTCTAGTGTAAAATTATTTGTACTAGGCTATAGAGCTAGTTCAACTCTAGTGTAAAATTATTTGTACAACCTTATAGAGCTAGTTCAACTCTAGTGTAAAATTATTTGTACTAGGCTATAGAGCTAGTTCTACTCTAGTGTAAAATCATTCGAACTAAATTATAGAGCTAGTTCACCTCTAGTGTTAATTTATTTGAACTAGCTTATAGAGCTAGTTCAACTCTAGTGTAAAATTATTTGTACAAGCTTATAGAGCTAGTTCAACTCTAGTGTAAAATTATTTGTACTAGGCTATAGTGCTAGTTCAATTCTAGTGTAAAATTATTTGAAGTAGATTATAGAGCTAGTTCAACTCTAGTGTAAAATTATTTGAGCTAGCTTATAGAGCTAGTCCAACTCTAGTGTAAAATTATTTGTACGAGCCTATAGAACAAGGTCAACTCTAGTGTAAAATTATTTGTACAAGCTTATAGAGCTAGTTCAACCCTAGTGTAAAATTATTTGAACTAGCTTATAGAGCTAGTTCAACTCTAGTGTAAAATTATTTGAACTAGCTTATAGTGTGAGTTTTACTCTAGTGTGAAATTATTTTTACAAGTTTATAGAGCTAGTTCAACTCTAGTGTAAAATTATTTGTACTAGGCTGTAGAGGTAGTTCAAATCTAGTGTAAAATTATTTGTACAAGCTTATAGAGCTAGTTAAACTCTAGTGTAAAATTATTTGTACTAGGCTATAGAGCTAGTTCAACTCTAGTGTAAAATTATTTGAACTAAATTATAGAGCTAGTTCAACTCTAGTGAAAAATTATTTGTACTAGGCTATAGAGCTAGTTCAACTCTAGGGTAAAATTATTTGTACCAGGCTGTAGAGCTGGTTCAACTCTAGTGTAAAATTATTTTAACTAGCTTATAGAGCTAGTTCAACTCTAGTGTAAAAATATTTGAAGTAGCTTATAGAGCTAGTTCAACTCTAGTGTAAAATTATTTGTACTCGATTATAGAGCTAGTTCAACTCTAGTGTAAAATTATTTGTACAAGCCTATAGAGCTAGTTCAACTCTAGTGTAAAATTATTTGTACTAGGCTATAGAGCTAGTTCAACTCTAGTGTAAAATTATTTGTACAAGCTTATAGAGCTAGTTCAACTCTAGTGTAAAATTATTTGTACTAGGCTATAGAGCTAGTTCTACTCTAGTGTAAAATTATTTGAACTAAATTATAGAGCTAGTTCACCTCTAGTGTTAATTTATTTGAACTAGCTTATAGAGCTAGTTCAACTCTAGTGTAAAAATATTTGTACAAGCTTATAGAGCTAGTTCAACTCTAGTGTAAAATTATTTGTACTAGGCTATAGTGCTAGTTCAACTCTAGTGTAAAATTATTTGAAGTAGATTATAGAGCTAGTTCAACTCTAGTGTAAAATTATTTGAGCTAGCTTATAGAGCTAGTCCAACTCTAGTGTAAAATTATTTGTACAAGCTTATAGAGCTAGTTCAACCCTAGTGTAAAATTATTTGAACTAGCTTATAGAGCTAGTTCAACTCTAGTGTAAAATTATTTGAACTAGCTTATAGTGTGAGTTTTACTCTAGTGTGAAATTATTTTTACAAGTTTATAGAGCTAGTTCAACTCTAGTGAAAAATTATTTGTACTAGGCTATAGAGCTAGTTCAACTCTAGGGTAAAATTATTTGTACCAGGCTGTAGAGCTGGTTCAACTCTAGTGTAAAATTATTTTAACTAGCTTATAGAGCTAGTTCAACTCTAGTGTAAAAATATTTGTACTAGGCTATAGAGCTAGTTCAACTTTAGTGTAAACTTATTATTTGTACTAGGCTATAGACCTAGTTCAACCCTAGTGTAAAATTATTTGAACTACCTTATAGAGCTAGTTCAACTCTAGTGTAAAATTATTTGAACTATATTATAGAGCTAGTTCAACTCTAGTGTAAAATTATTTAAACTAGCTTATAGAGCTAGTTCAACTCTTGTGTAAAATTATTTGTACTAGCCTATAGAGCAAGTTCAACTCTAGTGTAAAATTATTTTAACTAGCTTATAGAGATCGTTCAACTCTAGTGTAAAAATATTTGTACTAGGCTATAGAGCTAGTTCAACTCTAGTGTAAAATTATTATTTGTACTAGGCTATAGACCTAGTTCAACTCTACTGTAAAATTATTTGAACTACCTTATAAAGCTAGTTCAACTCTAGTGTAAAATTATTTGTACTAGGCTATAGAGCTAGTTCAACTCTAGTGTAAAATTATTTGAACTAGATTATAGAGCTAGTTCAACTCTAGTGTAAAATTATTTAAACTAGCTTATAGAGCTAGTTCAACTCTAGTGTAAAATTATTATTTGTACTAGGCTATAGACCTAGTTCAACTCTAGTGTAAAATTATTTGTACAAGTTTATAGAGCTAGTTCAACTCTAGTGTAAAATTATTTTAACTAGCTTATAGAGCTAGGTCAACTCTAGTGTAAAATTATTTGAAGTAGCTTATAGAGCTAGTTCAACTCTAGTGTAAAATTATTTGTACTCGATTATAGAGCTAGTTCAACTCTAGTGTAAAATTATTTGTACAAGCCTATAGAGCTAGTTCAACTCTAGTGTAAAATTATTTGTACTAGGCTATAGAGCTAGTTCAACTCTAGTGTAAAATTATTTGTACAACCTTATAGAGCTAGTTCAACTCTAGTGTAAAATTATTTGTACTAGGCTATAGAGCTAGTTCTACTCTAGTGTAAAATCATTCGAACTAAATTATAGAGCTAGTTCACCTCTAGTGTTAATTTATTTGAACTAGCTTATAGAGCTAGTTCAACTCTAGTGTAAAATTATTTGTACAAGCTTATAGAGCTAGTTCAACTCTAGTGTAAAATTATTTGTAGTAGGCTATAGTGCTAGTTCAATTCTAGTGTAAAATTATTTGAAGTAGATTATAGAGCTAGTTCAACTCTAGTGTAAAATTATTTGAGCTAGCTTATAGAGCTAGTCCAACTCTAGTGTAAAATTATTTGTACGAGCCTATAGAACAAGGTCAACTCTAGTGTAAAATTATTTGTACAAGCTTATAGAGCTAGTTCAACCCTAGTGTAAAATTATTTGAACTAGCTTATAGAGCTAGTTCAACTCTAGTGTAAAATTATTTGAACTAGCTTATAGTGTGAGTTTTACTCTAGTGTGAAATTATTTTTACAAGTTTATAGAGCTAGTTCAACTCTAGTGTAAAATTATTTGTACTAGGCTATAGAGGTAGTTCAAATCTAGTGTAAAATTATTTGTACAAGCTTATAGAGCTAGTTAAACTCTAGTGTAAAATTATTTGTACTAGGCTATAGAGCTAGTTCAACTCTAGTGTAAAATTATTTGAACTAAATTATAGAGCTAGTAAAACTCTAGTGTAAAATTATTTGTACTAGGCTATAGAGGTAGTTCAAATCTAGTGTAAAATTATTTGTACAAGCTTATAGAGCTAGTTCAACTCTAGTGAAAAATTATTTGTACTAGGCTATAGAGCTAGTTCAACTCTAGGGTAAAATTATTTGTACCAGGCTGTAGAGCTGGTTCAACTCTAGTGTAAAATTATTTTAACTAGCTTATAGAGCTAGTTCAACTCTAGTGTAAAAATATTTGAAGTAGCTTATAGAGCTAGTTCAACTCTAGTGTAAAATTATTTGTACTCGATTATAGAGCTAGTTCAACTCTAGTGTAAAATTATTTGTACAAGCCTATAGAGCTAGTTCAACTCTAGTGTAAAATTATTTGTACTAGGCTATAGAGCTAGTTCAACTCTAGTGTAAAATTATTTTTACAAGCTTATAGAGCTAGTTCAACTCTAGTGTAAAATTATTTGTACTAGGCTATAGAGCTAGTTCTACTCTAGTGTAAAATTATTTGAACTAAATTATAGAGCTAGTTCACCTCTAGTGTTAATTTATTTGAACTAGCTTATAGAGCTAGTTCAACTCTAGTGTAAAAATATTTGTACAAGCTTATAGAGCTAGTTCAACTCTAGTGTAAAATTATTTGTACTAGGCTATAGTGCTAGTTCAACTCTAGTGTAAAATTATTTGAAGTAGATTATAGAGCTAGTTCAACTCTAGTGTAAAATTATTTGAGCTAGCTTATAGAGCTAGTCCAACTCTAGTGTAAAATTATTTGTACAAGCTTATAGAGCTAGTTCAACCCTAGTGTAAAATTATTTGAACTAGCTTATAGAGCTAGTTCAACTCTAGTGTAAAATTATTTGAACTAGCTTATAGTGTGAGTTTTACTCTAGTGTGAAATTATTTTTACAAGTTTATAGAGCTAGTTCAACTCTAGTGAAAAATTATTTGTACTAGGCTATAGAGCTAGTTCAACTCTAGGGTAAAATTATTTGTACCAGGCTGTAGAGCTGGTTCAACTCTAGTGTAAAATTATTTTAACTAGCTTATAGAGCTAGTTCAACTCTAGTGTAAAAATATTTGTACTAGGCTATAGAGCTAGTTCAACTTTAGTGTAAACTTATTATTTGTACTAGGCTATAGACCTAGTTCAACCCTAGTGTAAAATTATTTGAACTACCTTATAGAGCTAGTTCAACTCTAGTGTAAAATTATTTGAACTATATTATAGAGCTAGTTCAACTCTAGTGTAAAATTATTTAAACTAGCTTATAGAGCTAGTTCAACTCTAGTGTAAAATTATTTGTACTAGCCTATAGAGCAAGTTCAACTCTAGTGTAAAATTATTTGTACAAGTTTATAGTGCTAGTTCAACTCTAGTGTAAAATTATTTTAACTAGCTTATAGAGCTAGGTCAACTCTAGTGTAAAATTATTTGAAGTAGCTTGTAGAGCTAGTTCAACTCTAGTGTAAAAATATTTGTACTCGATTATAGAGCAAGTTCAACTCTAGTGTAAAATTATTTGTACAAGCCTATAGAGCTAGTTCAACTCTAGTGTAAAATTATTTGTACTAAGCTATAGAGGTAGTTCAAATCTAGTGTAAAATTATTTGTACAAGCTTATAGAGCTAGTTCAACTCTAGTGTAAAATTATTTGTACTAGGCTATAGAGCTAGTTCAACTCTAGTGTAAAATTATTTGAACTAAATTATAGAGCTAGTTCAACTCTAGTGTTAATTTATTTGAACTAGCTTATAGAGCTAGTTCAACCCTAGTGTAAAATTATTTGTACTAGCCTATAGAGCAAGGTCAACTATAGTGTAAAATTATTTGTACAAGCTTATAGAGCTAGTTCAACTCTACTATAAAATTATTTGAACTAGCTTATAGAGCTAGTTCAACTCTAGTGTAAAATTATTTGAAGTAGCTTATAGAGCTAGTTCTAGTCTAGTGTAAAATTATTTGTACTAGATTATAGAGCTAGTTCAACTCTAGTGTAAAATTATTTGTACAAGCTTATACAGCTAGTTCAACTCTAGTGTAAAATTATTTGTACTAGGCTATAGAGCTAGTTCAACTCTAGGGTAAAATTATTTGTACTAGGCTGTAGAGCTAGTTCAACTCTAGTGTAAAATTATTTTAACTAGCTTATAGAGCTCGTTCAACTCTAGTGTAAAAATATTTGTACTAGGCTATAGAGCTAGTTCAACTCTAGTGTAAAATTATTATTTGTACTAGGCTATAGACCTAGTTCAACTCTAGTGTAAAATTATTTGAACTACCTTATAAAGCTAGTTCAACTTTAGTGTAAAATTATTTGTACTAGGCTATAGAGCTAGTTCAACTCTAGTGTAAAATTATTTGAACTATATTATAGAGCTAGTTCAACTCTAGTGTAAAATTATTTAAACTAGCTTATAGAGCTAGGTCAACTCTAGTGTAAAATTATTATTTGTACTAGGCTATAGACCTAGTTCAACTCTAGTGTAAAATTATTTGTACTAGCCTATAGAGCAAGGTCAACTCTAGTGTAAAATTATTTGTACAAGCCTATAGATCTAGTTCAACTCTAGTGTAAAATTATTTGTACTAAGCTATAGAGGTAGTTCAAATCTAGTGTAAAATTATTTGTACAAGCTTATAGAGCTAGTTCAACTCTAGTGTAAAATTATTTGTACTAGGCTATAGAGCTAGTTCAACTCTAGTGTAAAATTATTTGAACTAAATTATAGAGCTAGTTCAACTCTAGTGTTAATTTATTTGAACTAGCTTATAGAGCTAGTTCAACCCTAGTGTAAAATTATTTGTACTAGCCTATAGAGCAAGGTCAACTATAGTGTAAAATTATTTGTACAAGCTTATAGAGCTAGTTCAACTCTACTATAAAATTATTTGAACTAGCTTATAGAGCTAGTTCAACTCTAGTGTAAAATTATTTGAAGTAGCTTATAGAGCTAGTTCAAGTCTAGTGTAAAATTATTTGTACTAGATTATAGAGCTAGTTCAACTCTAGTGTAAAATTATTTGTACAAGCTTATACAGCTAGTTCAACTCTAGTGTAAAATTATTTGTACTAGGCTATAGAGCTAGTTCAACTCTAGGGTAAAATTATTTGTACTAGGCTGTAGAGCTAGTTCAACTCTAGTGTAAAATTATTTTAACTAGCTTATAGAGATCGTTCAACTCTAGTGTAAAAATATTTGTACTAGGCTATAGAGCTAGTTCAACTCTAGTGTAAAATTATTATTTGTACTAGGCTATAGACCTAGTTCAACTCTAGTGTAAAATTATTTGAACTACCTTATAAAGCTAGTTCAACTCTAGTGTAAAATTATTTGTACTAGGCTATAGAGCTAGTTGAACTCTAGTGTAAAATTATTTGAACTAGATTATAGAGCTAGTTCAACTCTAGTGTAAAATTATTTAAACTAGCTTATAGAGCTAGTTCAACTCTAGTGTAAAATTATTATTTGTACTAGGCTATAGACCTAGTTCAACTCTAGTGTAAAATTATTTGTACAAGTTTATAGAGCTAGTTCAACTCTAGTGTAAAATTATTTTAACTAGCTTATAGAGCTAGGTCAACTCTAGTGTAAAATTATTTGAAGTAGCTTATAGAGCTAGTTCAACTCTAGTGTAAAATTATTTGTACTCGATTATAGAGCTAGTTCAACTCTAGTGTAAAATTATTTGTACAAGCCTATAGAGCTAGTTCAACTCTAGTGTAAAATTATTTGTACTAGGCTATAGAGCTAGTTCAACTCTAGTGTAAAATTATTTGTACAACCTTATAGAGCTAGTTCAACTCTAGTGTAAAATTATTTGTACTAGGCTATAGAGCTAGTTCTACTCTAGTGTAAAATCATTCGAACTAAATTATAGAGCTAGTTCACCTCTAGTGTTAATTTATTTGAACTAGCTTATAGAGCTAGTTCAACTCTAGTGTAAAATTATTTGTACAAGCTTATAGAGCTAGTTCAACTCTAGTGTAAAATTATTTGTACTAGGCTATAGTGCTAGTTCAATTCTAGTGTAAAATTATTTGAAGTAGATTATAGAGCTAGTTCAACTCTAGTGTAAAATTATTTGAGCTAGCTTATAGAGCTAGTCCAACTCTAGTGTAAAATTATTTGTACGAGCCTATAGAAAAAGGTCAACTCTAGTGTAAAATTATTTGTACAAGCTTATAGAGCTAGTTCAACCCTAGTGTAAAATTATTTGAACTAGCTTATAGAGCTAGTTCAACTCTAGTGTAAAATTATTTGAACTAGCTTATAGTGTGAGTTTTACTCTAGTGTGAAATTATTTTTACAAGTTTATAGAGCTAGTTCAACTCTAGTGTAAAATTATTTGTACTAGGCTATAGAGGTAGTTCAAATCTAGTGTAAAATTATTTGTACAAGCTTATAGAGCTAGTTCAACTCTAGTGTAAAATTATTTGTACTAGGCTATAGAGCTAGTTCAACTCTAGTGTAAAATTATTTGAACTAAATTATAGAGCTAGTTCAACTCTAGTGAAAAATTATTTGTACTAGGCTATAGAGCTAGTTCAACTCTAGGGTAAAATTATTTGTACCAGGCTGTAGAGCTGGTTCAACTCTAGTGTAAAATTATTTTAACTAGCTTATAGAGCTAGTTCAACTCTAGTGTAAAAATATTTGTACTAGGCTATAGAGCTAGTTCAACTCTAGTGTAAACTTATTATTTGTACTAGGCTATAGACCTAGTTCAACCCTAGTGTAAAATTATTTGAACTACCTTATAGAGCTAGTTCAACTCTAGTGTAAAATTATTTGAACTATATTATAGAGCTAGTTCAACTCTAGTGTAAAATTATTTAAACTAGCTTATAGAGCTAGTTCAACTCTAGTGTAAAATTATTTGTACTAGCCTATAGAGCAAGTTCAACTCTAGTGTAAAATTATTTGTACAAGTTTATAGTGCTAGTTCAACTCTAGTGTAAAATTATTTTAACTAGCTTATAGAGCTAGGTCAACTCTAGTGTATAATTATTTGAAGTAGCTTGTAGAGCTAGTTCAACTCTAGTGTAAAAATATTTGTACTCGATTATAGAGCAAGTTCAACTCTAGTGTAAAATTATTTGTACAAGCCTATAGAGCTAGTTCAACTCTAGTGTAAAATTATTTGTACTAAGCTATAGAGGTAGTTCAAATCTAGTGTAAAATTATTTGTACAAGCTTATAGAGCTAGTTCAACTCTAGTGTAAAATTATTTGTACTAGGCTATAGAGCTAGTTCAACTCTAGTGTAAAATTATTTGAACTAAATTATAGAGCTAGTTCAACTCTAGTGTTAATTTATTTGAACTAGCTTATAGAGCTAGTTCAACCCTAGTGTAAAATTATTTGTACTAGCCTATAGAGCAAGGTCAACTCTAGTGTAAAATTATTTGTACAAGCTTATAGAGCTAGTTCAACTCTACTATAAAATTATTTGAACTAGCTTATAGAGCTAGTTCAACTCTAGTGTAAAATTATTTGAAGTAGCTTATAGAGCTAGTTCAAGTCTAGTGTAAAATTATTTGTACTAGATTATAGAGCTAGTTCAACTCTAGTGTAAAATTATTTGTACAAGCTTATACAGCTAGTTCAACTCTAGTGTAAAATTATTTGTACTAGGCTATAGAGCTAGTTCAACTCTAGGGTAAAATTATTTGTACTAGGCTGTAGAGCTAGTTCAACTCTAGTGTAAAATTATTTTAACTAGCTTATAGAGCTCGTTCAACTCTAGTGTAAAAATATTTGTACTAGGCTATAGAGCTAGTTCAACTCTAGTGTAAAATTATTATTTGTACTAGGCTATAGACCTAGTTCAACTCTAGTGTAAAATTATTTGAACTACCTTATAAAGCTAGTTCAACTCTAGTGTAAAATTATTTGTACTAGGCTATAGAGCTAGTTCAACTCTAGTGTAAAATTATTTGAACTAGATTATAGAGCTAGTTCAACTCTAGTGTAAAATTATTTAAACTAGCTTATAGAGCTAGTTCAACTCTAGTGTAAAATTATTATTTGTACTAGGCTATAAACCTAGTTCAACTCTAGTGTAAAATTATTTGTACAGTTTTATAGAGCTAGTTCAACTCTAGTGTAAAATTATTTTAACTAGCTTATAGAGCTAGGTCAACTCTAGTGTAAAGTTATTTGAAGTAGCTTATAGAGCTAGTTCAACTCTAGTGTAAAATTATTTGTACTCGATTATAGAGCTAGTTCAACTCTAGTGTAAAATTATTTGTACAAGCCTATAGAGCTAGTTCAATCTAGTGTAAAATTATTTGTACCAGGCTATAGAGCTAGTTCAACTCTAGTGTAAAATTATTTGTACAACCTTATAGAGCTAGTTCAACTCTAGTGTAAAATTATTTGTACTAGGCTATAGAGCTAGTTCTACTCTAGTGTAAAATCATTTGAACTAAATTATAGAGCTAGTTCACCTCTAGTGTTAATTTATTTGAACTAGCTTATAGAGCTAGTTCAACTCTAGTGTAAAATTATTTGTACAAGCTTATAGAGCTAGTTCAACTCTAGTGTAAAATTATTTGTACTAGGCTATAGTGCTAGTTCAATTCTCGTGTAAAATTATTTGAAGTAGATTATAGAGCTAGTTCAACTCTAGTGTAAAATTATTTGAGCTAGCTTATAGAG